>NC_056725.1:551228918-551558918 GCF_019279795.1 Protopterus annectens
ATAATGGTTGAGGCTGGACAAGGGTTTATGTCAGTAGCAAAGTCTCATGATGATGACAGGTTAGAAATTCATGAGTCACGGTCTGTGAGCAGATTTGCACTTGTCTTTCTCACTGCTGGGTGGTGAGCCACTTTCCAGAGGGAATGTATGTACAGCCAAGCATGACAAATATCTTGACACAAATCGAGTGCATGATATTCACTGTGAGAGAGGGATCCACTGTAGATAAGAGGTTCCTCAGTGCACCTGAAACAGCTTCAGAGGTGCAGATTGCTTCTTTCATATGCATACCTACCATAGGCAAACAACACAGAGGTTACCCAATGCCATCACCACTCATATCTGTCCCCTAATATGCGTGTGGCATCAGGCATATGTGAAGAATGCTATCCAGGCACAGCCTCCTGACACTTGGTTTACATTGAAGCTGTGTAATTATTGTCATTTGTGAATTTGTAATGATGCTGCCCAGCACCATCATCAACACTCTGTGCTGATGTGTAACCAGTGAACTGTGGATTCAGTGAGTTAAGATCTGTGGTAGCACCAAATGCTTCAGCCAGCAATCAAAACTTGCGTAGGATTGCCCAGTTCCAGCATATCTGTATACATTGCCAGTGTTGTCCATGGACAGTGTAGCAAATGAGAATAGGGTGGCCATGAATGGGTGGACCTGAGAAGGAGGCTTTCTCAACAGTTGTGTCTGTAGTTGTCATAATGCCTTCACCCTTTGTGATGGTCAGCAATAGTTATCCACTTTCAAGAGTACAACCACTCACCTGTGTGCTGCATCTACCAGGTCCTGGATGAAATACCAGAGCATCCATGCTACAAATGATTCCAGACTTTGTCACCTTCTTCTTTTGGCTTTTCCCGGTTAGGGGTCGCCACATCAGATCACCTGTCCGCTTATGATTGGCTGTGGAGTTTTATGGTGTCAAGTTGCCAGCCCGGCACCCAACCTTCCACAGAAGGCACACACACCTGCACGCACTCATGCCTAGGGCCAATTTAGAGTGTCCAATCCACCTACAGCATGTCTTTGGTTTGTGGGAGGAAAGCCATGCAACCACAGGGAGGACAAGCAGACTACACAGAAGGCACCCCAACCCTTGCCCCTGTCACCACAGGGATGATGTCATATCAGCATTAGGCAATGACACCCCTTCTCTGTCAGAAAAGGAAATAATCCATAACATCATTTGAGACCAGCTAATGCAACCCTTAAGACACATTTCCACTACCCCAGCTTGTGTATACAGTCTGATGTTAACATGCCCCCTGTACAAATGATAATGACTGTGACCCTTCCTCCTGTGTTGTTCTGAAATATTTGAGACACAGTGGGACCACACCATGCACTGGTGAGCATTGCTTGGTAGAAACACTACAAGCATCATGTGTAGTCTGTGTCACTTTATGAAAGTTATGGACAGAGTTATTGACCAGACTTTGCCACAATGTCAGTGCTACATGTGTTGCAAATGGGATGTATAACATATTGATTGTCTTTCTTTATATTATTGAAGCCACCAGTGTCTTGCCTTTGAGGTCGAATTGCCTGTATGTTAAACAGCTTCTAATTTGTGAGTGCTGGAGTTGGATTAGGAAAACTGTGTGAAGGGATAAGCATGTATCAGAGTACAAAAATACCTCCATAATCGGTATTGCTATTTGTAAAAACGTGTGAAGGATTAAATCAAGCATGTAAATAGGAACATACCTTCAAAATAGGCAGAGCCGAGAGGTCTCCAAGGCACTCCTTCTGTCTCATTGAGTGTTGTTGTTTGTCTTTTGGCCTTTCCCGGTTAGGGGTCGCCACAGTGGAACTCCAGTCCACTAATGATTGTCCGTAGATTTTAATGAACGCCAAGGTGCCAGCTCGACGTCCAACCTTCAACGAAGGCATGCCCATTTACGCATATCTTTCGAACGCCCATCCAACCGCGGGGAGGACATGCAGACTCCACACAAAAGGCACTCCCCGCACCCCAGTCGAGAATCGAATGGGAGAACCTCTTGCTGTGAGGCAACAATGCTACCGCTGCACCACCATTGTTGTTTCAGCTTTTCCCGGTTAGGGGTTGCCACTGCAGAACTCCGGTCCGCTAATGATTGGCAATGGCTTTTTACGGTGCCGAGTTGCCAGGCTGACACCCAGCCTTCAAAGAAGGTACACCCATTCACGCACGCACCTACCTGCATGTCTTCCAAATGTCACTCTATCGCCGAGAGGACATGCAGACTCCACACAGAAGGAGCTCCAGCTGAGAATCGAATGGGAGAACCTCTTGCTCTGAGGCGTAAAACTCTGAAAGAAATATTACAAAAGCAAAAACTGGTAAAATGCCATCATTATGGGGAATACACAGTGTATTGTGTGAAGCTTTGTCCAAAGAACAGAATCATATTTACATACTGGACTGTGCCTTCGCAGTACTGTTTCAGTAAAGAATAAATAACACACTTACTGTTTAGAACATTCATACTCCATGGCTTACCTACATCTCATTGACAACTGTTTGTTCTTTTCACTGAAAATGAATGTGTGTTTTATTAAAAGTAATGTATATTGCATTGTGTGTGCTGCCAGCACACTTTCAGTGGATTTTTTTTTCTATCTTTATGTACTATAATGTGACCATGAAGTTGGTGTATATAATTTCGGGGGAGGGGGTAATAGGGTGCAAGAGGGCTTGCCCTCTGAAAAAAGATTGTTTGGTGTTTTTACTGGTTTTCAAGATAACATTTTGGAAAAGCATAACTCAGTGTTTATTTGACCGAATGTAGGTAAAATCGCATAAAATGTTAAGATGCTCGCTCCTCTAGCTGTGTAGCAGGTACAGCACAAATATGATTTGTGTACAAATTGCAGCAGATGTATTCCTGTGCCAGGGCATATTTAAAGTAGAAGGCTAGACGTTTGCAATGACAGTACTTCCCAAATGTAGAACTATACAGTAGATTGGCTAGCTGGATGACTTTTTCAAAGCCTTTTGGATTAGCACTTTCTTATTCCTGTAGAACACGGAACATCAATGAGGATGAGGTCCAGTTAGCCAAGGAATAGGTGTGTCATTTAGAAAGAGTTTTGGCAACTTGATAAAAATCTGCCATCACTGGTCAATTGTAGAAAGCCAAGTGTTGGTACATTTAGTGAGAGTAATGCAGATCAAGTACAGCATGCAGGATAAATTATATATATATATATATATATATATATATGTGTGTGTGTGTGTGTGTGTGTGTGTGTATATATGTATAGCAGCACCAAACAAAAGATTGCTTCATTATAAGATTTTTTTTTTTACTTCTGCCAGAGCAGTGCTTAATACACTCCAGAAGTATTGGTGTCATAAATTGTAGGCAGTGTAGCATTGTGAAGTGCTAGGTATGACATATTACTTGTTCAAAGGCAGTGTCACTGTCAGAATACTGAGATATGCTTGTTACTGTAATTTTGTATAATGCTTTTAGTAAACAGATGTAGAGAACATAGGTTTCAACCATCCATGGTGATGTGCAGCCACTTCCTTTACTTGTCATGGGAAATCTGTGACAGAATTTGGTAAAGCCCGGAAATAATCTCAAAAAACCCTTAGTCCGTTTTTTTCATACTGGTAATAATGCATATATTGGAACTCCTGCTTCAAAGATAAGGAGCAAAAATATTTTCACATGTACAAGTAACGTAAAGTAGTACAGGGAGAAGTAACAGAAAAACGTCTAGGAAAATGTATCATTGACTTCTGTTCTAAAGTTAGTTATTTTGAAAAATGGCTCCTAATTCATATACTAATAAAAGTATGCAGGTATAACAAGCTGCAGCCCTGCAGTTTCATAACTGACATCTGGGAAGGTATAAACAGCTTCACAGCTGCCTCCCCTCCACAGAAACTGGCACATATGTCCAAACTTACACCAAAGTACTGTATGAGCATTTATATAGCTGCATGGAATCAGGAATACCAGACAGGACAAAATCATCCTCCCAAGGAAGAGTAAACCTGTCTGGTGGACATGTACAATGAATAAATTCTATAATAAAAGGAAAAAATATTGCTGTCCAGGACGAAGAAGGAGCAGGTGTCTAATTGGAAGTAATCTCTCCTTAGCTGAACAAGTAAATAAGAGCACTAGTGAAATCCTCCAAAGAAAACTTCTAGTCCAGACTGGCCACATCTACTAAAGGCAATCCATATTCACATATGGCCGAAATCTCAAGGGAAGCACCCAGATCTGCTCACAGCTGGTGGTTAAGGACACCACATACACAAACCCTGTAGATATAGCCAACCTGCTGGCAAACAAGTTCAGTGAAACCTTCACTCCTCTGTCCCCCACATCAGTAAAACAGGACATCTCCAGTACCTGCCCCTCCCCTTATCTCTAGGGAGCAAGTCATCACTGCCCTCTCAAAGTCAGAAAATACAGCCTCCATGGGACCCAATAACATCCCAGGCTGCATCCTACATGAACTCAGGCAGGAACTTGCATTAGGCACCTTATTCGGCCAGAGTCTGAGTACCGGCTTCATCCCAGCCGAGTGGAGGACAGCTACTGTCATCCCTTTGCACATAGGTGGAGCGTCCACCAATCCAAGAAATTATAGACCCATCAGCCTAACTAGCCTTATCTGCAAGGCCATGGAGTGGATTATTATGGACCTCATTAACAAGGACATTGGCAACCTCCAGACACTTGATCCCACACAGTTTGGTTTTGTCAAGGAGAGATCATGCCTGTTAAATTTGGTTGACTTCTTTGGGACAGTCACCAAGGCCATAGACGAGGGGAAGACGGCACACAACACCTACCTTGACGTGCCAGAGGTCTTCGATACTATTCCCTACTCAGGTATAATAGATAAACTCTCTCAGCTAGGCATCAATCCATATGTTACCAGATGGCTAGCAAACTGGCTCACTGATAGAACCCACCTAGTCAAACTAGGGGAAACCACCTCAAGTAGTAGATCTGTAACGAGCGGTATACCCCAGGGATCGGTCTTGGGGCCTCTACTGTTTGGGATATACTTCTCAGAGGTGCAGGCCAAATCTAGTGGGCTATGGCTGGCCAAGTTTGCAGATGACTGCAAGATGGGTGCTGTCATCAATTCCCCTAGTGAGGTGGACATCCTCCAAGAGGGTCTCACCCAAACAAATGACTGGTGCCAGAAACATGGACTCAAACTGAATGCCAAAAATGCATCATCATCCCTTTTGGGGAAAATGACATCCTCACAAATTATAACATTTATAATAAGGCACTAAGCATGCAGTCGGTCGTGAGGAATTTGAGAACCCAGGTTGATAGCAAACTGACTTTTGACCACCATATTGCCTCCATTGTATGGAAAGCTTTCTACATGGCCCACCTCATTAGTAAGGTCATCACATCCAGGGACAAAGGTGGTCATAACATCCCTGTATTCTTCATTTATAAGACCGATTATTGAATACAATGCTCCTTTCAGCATGCACCTCACAAAGCACATGCAGCAGCTGGAGAGAACACAGAGATTCCTCACCCAGAGAATCCAGGGCCTCAAACATCTACCCTACACAGACAGGCTAAAATCCCTGTCCCTCTACTCAGTCTCCTGCAGATTCCTCAGAGGTGACCTCTGTCTGGCATACAAAGCAATCTCAAACCCCACCCTGATGGGTCTGTTGCATATCTGCTAGTCAAGTTCCATTCGAGTAACTGACACGCGAGACCTCAAGCTGTTCTGTGGCATCAGTAGTACTTGATGGCAGGACAGATTTGTGTCCCAGAGACTCCCCCTTTTGTGGAATAGACTCCCTCCTCACGTAAAGCAGAGTACCTCATTAAACCTTTTTAAGCGCAACCTGGATAACTGGATGGGGAACAGAAAATACATCCCTGGGATTCCACCTATGTCCCTGCTGGACAGTGGTATAGGGTGCTGACTTGCTGGAACATGGGCTAAATTCTTGGCTAGGCTTGTAAGGGCCTCAGGGCCAATAGTCTAGTAACTTCCTATGATCTGTAAGTCAACTATTTGAAGTACTTGTCTACAGTCATGGTATATTTTTTTCAAATGATAGACTTCTTTGATCATATTTTGAGGAACTTTCTGCAATAGTTAAAACTCTTCAACTGCAGCCTTCTGCTGACCTTTCTTGTGCCTTTTCTAAATGACTTGAATGCACATGTCCACAGGGGCATGCTCCTCTTTATCCCATACACAGCATTCCTAAGCATTTTTGAGGTGTGTGCAGCTAGTCATTCCCAGCTGCTCCTTGCTGCTGACACAGTTATGATCCCTTTGGAGCTTATATCCAGTAATTTCATATCTGAGTAGTACAAGGCCCTTTAAGCATGCATATAGACATCATCTGGACTACTTTAGATGTTGTTTCCATTGCCTGGATTTGGAATGCTGCCTAGTCCACTTATTTAATAGTGGCCATAATTCCTTGTTGGTCTGGCCATTATTATCTATTGAGAGATCATATTCCTTAGGCATTCATGAAGAAGAGTGCAGAGGCAACTCCCAGGCATGCATATGTTGTTTTTATTTGTATACATTTACTTTTCTTTTGATTACCAGGTTTAGTCAAAAATACAGTTTAAGCAAAGGCTCAGGAGAAAACAGCGTGAACATATTACATTTTTAAACAGACATTCAGTAATATACATGAACAGACATTAATATACATTAGCAATTACACATGCATTTGCTAATTAGATTGCATTCATATGAAAGTAGAAACAGCTATTACTGAACATTGACTATTTGAAGAGGTGTGTTAGTATGTATGTCAGATAGGTAGTGTATCATGTGATTAGTGCTTAGAAATTAAAAGGAAGGAATTAGGCTCTTGGAATTGAAACCCTTAATGCTCGTATCACAACTATGCAACGTCCTCACTTACCTAGACTAAACTTGCAAAGAATAGGCCCTGAAGTCCTGGTAAGTTTCAGAATTTTAAATGTGAGCCTGTGGTATAACTCCATTTGTTCCCTTCCATCACCCCATCTGGTTGACAAGTCACAGATGGAGTTATGTCTCTTCCTACTGTCTTTTCAACTCCTGTGTCTGTGCCCTTAGTCTTCACTGTTGCTGTACTGGATTTTGGGAGCTGGTTCAACCCTGGATGGAAAATGTTTGAGCAGATGGACAAAAACATAGTATAGTAGCTAGATTTTATTTTGGTTAAGCCCCTTAGTGAGCTGACGGACACTGGTGCTGGAATTGTTGTACATTCCCTGGCCACTTTTTTGTATCAGAATTTGTGTGTAATACATACATACATAACATACACACACACACACACACACACACACACACACACACACACGCTCTCCTATATAAGTATATGTGTGATTTTATATATCTATAGATATATATATATATATATATATATATATATATATATATATATATACATATATACATACACACACACACACACACACACACACACACACACACACACACACACACACACACACACAGAGATTTCGATTTTTAATGTTGTAGATTTTGTGATACCCATGCACTGGCCCAGTAATCAAGGAGCCTCAATCCTCACCACTTGCACTAGTGAGGAGCGTCCACATTGGGAAGATAACAAGTACACACACATACTTGTTAAGTACAATTTCCCTTAAGAGCACACAGAGATCACAGTCAGTCTGGGGATGGTCTCTCTCTCTCCAGATCCCCAGTAAGACTCCCCACTGGCACAGGTATAGGGTTCAGATCTTAGCTGAGTAGTCAAGCCAAAACCTCCAGTACCCTCTCTAACTAGTGCTTTGTGTCACTGCCCGAGTAGCTGACACACACACACTTTGAGATTTGATT
Organism: Protopterus annectens; assembly: GCF_019279795.1. Taxonomy (NCBI): domain Eukaryota; kingdom Metazoa; phylum Chordata; order Ceratodontiformes; family Protopteridae; genus Protopterus; species Protopterus annectens. Next base: position 551,236,753 of record NC_056725.1, read on the forward strand.
TATATACAAACACACAGACACTCTTGGAAAAGGCTGGCACAGGTTCACTAGCTCTGCCCAGGCTATAAGGTAGTAATCACTGCCACCAACTACTCTTTATCAGCTGCTATAAAAACCTTACCAAAGGGTGCCCAGTTCTACTGTGCAATGTTGTTATTATCCAATTGGTAAGTGTGACTGAGACTTGAGGCTATTTAGGAGTGGCTTATACAGTATCACCAAATACATGCAAGTACTCTAAGAGCTTAAATTATGTCTACACAAAACAACCACAGTTGAAAGGTTTAAAATATAAAAACACAAGACGATACTTGTTAACTCAACACAATGACATTAGAGAGTTCAGAAATCACAGGAAATACTTTAAAACAACATTGTAGGATAGTCGCACATAAATATAGAAAACAGCTAGACTAAGCTTACTATTTCTGTCTATCTCTAAGAGAAGTCACTGTTCTAAATATCTTACTTACAGAGCAAAGCAAAGTGCTGGTGAGCTGATGTGTTTAGGTACAGACAAAAATCCAAAATGCCATCCTTACTTTCTGAGATAGCCCGTAAATTGATAATACACATTACTGCTGAGTCATTTCAGATTACATCATTCTTGTTACTTCTGTTTAACTTTCCCAGGGTCACAGAACCTTTCTTTTTGTTCTGCATCTGCCTGGAAGCCACAGCAATAAAAGACTCTTTGCAAGTGAAACCTAATAATTATCTCTGTCTTACGACATTTGTTACATAAGCCTGCGGATCATATTAATATTTCCAATGACATAGAATTATTTATAAAATTCTATCTAGCTGAGCTGGCAGCCGCTCAGTTTATCACAGATATGTATAATGTTAAGTTTGTGTGTTGCAGTTCAGACCATAGCTGTATCAAAATGTGTAGAAACTGACAAATTAGTCATTATCACTAGCATGTAGGGATGCAGAAATAAATGGTAAGCATTGTAGAATTCACTGTCTCTGCTCAAAGAACATATCCTGTAGTCTTACAGACCTTCCCTAGACAAATTCTTATCCTTCTCTGTTCAATTCCCTTTTAACAAACCCTTCTAAGTCCTGCTTCAGCAGAAGAAAATGTCTTACTCTGGGCAGCTTCATGACAGAAGTGAATATTAACATTTCAGTTTACTTATCTATGAAGTTACATTAGTATAGTTGTTTTGTTTCCCCAGAAAGACTGACACTGGTCTTATGCAAACATTGGTACTGGCACTGGTTAGTAGGGGCACAAGACTGGCATTTATGTATCATTAGCAGATAGTCATACTAGTTCTGATCATTGCTTAGAAAATGTTAGCCTCATGGATGAATTTTGATTTGTGAGTGCAGAATTCTGCCATTAAACCACAAAGTGAACTGGGTTTTTTATAATGATAAATTTAAAAGCGCTACTTATTAGCAAGTCCATGTAAATTATTTTGTATAGGGACCATGTGTTCTTCAAAGTCCACAAAAGGATTGTACTTGTAGTAGGCAAATAACACTTAAAGATTTCCATTCTCTGTGTCTGTTTTGTGGCCATTTCATAGCATATGTGCATGTGAGCATTAATGCCACGGGTCTTTGTTCATAGGTTCATAGGTTTATACTAGGCTATCTGCCCTAAGGCATTTATAAGCCTAGCCCAGAGTTTTGTGGCTTATGCTACCCCTTATGTTAAAAAATACTGTGCCCATTAGTTTGTTGTGCCTCTGTCCAGCAGTGACACAGAGATGATTCCCGGGGTAAACCTACGATCTCCCATCCACCGGTCAAGATTTCTCTTGAACAGAGCCAGCGAGGTGCTCTGCCTCACATGGACCGGGATTTTATTCCACAACATAGGGAGTCTCTGGGTGACAAATCTATCCCTCCAGCATGTCCTATTTATATCCGTGCTAAGGTTTAAGTCGCTTGCTCTAGTGGATCTGGTAGATTTGGATTTTTTGAGGTGGAGCATGTCCATTAATTCTGGGTTGGACATGGCCTTGTATGTCAGGCACAGGTCACCTCTGAGCAGATGGTATGCGACTGAAAAGAGCTGGAGTTTCTTCAGTCTGGCAGCATATGACAGATTTTTGAGTCCCTTTATCCTTTTGGTGAGGAACTTTTGGGGTCTCTCCAATTGCTGCAGGTGTCGGGTAAGATACATCCCGAATGGGGCATTGTACTCGATCATTGGTCTGATAAGTGAAGAGTACAGGGGAACAATGACCTCACTTGATCTGGATGTGAATCCCTTCATGATCAGGTGGGCAATGTAGAAGTTTTTTCTAACCACTTTAGCAATGTGAGTGTCAAAAGAAAGGCCACTGTCAACCTGGGTCCCCAGGTCCCTGATAACCTCTTCTGTGCTTAGTGGATTGCCACCTATATGGTAGCTTGGGGTTACCTTGTTTTTCCCGAAGGGTGTGACTATACATTTTTTGGCATTTAACTTCAGGCCATGGCTCTGGCACCAGCTATCAGTTTCCGTGAGACCCCCCTGAAGGATATCTGTGTCCGATGTACTTTCCTCTATGGCTCCCAGTTTGCAGTCATCTGCAAACTTTGTCAGCCATAGTCCTCCTATGTTTGCCTGTACTTCTGAGAAGTAGATGCCGAACAACAGGGGGCCAAGGACTGAGCCCTGTGGGACACCACTTGTGACCGGCTTGGAGTCTGACATGGCGCCAGCTACTCTAACCCTGTAGGTTCTGTCCTTTAGCCAGTTTGCAACCCATCTTGTGACATATGGGTTTACATTTAAGCTGGTAAGTTTCTCTATAATACCCGAGTGGGGTATTGTGTCGAAAGCTTTTGCAAGGTCAAGGTAGGCTGTATGGACTGCCTTTCCCTCATCAATGGCCTTGGTGACTGTTTCGAAGAAGTCAACCAAGTTCAAAAGGCATGATCTGCCCTTGACAAAGCCAAACTGGGTCGGGTCCAATGTCTGCAAGTCACCTATGTCTTTGTTTATGAGTTCCATTATGATCCTCTCCATTGCTTTGCAGACCAGGCTTGTTAAGCTTATGGGGCGGTTATTACCAGGGTCCGTAGAGGCACCGCCTTTGTGGAGTGGGACCACAGTTGCCGTACACCACTCCTTGGGCACGTATCCTGTGGTAAGGCTAAGATTAAACAGCTGCCTTATGTGCGGGTTTAGTTCCTCATTGAGTTCGTGTAGCACACAACTGGGGACACCATCCGGTCCCATTGATGCTGTGTTTTTAGCTTTAGAGAGAGCAGCTTTCACCTGCACATTGGAGATGTCTGGGAGGCTGCACTCCGCTGAGATAGTTATCTCTCCTTTTGGGGGAGAGGGGGGTGAAGTTTGCACTGAACCTGTCTGCCAGTATGTTGGCAATGTCTGTGGGTTCAGTGATTTTTGTATCATTTTGGACTAATTCTGAGCATATCTGGGAGTTTCCACCCAGGTTTCTAACATAGCTGAAGAAGGCCTTATGATTGTCTTTTGAATCTATGGCAATTTTTCTCTCAAAGTTGGCCTTGGATGATTTTATGAGTGCTCGTATTTTTTTACTAATAATGATCAAAGGTGTCTTCTCTTTTATGGATTTTGCTCTATCATGTAACAGCTTTCTCCTCTTATTGTAAAGTTTGTTTATGGCTGGGGTCCACCAGACTGGACGTTTGCCCTTGGTGGAAAGAGTCTTGGTTTTATTAGGGATTGCCTGATCCATGCAGTCCTGGAGGTGTTCGTAGAAGGCATTTGTAAGGGCTTCCAGCTTGGGTTGTGGTTTCCACTGGCTCGGGGCCTTGAAGGATACCACACCAGTCTTGAGTAGTGTGAAGTTTGCTTTAGAGAAGTTCTTCACTGTGGTCTTTTTGTTTGGGGTGGGGGCGGATGTGGATATCCAGTGAGATTAGTTTATGATCTGATCTCACCAATGAGGGATATACTTCGGTGTGGAGCATTTTGTCCCCATGTTTGTGATGATGAAATCTAGTATATTTTCTCCTCTTGTGGGAACGGTGACTAGTTGTTCCATGGCATTTGAATTTATGAACTCCAGGAACCTTTGGGCTAGAAAGCTTGGGCTTGAGTAATGTTCCCAGTCTATATTCGGGTAGTTGAAGTCACCCAATATAATGGTGTTTGGAGATACATTTATACCCTCCAGTGTCTTCAGGAAGGCTGTGTGGGGTTCCTGAGTTTGAGAGGGTGGCCTGTAGCATGCTACAAATTGTAGAGCAGTTTTCCCTATGGTTAATTGCACCTGGATGGTTTCCGATGCTTCGTGCGTTGCCACCAACCTGGAGGTGTGGGTATCCTTGATGAATATGGATACACCCCTCCTTTTGTGGTGTGGTCCGGGTTTTGGGGCCGAACGCATGATATGAGGTAAAACCTGATAGTGCCGGGGTGCTCTCAGGAGCCTTGAACCAGGTTTCAGTCACAGCACAGACATTGATGTTCTCCATACTGACAAGGGCCTCGAGTACGTGCATTCTGAGATTTAGACTTCTGGCATTGAGCAGCATTACCCTTAGTTTCTTCCCATTTTTGTTTTCTAGGGTGGTAGGTTTAGAATTTGAGCCTTGCCTAAAAAAGGCACTATGGGGGTGGCAAGAGCCTTAGCCAATATCCGAATCCCAGGGTGACAGGTGCAAGCCGTCCCTTGCGAAGCAGCGTGGCTTGTCAAGCATGTCATCCCAGGCAGACAGACACTGGATCCCCTTTGAATGACACCAGAAATTAAGCCAATTGTTAAAGCTGATCATCTTGTCTCTATGTTGTGGCATCATTCTTGGTGAAGGAATGATGCTGCTCAGGGTCAGGGTCATACCTGCCTGGGCTACATAATCAGAGAGCTCCTCTATGTCTCTTTTCATGTAGTCCAGGGAGGTACGTCTCAGGTCGCTCACACCAGCATGGACAATGACTGTGTCATATTTGTACTTGCTGTGGAGTGACCAGTGCTTGTGTTATGTGGCGGATTCTAGCGCCCGATAGGCAGCTTACTGTGACCCTCTCCTTGTTCAGCCTGGTGAGTGGGACGTCAGTGTGTCTGACTATGGAGTCACCTATGACAAGTATGTTTGGTGTTGTATTTGGCCTTAAGGGCTGTGACTGCTTTGCACACTGATTTTGTGGTTTATGTGTTGCCTGTGGTGTGTCATGAGGTGGCGGTTGCTTGGGTGTCTGCTTTGGAGGCCTCTGCTGTTTAGGTAAATTTTTGCTCAGAGCCTCCGAATATGTCTTTGTGTGTTTATGTGTTTGATTCATTGTTGTGATAGCTTTATGTGAGACTGGTTTTGTGGTGTGTGTAGTTGCCTTCTCCTCCTGTCTGGTCTTGCCAGTCCTGAGTTGAGAGAGCTCAGCCTCCAGTTTGGCTAAATAGCTGCATCTCTCGCAAGTATTTATGTTATGTGGGAGGAGGAGAGGGTTGTCTGTGTACATGAGGCAATTGTAACATTGCCTCAATATTCCCAGATTCACCAACTGGACAGGAGAGGACGCCAGCATCTGGCCCTTTGACATGCTAGAGAAATTAAGAAGTTAGGGGTGTAACTGAATAAAAGAGGACTTAGTAAGGAAGTGGGTACTCCTGGGGGGGGGGGGTTCGCTAGTGAGGGACTTTATATAATACAGAAGTGCTAAGCCTGAAAAGAAGATGCTTTTAAGACAAGTGCTGAGGTGTTTTTTTTTTTTTTTTTTTTGGAGAAAAAAAAAAAAAAAGCTCGATGGAAGGAGTATTACATCAAACCGCTGTACATCAAATGTTAGTCAATGAGCAGCACATTTAACGAACAGGAATGTCATCAAAAATAAAGTAATTGAATCGCAAAAGTTGACCACATAAAGGGACCACGATCTACTACTAGCTTATCAGTAACTTAGCTTTAACAGAACCTGCCTTCTCCCAAGTTTAGTGTGACCTCTGAGTTTGGTATATATATTTAGCAAGGGGTGTGGAGGGCAAAGCCAGCTTCTTGCATATCCTGTGCCTGATATTGAAGGGAACCTCTGCTGATTATATATGAAGGACTAATAAGGTTTCCTCAGATCTTAGTGAGAGAGGAGGTTCCTGCAACCATTATAGAATCACATCAGGGGATCTGACCCTCCAATGGTGTTTCGAGCAAACAGCCTGCAGAAAAAAAAACAGCATATTTCCCTTCTTGTGAAGGATCCCCACTGTGAATGGTAGGATTTCACTCTGGGTTTATTTAATGCTTTGAATGCCTTGAAGCCACCTCAGGGGGTCTCTGTTCATGCTTTCCCTGGATGTTCTTCATCTCACATTGCTGCAGTCCTTACTTATGGGTAGTCCATGACCGACGCCATATCCTCAGTCTTTGAAATTTTTAGACATACCAAGTTGAGCATTTTGTTTTTCTTGCCTCAGTTATTTACGGATGTCAGAAAAAGTGAATAATTGTATTTCTTGTGGGAAGCAGATACTTGCTTGGGACCAGAGTTGGGTGTCGGTTTGCACTATTAAGAGAAGGCTAGATTGTGCTAGGTTAGTCTTTGGCAATTATAATATGACAAATCTGTAAAGCCTAGACAGGATGATTCGTCCATTTCGGACGCCGGTCCTTTAGAGACTGCAGTGGAACAGGTGGATCCAGCTGAAGTTTCTGTTGAGTCTCAGGGGGAAACCTTGATTTTACAGGATGTGGCCTCACAGGAGTCAGGTCAGGCTGAAGGGGCCTCAGGTTACTATTCTCCCTTCTTGCCTAAGGGGTTAGGCCTTCTGCTACTGTTTCTAATGCTCCTTCTAAGGGCAGGTCTGTTTTGCCTTCTTCTGGAGTTAGTTCTGGTTCTTCAGGGTCTGTACCTAAGAAGCATATGCTTAAAATGGCAGAAGATTTGATTACTTTAATTAGAGGTTCCATGCCCCCTCCTGATAAGAGGCCCAGGGTAGAGCCAGAGTTGGAAATTTTGGAGCAGGCCTCAGATGATTCTGAGTCTTCTGCTGAAGATATTCAAGATTTTCCGATGCAGAGGATTCTACCCCTTCTGCTTCCCTCCAGAGGATTTTTCATTTTCAGAAACCTTACACAGGGAACATTTTAAGTGGGAAGGACAGGATTACTCCGATTCCAGAAAGAGGCTTAGAGAGTTCTTGTTTTACCACAGCACAGACCCTTGGCTATTCCTCCTGTTTTGGATGTTGTTCAGGATGTTTTTCGGAGGCTTCATTTAATCCAGATTCTATGCCTCCTGCACCAGTTAAACCGACAGGTATTATAGGGTACCTGAGGCTCATAAATACCTATGTAAGAGTCCTACGGCCGACCCACAAACTATTAGTCAGGGGCCTATGTTAGGGCTTCTGTTGTAAAGAATCCGGTTCCTCTAGATAAGGAAGCTAGAGCTTTGGACAGATGGGGTAAGAAGGTGTACACCTCTTCTACTTTAGCAATGAGGGCTTTAAATTGCCAGTTTCATATGTTGAAATATCAGAATTTCCTCCTTTCTCAGCTGAAATCTAAAGTGGATGCTTTGGCAGAGGGCATAGAGTGTAAAGAATTGCAAGATTTGGTGCATGTTTCTGAACAGGTGGGGAAACATTCTTTGCAGTGTGGCTTTGATGCTTTGCAGGCTTCTTCTAGAGTGGCTGCCACTGGTTCAGTTCTTCGAGGCATGCCTGGCTTAAGGATCAGAATTTATCTGAGCATGTTAAGTCTAGAATTCTGGATGCCCTTTACAGTCCTAAGTTTTGTTTAGTCCTCCTGTGGAGTCTGTTTTGAAGAAAATGGAGGACAAGGCTAAGTCTATGCAGACTGTTAAAGATTTTTTGCAGGTTCAGCCTCCTAAGTTTAGTAGAATTTGGCCTGCTAAGGGTCTTCTGATTCCCAGTCTAGGGGTAGATCTAGCAGAGCTCAGAGTACCTTTAGTAAAACATGGAGTTCGCCTGCTCAATCTGCTGGTGAGGGTAGGGGCCAGTCCTTAACAGGCCCAATGACCTGCATTTTCAGCTGCCAGATTCTTCTTGCCTGGCAGCTCCTTTGGGAGGAAAGCTAGCTCTTCAAGCAAAATTGTTTTAATCACCCAAGACAAATGGGTGTTGGACATTATAAACAAAGGTTACAAGTTTTATTTCCATACATTGCCTCCTTTCAAGGGTATGCCAGACATTCCTCCGCAAAGGATGGAGGCTCACAAACAGATTTCATTACTTCTTCACATGGGAGCCATACAGCCAGTACCTCCTTCAGAAGTAGGTCTAGGGTTTTATTCCCGCCTGTTTCTAGTACCAAAGAAAGGGAACACGTGGAGACCGATTTTGGATTTATCTCTCCTCAACACTTATTTGGACATTCCAAAGTTCAAAATGTTGACATTACAACAGCTTTTGCCTCTGCTGGGAAAAGATCACTGGATGGTAACTCTGGATCTAAAAGAGGCTTATCTTCATGTTCCTATCAGGCCCAGTTGCAGGAAGTACTGCTTTTCGAGCTGGAAATTTACATTATCAGTTCTCTGCATTGCCCTTTGGCTTATCTAGAGTGTTCACAAAGGTTCTGGCTCCAGTGATAGCCTTTTCAGGATGGAAGGAATACAAATTTATCCTTATTTGGACGATTGCCTGATTATTGCACAAGACAAGCAGCATCTACAGTATGTGATGGTAGTGTTAAGATGCCTAGGGTATTCTGTGAACGAAACAAAGTCCAGTCTAGTACCCTCTCAGGACATGTGCTTTCTGGGTGTGAGACTGAATACAGCTTCCCAGATGGCCTTTTGACCCCGGACAAACAGAAAAGTCTTTCACTTTATTTCCATCAAATGTCTCTACAGTCCAGGCTGACTGCAAGGACAGTCCTTCAAGCCTTGGGGTTCATGGCATCTTGTATTCTGGTGCTTCCCAATGCCAAATTGCATATGAGGAAGCTTCAATGGTATCTCAAAATCTATGGACACAACACTGCCAGGATCTAGACACTGTCATTCAGATAATACCTTGCATTCAGAAGGAATTTTTGTGGTGGGCTCAGGAATGTCACCTAAACAAGGGACTCTCTGTGACCCGACCAGAGGCGAGTCAGATTCTAACGACGGATGCCTCGGACAAGGCTTGGGAGCACACCTCAATGGAAAATGGGTGCAAGACACGTGGCCTGCCAGACTTCAACATTTGCATATCAACTTGAAGGAGATGTTAGCAGTACAATTTGCATTGATGGCTTTCAAGGATTTACTTCACCCAGGGCAGGTGTTGATTCTAACAGACAACACAACTGTCATGTGGTACATCAACAAGCAAGGGGAACTCATTGGCCCTCTTTGCAGACAAGCGATGATTTTGTGGGAGACAGCTCTCAGTTACAACCTCAATCTTCAGGCAAGATTTCTACCAGGAGCACAGAACTCCTTAGCAGATGTATTGAGCAGACAAATAGTGGATCCTCACGAGTGGAAATTGGATCCTCAGGTATTTCAAAAGTTGACAGTGTCATGGGGAACTCCAGACATAGATCTGTTCGCTTCTCCACTAAATTACCAGTTGCCAAAGTTTTGCACAAAAGGTTTCATCCCACAGCTTGGAAGGTGGGACGCCTGTCATTCAGTTGGAACAATCTTCATGTATATCCCTTTCCACCTCTACCTCTTCTGCCCAAGGTTCTCTTGAAGGCCAGACAAGACAAGCCATCCATGATCCTGATAGCACCGGATTGGCCTCGACAACACTGGTACCCACTACTGAGGAGTTTGGTCCGGGAGCCTCCATGGCCTCTGCCTTTGATTCCACACCTTTGTCTCAGGAGGGCAATCACTTTCTCAATGTCAGAATTCAGTCTCTGCATCTAACAGCCTGGCATATTCTGTTTTAGATTCTGGAGGTTCTCAGCTTCCACAACAAGTTTTGAATGTTATTTTGGAGGCCAGGAGGCCTAGTACAAGGAAAGTTTATGCTGATAAATGGAGGAAATTTTTATTTGGAGCAAAGGGAAGGACTTTGATGTTTCCAAGCCTAATTTGAGTGCTTCCTTACAATATCTTACTGAGTTATTAGACAAAGGTTTGTCCTTCTCCTCCATAAAGGTTCATGCTGCAGCCATTATGACTGTGACCCTCCTTTATTCTCTCATCCTTTGTTTGCAGTTTCTCAGAGGGGCAAAGAACATAGAGCTCCTACTCCTGCTTGGGATCTCAATTTTGTGTTGGAAAAGCTTACTCTACAACCTTTTGAGCCTGCAGCTACTGCCGAGTTAAAGTATTTGTCATGGAAAACTGCCTTTGTTGGCCATTACTTCTGCAAGAAGGGTTTCTGAATTACAGGCCCTTATGGCAGTGGAGCCTTTCTTGATTTTTCATAAGGATAGGGTATCTTTGACTAATCCTTCCTTTATGCCTAAAGTGGTTTCTAGTGTGGCCTTAAACCAAACTATTCATTTGCCTACTTTTTATGCAAATCCTCAAAATAAAGAAGATTTTGCATACTTTGGATATTCACAGGCAGATTATTTGAGCAGAACCAAGGAGTTCAGACAGTCTCAGCAATTGTTTGTTTCTTTTGCTTTGGGTTCACAGGGTAGACCTGCTTCAAAACAAACTATTTCTAAATGGATTGGGTTTTGTATTTTTTTGTTATTCCCATCATGGTAAAGAGATTCCGCCTGGAATCAGACCTCATTCCACTAGAGCTACTGCAACTTCTACTGCCTTTCTAAGGGGGGATATTTTGAAGCAGCCACTTGGAGTTCAGTACATACTTTCTCTAAACATTACCACCTTCCTCTTTATTCTAAGTCTAGGGCTGGATTTGCCACTGCAATATTACAGGGCATTTTAGCAGCCCCTCATGCTTTATGATTTTTCCAACCTCCCTTTCCCGTTGCTTTGGGATTCTACCCATAAGTAAGGACTGCAGCAATGTGGATCTTCGAACATCTACATTTATGGTAGGTACAAAACTGTACTTTTTCCACTCCACTCAAGAGGCCTAGGGAATAGGATTCCTGAGATGAGAATCTGCACCCAGGGGAAGAATCCCTGGCTTATTCTTCCCAAATCCTTTCCTCCTTGCACTACAGTTCAGATGAGTAGGATTCCTTAAGTCCAGACTCCTTTTTGAAGAGTTCTCCTTTGGGGATATCATTGACCATATGATGGACTATTTAATTGGAATTGTTCTCAAGTCTCTTGATATTCAAAAAAGGTACTTTGACCTCCTACAGATGGAGTCTCCCAAAACATTTGCTGCTCCTCCTGTTCTGGCTGCCCTTTTAGATACCTTTTCAGCAGCTTCTGTGGCCCAAACTCTCAGCCTTCTGTTCCTAAGAAGCCAGATAGATTTTATAAAGTGTCTGAGGAGTGTAAATGTCTTTATATATGCCCTTCTGCTGACCCTTCTGTTGTGTTAGTCTCTACTGACAAACCATCCCCATTGTGCCCCTCCACCAGGCTGCTGCCTTCTGATAAGGATAGTAGGGCTGTGGAAAGGTTGGGCAAGAAAGTTTGCACTACTGCCACTTTGTCATTTAAGGCCATTAACTACCAGATTCATATGACCATGTATGATTTGGCTGCATTTTCTCAGGTTTCTAAAGAAGTTTTGACCTTCTTGACACTGAGGGGAAGGCTCACAAGTTGCCTGCCATTCAGTCAAATGCAACTGGGATGCAGCTGATACCTGTGATACATGGCTGCTGCCTTTGGCTCAGTTAGGTGTTATTCATGATTTCATCTTCAGGCTTTGCCTGATGACATTAAGGACAAACCTTTGGCTGCTCCTTTAGATACCAAAAGTATTTTTGGATCTGTTAATGACATTTTCAAGTTCCTCCAAGACAAGGGCAAAGCCTTGCAGGAGCTAAAACATATTTTTGTTTATTCCATTCCTAAATTTCAGTGGAACTATCCCTCCAAGTCTGCCTTTTTTCATTGGCAATCTCACCCTCCTTCCAAGAGCAAGAAGAGTTATAGGTGTTTGCCTCCTGCAAAGTCTACTCAGACTCCTGCCTCCCAGAAGTCTTCTCTTCAGGACAAGTCTGCTTCTGTTTGACTGTTTCTTCATCCTTCCATTGGCCAGGTTCCCTTGTCCCAGCATCATTCCCTGTCTCTACCAAATTGGCTACAAATCACTTTATACTGTTAGATCCTGTCCATTATCCATCAGGGATATTTCATGGTTTCTAAATCCCTTCCTCCCTTTTCAGGCATTCCTCAACCCCCCCCCCCCCCTTCGGAACAGCTGTCTCATTTTCCAGAGGCTCTTCATTCTCTTTTGTCTCAGAGCACCATTCAAGCCATGCCTCTCACCCTTGGGAAAGGATTTTATTCCAGAATGCTTTTGGCCCCACAAAAGAAAGGTACATGATGGACCAGTTCTGGATCTTTCCCTGCTGAGCACCTTTCTCAAGATTCCTTCATTTCAGATGTTATCTCTTCAGACATTATTTCCTGTTATTCTTCAACAGGCCTTTCTGGTATGTCTGAATCTCAAGGATGCATACCTTCACAATCCTCATCCACACTCTTTTCAGGAAATGTTTACCTTTCTCTGTCTCTTCCTCCCATTTTCAGTTCTCTGCTTTGCCATTGGGTGTCTGTACGTGCCCCAAGGGTCTTCACCAAATGCCTTGCTTTTGTCATTGCTTTTGCAGGATTCGAGGTATTCAGATTTTTTTCTCATCTAGACTATCTGCTTATTCAAGCTCCTTCCCTCAGCAGTCATAATCTCAAGTTTACTATTTGCAACTTGCACAGTGTGGGGTTCACCATAAAAACCTCTAGAAATCACTTATGACACCATCCCAGGATCATATTTTCTTCAGTTGCAGGCTTCAGACAGCTCCCATGTTGGCATTCCTGCCTATCCCCAAGACTTTGTCTCTAATAACCTTTTGCCAGTCCTTTCATCTTCTGGCATCTTGTCATGGCCAGGGAATTTCTCAGTATCCTGGAGTTCATGGATTCCAACATTCCCATACTTCCTCTCACCAGTGTCCATATGAGGAAACTTCATTGGTACCTCAAGCTGGTGTGGCTTCAACATTTCCCACCCCCTGGAGTTCCCAGTAATTTTCCTTCCCTGTCGCAAGCTTGAGCTTCAGTAGTAGATTCGTCATCTTTCTATCAATCCGGCAGCTTCCATTTTAAGCTCCACTTCTCTCTCAGGAGCTCTTTACAGATGCCTTAGACAGGCGGTGGGGTGCCTACTGTAAAGTTCTGTGGCCTCCTCCTCAGATGTCAGACCACATCAACATAAAGGAGATGAGGGCTCTGCTTCTGCCTCTGCAAACATTTCATGCCAGACCCCTTAAAAGTTTTCACAGACAGTTATGTGATATGTTAACAAGCAGGAGGCATAAGGTCCTGTCTTGTTTGCAGACTAGCTCTTCAGGTCTGGGATCTAGCTGTCCATTATCAAGTGACTCTTAAGGCAGTTTACATTCCCTTAGAGCACATCGTAGTGGCAGACTCCTTAAGCAGGTCCAACACAAGTTCATGAATGGATGCTTCACAAAGATGCATTCCTAGACATTGTCCATTGGTGGGGTATTCCTCAGGTGGATATTTTTGCCTCCCCTCTGAACAGACAACTTCCTTTATTCTGTTTCACAGTCCCACGTCCTCTGACTTGGAAAGTGGATGCTGCCTTTTCCTTGGAAGGGGATATTTTTGTACATCCCCACCTCCTGTGTTTACCGTGAGGTTCTGCACAAGATCAGTCAGGACCCCCCCCCCAAAAAAATCTTGCTGCTGACTTCCTTTTGGCCCAGACAGCATTGGTTTTCTCTTCTTTCTCAATTGGCCAGGGACACTCACCACAAGTTACCTCAGTGGGTTGATCTCACAGAAGACAATGGGTCTCTTATCCATCCTCACTTGTCCAATCTTCAAATGACACTGTGGGTGATAGGATTTTGATCCCTTTTCTGCCCCTTTTTTCCTGAGGACGTGCTTTGGGTTCTGTAGGAGGCCAGGAAACTCACTACTAGAAAGTCATACATGTCTAAATGGAAATGATTTTCTTTCTGGTGCCTCTGTCACCATCAGGATCCTCTATCAGTGAAGGTTCTTTTGGTTCTTTGCTATTTGTGTGATCTGCTCCATGCTGGGTTGGTATATTCTTCAGTGAAAGCGCACCTGTCAGCAATTTCTGTATGTCTGCACTTGAATTCTTCTTTGACCTCTAGGTTTGAGGTCAAGCAATTCCTTAAAGGTGTTCTTCATATCAGGTTTCCCAGGAAGCCTATTCCTCCTTCTTGGGACCTCAGTTTTGTACTTGAAAATTTGACCCTGGCTCCTTTTGAGCTTGCTTCCTCAGCTTCTTTGCAACATTATACTTGAAAAACTGTTCTGCCTTTGACTCTTACTTCAGTCAAGAGAGTTTCTGAACTTCAGGCTGTCGTGGAGGTTCCTCCTTTTTTCATTTTCCATAGAGTCTATTGTACTGCTCCTTTTATGCCCCAGGTGGTCAATGAGTTGTCCTTTAATCAGTCTGTTCACCTTTCTTCCTTTTTTTCTTCTCTGCAGTCTGCCAGTGAGAAGTTTCTTCATACCATGGATTTGAATAGACGGCTCAGATATTATTTAGGTAAAACTAAAGATTTTCCCATGGCTGAACAGCTTTTTGTTTCTTTTCATTCCAGAGAGTTGGATTTGGCTGTTTCTAAGCAAGCCATCTCCTCCTGGATTTCTAAGGCCATTTACTTTTGTTCTTTTCATGACAACTGTCTCTCCTCCTCTGTTGCGGGACATTCTACTAGGGCACTTGGCTCCTCTGGTGCCTTTTCAAGGGTCTAGATACCAATTATATCCGTGAGGCTGCTACTTGGTCCTCTCTTCGTACTTTCACTAAGCATTACAAGTTGGATGTTTCCAGGGCCAGAGCAGACTTCACCAGGGCTGACCTGCATGGGTTTGTGGAGAGGTTCCTTGCCTTCCTCCTAGGCATCCTCTTGAACTCTTGTGCTCTCCCTTACATGAAGAGTACTGCAGCACTGATATAGAAGTACAGTTGTGTATAATCTTACAATAACAGCAGATGTCTTTCTCTTCACTGTTGCAAAATTTGGTCCCTCCCTCCTTCCCTGTCTGTCCTGACTCTTGCCTTGTGTTTTGGTTGCCCTCCTGGCCAAGGATCCATTCTCCCGTCTTTATTTTTCCTTCTGGATGTACCTTAGTATTTGACCCAGAGGGGGTACTGTTTCTCCCAGGGCTTTTTCAATTCTGCATATTTGCATTTATACATTGCCTTTATGCTCTACGTTGTATATTGGGAGCAAACGTGTCATGCACAGCACCTATAGGAACTGAAGGCTCTGGTATACTGGCCGGACTTTGAGCTGTCCTTGGAAGGAGATCCCTTAGATGAACAATACTGCAATAGTGACAAAGACATCTGCTGTTATGGTTAGATTTTACACAACTGTACTTTAGTCTAGTTCAAGCCTCCAGATTCTGAATTGTCAGATTCGTATGTTTAAATATTTGCTTGATAAGTTTGAAAATGTGACAAAATTAACTGTTAACCTCCTCCTTTAGAGATTAAAACATATCTGACGTCTTTATTAGCCTCTGTTTCTCAGGTAATCAAATACCCTTCAGCATGTTCTTGTGACTGATGATGCTGTAACCAGATAAGGTGCTGCTTGATCATGTATTAGAAGGTTTGCTTGGTTAAATTCACAAAAAATTACCAAAGGATGTCAAAGCTGAGCCCTGCTGAGCCAGGGGCAAATCTTCACTCTGAGGTCCTCCTGCTTCATCTACCTTGGATGATTTATGTGGAGAAGGTTGCCTGATGCTGTCTGCTGTCTTAGTGTTCCTTGGTTGGAATGACCTCCTGGGATGGTCAGTCCTTCCCTGTTCTGGTAGAGGGGGACCATGTCAGGGCTGCAAGCTCTCTGACTCTTGCCCACACCCTATGTTTGAGAGCTGTCTTTCGTAGGAGACACTGTTATGGGGTGGGCTGGCCTGCACTTACATTAGTGAATGGGAGTCTGTGTCTAGCCCTCTATACCCCCATGGCCACCCATTGTCCCATCTTGTGTAGAATGGGCAGCCTATGGTGGTCTGCATAGATCCCGACATCACTTAGAATCTCATGTAAGCTGTGACATTTGGCCAGATCTCCTTCCTGTTAATGGGAAGTTATGCCTCATGTTCATGGATATTCTGTGCTTCATACATCTTTAAAGATTAGCCCTTTTGGCCTTGGGTAGTGGAAGAGCATTGCCATTGGTGGCATAGGAGCCCCTCCCAGTCAGGCTTGTTCTCTTATTTTAGTTTTGGACAGGGAGGACAGTGGGCTCCCTTTACTTTATTCAGGTGGGGGCAATTATCTTAAAGAATTATCACTATCCTGTACCAAATCAGTCTAATGACTGTCTTTTTTTTTTTAAACACCTTTATTTAATTATTACTTGCGTCATAGGCAAACATATTTATATAAAAGTAATCAAGCCATATTAACAAGTTCATATTTGTAAACTGTATAGAATATATAACAATATATGTGATGTATAATCTAAGTAACATTGCTTAAATTGTTCAATCCCTGCCTTTTCTTAAACTTACTCCTCTAAAATATTTTTCTTCATGTATTATTCCCACAATTTCCATTTTTTTCCTATAATTTACTCGTACCCTTTTCTAAAGATCCCACTTTCCTGTTCTTTTATCTGTGTTACAGTATTCACTACTTTAAGTATAGCTGGTTTAGATTTTGATTTCTGTTTTCTAGTAATTGCTTTTTTGGCAGCCACCAGAATTAAACTTAACAAGACCTTACTTTGTCTCGGCAGTTCAGATCTTGTATCCCAGCTCAAAAAAAAATTCCTTAGTTATACGTATTTGCTCACTCAGTATTCCTGAAAGAGTACTCTGTAGGGAATTTTTAAAGTCTGCCAACTCATTACACTCCCAAAACACATGTTCCCAGTTACCTTTCTTCACCATCACACCTCCAACATTTACCATCTACCTACTGACAAATGATTTTGAAGTTTGCTTGGTGTATAAATGAAACTATGCAAACACTTCAAGGAAAAATCTGAAATCTTCTAGACCTTGTTACATAGTTGGAAACCATTCCATTGTATCTTTGTGAATTGCATATCTAATCTTTCTTCCCAATCTTTTCAGACCTATCTGATTGATTCTTGTAGTTAAGGTGCAGTATTTTATATGCCTTACTAATTATCCCTTTTTTAACAACAGCTTCTTTCTAAATTCAATTAAAAACTCAACCAATGTAGGTCTTTCATTTAGGATTCCCCTATCAATTTCACTTTGTATTCTGATATCAGTCCCTGATAGGGAAGGCATTCGCTAGCCTGCAATCCAGATGTATTCTTGGCCTCTTTCCATTCTATTACCTCTCCTTCTCTAATTTGTTCCCAGTGCGTTGTTTCCTTTGTCAGCTTCTTCCAGTAAATTCCAGCCCCCTCTTGGTCATAGGCAAATAGTAGGCCAGCTGCCATGATGAGCCATTTTAAGCCTAGCCAATTTCCCTTTTTGTGAGAATCAAGCCCTGTTATGTCTATTTGTGAGGTAAGCATCTTAATCTTTATACCAGCTTCTGTTCTCTGTACCCCTAATTGCCTCACCTCTTTTGGCAGAATCTCCCTTCTGTATTCCCGTGTTGGCTTAGTTCTTTAGTTTACTTTCTGCTATTTTATGAATATAATATTCTGTATGAAAGTTACACTCTTTAAGAATCTGCATCCAAAATCCCTTTCTTTCCTTATTAAGTGAATTAACACCCTGCATCATCATCATCATCATACCTTTCCACCTTGAATTGTAGCTTTCTGCTTGTGTTATGTATACGAACCTTAACCGTGTGGCTGTGAAATATCCCTTCAGATCAGTAATCCTAAACCTCCTTGTTCTTTTGGGAGGATCAACCTATCCCACTTGACTCTTGTCCTCTACCCTTTCCAAATAAAATCTTTCAACTCTTTATTGATGTCCACAGCTTCTCCCACTGATAAAAATATGCCTGACCTGTGTATAAAACTAAAGGGACTAAAAACAGTTTTACTGTTTGTATCTTGCTATCCATATCCATAGGCAAGACCTTACAGTTTTTGTAATATCTTTTGTTTAGTCTTTCCCAAATATCCTTAGCTGCCAGAACTGAATCTTTTTTAATCCCTACTCCCAAATACTTCATTTTATCATGTCCACATAAATATGGGTATTACTGGACCTGTTCATGTATGGGTACATAGTTTATAGCTATAGCCTTTGTTTTATCTTCATAAATTTTGTATCCTGAAAGAACCCGGAACTGATGGCTGTGAGCATCTTGGGGGCTGTGGGCATCCTTTGGGTCAGCTCTTCCTCACTAAGGGGACTGGAGATGGAGCTTGTTCCTTATCTTAGTTGGGGAGGCAGGATAAGAATTCATAGCTCACTAGCTGATTGATCGTTTGGTGAAGGCTGCCCACATTCCACAGGGAGATCTTTCCCTGTTGGGGGGGGTCTGAACTTGTGATGATACAGGGCATGTCTGATATGTGATACCCTGGGCTGGTAACATAATAATTTGAAGGTAATTCCACTATTGGTAGCTCCACTTCATCCTTTGAGTGATTCAAATCTTTAATAAAGTATTTTAAAAAGTGATCCCTTTCTTTGCTTATGCCTTTCTTCATGTGGGTTACTAACTGGAACTGAATGGAGAGAAATGCAGGGGTTCTTTCTTTCTGAAAGCAGTTCTTCTGGAGGAGATCTTTCATCAGAGTGATTTGTATTTTATCTCCAGTCTCAGGTGAAGTTCAGGGGCTTCAGTTTCCTTCACCCCGGGAGGCTGCCTTGGTGCCATTAATTGCTGCACCTGATAGCTCCAGCTACAGTTTTGACCACTTCCCTCTGAGTAGCTACTGTCCGTGCTCTCCTAATTCACCTTTAATGCACTTGCACACCTTAGCTCAGGATTTGTCCTCCCTTTCCAGATAAATTTCCATGTTTACATCTTTGGAGTTGGGCCATTTTTCATGGGATGCGCAGCACTTAGAATTCCAGCTGGTCCTGATGTGGTTTTACTTTTTGGATATCAGCCTAACAATGAAATTTCTCAAGAAGGATGTTTGATATTTAATAGAAGAGACAAGTTCTTACTTTAGCATTTGATCTACAGAGAGGATCCTCCTTGTTAAAAGAGAACTGTGTGTTAAACGTAGCATTCATTCTTAGCTTTATCAGTTGATTTACAAAGATGATCTTCCTTGATGAGTTAGGAGTACCCTCCCTCCATCCCCCTGTAGTTGGGTTGCTTCATCTTGCTTCAACTATGGAAATTTTTGTATGCTGGCCAAGTATATACTTTTATATATGTTATTAACAATGAATTTGCCAAAACTTAACTACGTTGTTATTGATGTACAGCTGGGTGCTTGCTGGTGGTTAGAGCCTGAACTGCTAGGCAGGAGGGATGAGCAAAGTTTATGTTGTTGACCTGTGCTGTTAATGACCAGTGTCACCACAGGCAAGCATAATTTTCCAGGCATGGTCCCTTCTTGTTGTTAGATGCCGATTGCTGGAGGTAACTGGGAATTTTGGCTTGGCCACTCGATGGTCAGTTGGACTGCAAGGATAGTGACTACCTGTTAACTTTGAATCCATCCATAAAGCCCATCAGATTAGGTCCTCTTCATAAATCAACTGTTAGCAATATATCTGCTATTTTCTGTAAATTTCTGAAGGGCATCCATGCCTGATAGCATAGTTTATGTTGTGTGGCTCTTGTATTAGCTTATAGACATAGTCATGTTTATCTCTTCATTATTTTGTTCTTTGTATTAAAACGATCACATCACTAATACTGAATCTACATTTTTTTTCTTTTTCAGTAAGCACTATCCACCATATTCTCTGAATGTTGCTTCCATGTGGCTAAAATTAGGAAGACTATATATGGGGCTAGAAAAGAAGGCATTAGGCGTAAAGTCATTAAAAAAGGTAAGCATGATTAACAGTTACTTTTTTAAAGACCAGCGATATTTTATGCATAGTTGGTATATAACACTTATTGATTGATTTTCTGATAGCATCTTCATCTTAATCATGAGTGCAAGAGAGCCAGACCTTATGTTGGCATTTAAGGCATGGAAACAGTCCTGGATTGCTCCAGGACATAAATCATAATATGGCCATAGACCCCTGTATGTGTCTTTTGCATGCCTGGTACAGGTTAGTAGACTCTTCCACAGCAATAAATATAACAAATTGATTCATGCAGCTATAAGAAGAAGGCAAATACTAAAGTTAAGCAACTATGAACCACACTAGTGCACCGTTACTGCAGCGACTCAGTACCTACCAAAAAATGTAACGCTAGCAACCAGGATCTAAGGATTCACCACTCTGTATCCCACACAAACCAGTTTATTACAGAAATCGCATACAAAGAATGCAGATTTAGCCTTTCATCCTAATAAAAAAACAAGACTTCATCACAATCATTTTTTTTCAAATACATACACCTTATATACCTGCGTACACACAGCTCTGATTGGAATCAATTAATCGGCTATGCAGCTCTTTGAACAAACAATAAGGAAGAATAGTTTGAATTATGTCAGAGACAATTAGTATAAAAACCACAATGAAAATGGATATAACTTAAAATTGTGTATAAAAACAATGGTTAAAAAGTTAGAAATGTATTAAAATGTATTTAAAACTATTTAAATATATGCAAAATCAGATATCTATCAGATCTCATAACCAACAATGGTTGTATTGAAATATTTTCAATGATGCCAGGATACTGGGATGCATGCAACCTAAGTTGCCATTTAACTTGCTTAGATTCTAAAATCACTTTCATGTCACTTCCTCTAGGATTAACCTTTATTTGTTCTAAAATGGCAAATTGGAACTTCTTATAGCATTGACAAACTATTGAATGCTTATCAAAAGGTGCTTCAACAAAATATTAGTTTAATGGTGTGCACACTTATGCAACCAGCTTATTGTACGTTTTTTATTTTTTATATTTTTCCCCCAACAGATTTGTTAGTTTTTCAATTGAATTGTACAGGTTATAGGTCACATTAAAGGTGGGAAAAGTTTTGAAATGATTTATTATGGTTTTATTTTTATATCACAAAAACTTGGCATTTTCACAGGAGTATGTACACTTTTTATATCCACTGTACATAAAAGGCTGGCATCCAGAGCACTTAGAAAAATAAAACACAAATTTGGCAAAGCAAACCACAAATTTGGCAAAGCATTTTCCTTTCACAAACACCACTGGCGAACATATATCATTGTCTAAAATCAAATAAATTTCCTCTAAGATGTAGAAACACCGAGGACAAGCTCCACACTTAACAGTTCCCATTCTTTGAGTTGTCTATTGACTTGTATGGGATGAACCCCACTCAAACAATTCCTTCCTGTCTTGTATATAAATAATGGTTCAGGCAGTAATAAATTATATATAGTGTAATTAGTTTTCAAAATATGCTACTTTCTTCTCATTATCTCCTTAATTTCTTCTGCTTGAGGATTATATTGCACTATTAAGCCCTTTTGTATTTTTTTCCTAAATGGGGCTTGGATGTGTTGTTCCAGTCCTATCCATAATAAAGGTTTGTACATTTTCTCCCACTGTTTCTGGACACATCTTCTTATGTCATTTACTAAACATACCTTCCTTTATTCTAGAAAGGGCTGACGTTTGTTCTCTATAGGAGTTTTGATGTTGTGGACTCACTAGTTGAAGTTAAACTTTTCACAAGAAAACTCAACTTGGCAATCTTTTTTGATGAAAGATAGGCCGAGCAGAATATTAAAGTTAACAGTGAGGAGGTAGTAAAAAAGGGAAGCATTTTCAATCCGCAGCTGCACCCCATTTTAAGTATATTTGACAAAGCAATCATGGAAGACACATATGTATTACAATTAGCCCCAACAAAAAGTTTTTTAAATAATCCAAGCCTTAATAAAAAGGAAAGAGAGTTGATTGAATCATTGCAGAAAGATAAGACTATCTGTATCATGAAACCAGACAAGGGAGGGCATATAGTGCTTTTTGATTCCCAGGATTATTGTAATATTATGAATGACTTGTTGAATGACACTGAAATTAATTCCCCAATGTCTAAGAATGCATACCAGATAATTGACTCATATTTGGATGAATTTTTATTTGACCAGAGAATAACATTAGATATCTACAAAACCCTTAAAGTAGAAAAGCCCATTGTCTCCACCATATTTGGCATCCCCAAGATCTATAAAACATTCAAAAACCACCCTTTAGACTGATTGTCGAGGCCTGGGGGTACAAAAATCATCCCTTAAGGTTGTGCATTGGCCAATGGTTAAAATCAGTTTATCAAGTTGTTCCCTATTTGATTATGGATTCCTGGGATTTTCTAGGAAGGTTAAAGAAAGACTTTTGGTGTACAAATGATATTAACTATTGATGTGGTAGATTTATTCACAATCATCCCTAAAGATGTAGGTTTGGAACATTTTCACAATAGTATAGTGCAGTCTACTACTTTTTCCAATGATAAAATTAATCAGATAGTAGAACTTATTCTGTACTATTTGACTACAATTTAATTTTATTTTTGAAGGGGAACTTTTTAAACAAAACCAAGAGGTGGCTACGGGGGCCTCATGTGTCGTCATTTATGCAAATTTGGTTTTATTGGATTGGGAGATTAATTCAGATTTCAGCTGAGAATTTTTTGGGAATATTAAATATATGCCAGGACTGTGTTTCTAATTTTTTACACCAGCGTTTACAGTATTAAATTATATGTCAGCTCTTTGGATGATGGTTTTATCCTCTGGAATGGACCCAAACTGTCTGTCCCCTGTATTTATTGATTGCTTCAATAGTTCTTCTAGCTTTTTAAAGTTCACCTACAATTACAACATAAATAAAATTTGCTATTAGGACACACTAATTATGCACACTGAGAATGGGTTTAAATCCAAAATTTATAGGAAGCCTACATTTAGTAACTCCTGTTTGGACTTTTCATGTTGTCATCCTCTTAGTCAAAAGTGAAGTGTAGTTAAGGGGCAATGCATTTGTGTAGCAAGAATAACATCACACTTGGAGGACCTTTTGAGTTAGATATGGTAGTCAATATGTTTTTAGATAGAGGTTACCCCCCCCCCAAGTTTAGTAAATGGCATAAGAAGATACAGTATGTCCAGGCACAGTGGGGGAAAATGTACAAACCTTTATTAGGGATAGGACTGGAACAGAACATCCAGCCCCATTTAGGAAAAAACTTACAAAAGAGCCTTAATAGTGCAATATAGTCCCCATGCAGAAGAAATTAAGCAGATAGTGAGAAGAAATCCAATATTTTGGAGACTAATCCTACTATACATCATTTAATAAGGCATGAACCATTATTTATATACAGGACAGGAAAGAGTTTAAAGGATTTTTTTGAGTGCGATTCATCCCATACGAGTCATCAGACAACTCAAAGAATGGGATCTGTTAGTGTGGAGCTTGTCCTCTGTGTTCCTACATTTTAGAGGAAATGTCTTTCATTTTAGAGAACAATATACGTTCTCCAGCGATGTTTTTGAAAGGAAACTGACTTGCCAAATTTGTGGTTTATTTTGCTAAGTGCTGTGAATGCCTGGCCTTTTACTTGGTGTGAGAGACATCTCCATAAATGGATATATGTGCACAATTATATCAGCAAACAAAATTAAAAAAATGCATTATATAAGCATTCAAAAGTTTGTCCACACTATGAAAAGTCCCAATTTGCCATTTTAGAACATGTAAAGATTAATCCTAGAGGAGGTGACATGAAAGTGATTTTAGAATCTAAACAAGTTAAATGGCAACTTACATTGCATGCATCCCAGTATCCTGGCATCAGTGAAAATATTTCATTACAACTATTGTTGGTTATGAGGTCTGATAGATTATAAAATGTTTTGGATTTTACATGTATTTAAATATTTTTAAATACATTTTTAAGTTTTTAACAGTTGATCTGATGTTGTCAATCTTCATTCATTTTTGATGAATGGGACTCTGTTACGATCCTCAGAACTAGCTTGGCCGTTATACAGCTCGCCCCAGCCAAACAATTCTCAAGCTAATACTCTACCCAGAATACCCCAGTCTCTATTACATCAGATCTCGTTTTCTGCTCTGATAGCAAGATACGTCAGCTGATAACTCTCCATGTAAGTCAAAATTTATTGATCTTCCTTTGAAAACTCTCTGTCCTTTCTATAGTTATTACTTGTTAGTTTTCTTTGTATATATTATTTGAGTGTTTTGTGCTTCTCTTAATATCTCACAGTATCCTCGTTACCATTGTTGGTAACCTCCTCTTCTCCCTTTCTTACCTTTTAAAGTAGCTGCATATTACCATTGTTGGTATTTCTTTTCTTTTCTGTCTTCCCTAGCTTGGTATTTCTTTCTACCATAGTTAGTAGAATTTTCATCTCTCCTTTGCGTGTCTGTCTGATTTTTTTTCTATAGCTTCTTCTTCTGCTAAAATGGAAAAAAAGCAAAAGGACAGTTTGGGCTTAAGCAGTGCCAAGTCTGTGGGCAAAAGTTGCCTAATTTAGATGGGCATTGCTGTTGTGTATATTGTTTGGGTGCGCCCCATTTGGATCTAGACTCTTCAATCTGTCAGGCCTTTAGTACCAGGGCCTTGGTAGAATGACGAAACAAACTGATTTTAGAAGGGTTGCTAAAATCTTCTTTTGAAGAAGTTTTGCCCAAGTTGAATCTTCCCTCCTACTCAAAAATCTGATCACGCCAAAAAGAGGAGTCATTCGGTGTTGCGTTGCCCTACAGCACTGGAGGCTAAGAAACAAGCCTTCGGTTCCATCACTTTCCTCAGAACCGAGGACTAAGGTTCCAAAATTATCAGAATGAGAGCCTTCAGCACTGGCTACTGTTGTCAAGGCACCAACAGCTTTGGCGCCGATGTCAGCACTGGCTCCTTTAGTTTCCCAGTCGGTACCGACTTCAACATCTGCACCACAGCAGACTCTACCCACCCCTTTGGTGCCAAAGTCTGAACCATTACATGTTCCCAGGACAAGGGATTCCCCTTCCATAGACCCCTTTGTAGGTCAGCTGCTGAGTCCTTTTTTGGACAAACCAGAATCACCCTCTGGTATGTCTGTTCAATCTTCCTGGAGTCTTTCCAAGGTAGATGACGTGAGATTGGTGGATCAGCATTTGGAGGCCAGGGGCCTTCCTGCCCATTCTCTGACCTCTCTCCCCTCTGGAGTTGGGGTGTTTTCTCCTAGGACACCACCAGATTTTCCTTCTCTGACCTCCTCTGGAGGCTTAGAGGCCACCACTTCAATTTCCTCAGTTCCGACTGTCCTGATGCCAGTGGGCACTTCCTCTTCGGCTCCAAGGACTGCACTTACATCTTCATTTCCCTTGGAACTGGTAGATTCTTGGGGCCTTATCTTGGCTGTCAGTTCTGAGGGTTTCGGGTTGGTTCCTGTTTTTTTATTTGGAGCTGTCCTTGACTCTGAGCCCTGACAGTTGTGGGCTCTTCCCTGGCTCCTGCTTCGGATGGTGATCCTTCGGAGTAGGGTATGAACTCGGTTCCAAGGTTGTCTTTCTCGGTTCCAGGCTCCCATCCCTCATCAGGGGAGCCTGCCTTCCAAGTTATGGAGAAGCCATTAGCCTTTGCGGGCTCTCAGCTGGCCACTTCTGCATCGGAGTGTTGCACATCTCTGTATCGTCTGGCCCAGAGCTGCCACCATCTTCCACATCAGGACAGCGAGCACCGAAGCTGCAAGCTACCCCTGTACAGGACCTCTCTTCTTTAGACTCTTCCTCAGAGATTCCCACTGAAGAACCACCCCCTAAGAAGACATGCAGGACGATGCACTTAGATTCCCCAGAAGAATCTGTCACAGAAGACACAGACTTCGATGAGGGGGAGGTTCCCCCGGTCACCCCCGGAAGATGTCTCCTTTGGAGACCTCCTGGAGATCCTAGAGCAGAGGGGTGATTGCAAGCCCAAAGACCCATCCTCTGAGGAATCTGTGTACTTGCAAACCTTTGGTGCTTACCCATCTACTTCCTGGGTGACTGTGCCTGCTGACGACCTCATTAAATTGATCGCGCAGTGGGTGTGGAAGGCCCCTGGTTTCATAGCTCCGATTCCCCGAAGACTAGACAAAATCTTATCAGCACCCGAAAATCACCAATGTTGGGCAAAGATTTAGCAGTAGATGCCATGCTGGTGGTGGTGGCCACCAAGAAAGAACTCGCCGATGAGAGTCCCACTGTCCACCCACCTAACCAAGAGTCTAGGACAATGGACAGATTTGGAAAGCGGGTCTATGCTTCATTGACCTCCACCCTAAGGTTCTTGAATTTCATGGAACATTTTACTAGACTCCAGAGGGATCTGATTAAGGAGTTATCGGATACCCTCACTGGAGCTGTGTCTGATCGGGGGGGTTAGGATAAGGTTACCTCTCAGCTGGCCACCCTGAAGTCTATTTTGAACTCTTCCATGTAGCTTATCGCACATGCAGCCAAGAGGATGATCAGAGAATCAGGTTCAGGCATTGCAATAAGGTATCACACGTGGATGCGTTTGTGTGAGTTTGCTGAGCATTTCAAGTTTTCCTTAGTTAATGCTCCTTTTGACGGATCATCCTTGTTTGGTCCTAAAGTCAAAGACACACTAGCCAGGTGCGAAAAAGATGGAAAGACCCTTTCTGCTGTGGGCATTCATTTTTCAACTCCTCAGCAGTCCTACTACAGGAATTAGAGGAGTGGGAAGATGTGGTTCAAGAAGTGCCAAGGGCCTTTTCAGGACAGACGTTTCGTAACTCCCCTCAGGGCAGAGGGGGGAACTCTAATGGAAGACACCCACAAAATCGGGGGTCCTGAGACTCCTCCTATGGACAACCCTACCAGTGCTCCTGAAAGGAGGCCCAATTGCTTACGTCTGGAAGAAATTCAGGGACAACTTTCACTGCACTCGACAACCTGGTGACAACTTCCAATACTTGGGTGCAGAAAATCATTACCAAAGGTTATCATATCCCCTTTATTCATTTTCCAAGATCACAAAGTAGAGTTCCCAATGTACCACCCAATCAGAAAAACCAAGCTGCCTTGGAGATTCAAAAGCTGCTAGAAAAAAGGGTCATCCAAGAAGTCCCACCAGACCAGATAGGATCCAGATTTTACTCAAGGTTCTTTTTAGTGCCAAAAAAGATAGGAGACTGGAGACCAGTATTGGATCACGGCCTTCTGAACAAGTTCGTTCAACAAACAAAATTCCTGATAGTCACGGTTCAGTCTGTTCTTCCCTTTCTAGAGGAAAACGATTTGATGTGCTCTACAGATGTTCGAGATGCGCATTACCACGTAAAAATCGACAAACGCTCCGGAAGTTTTCTCCACTTTTGGCTAGGAGCCAGTCATTTCCAGCGCAGAGTGATGCCCTTTGGTCTCACCACAGCCCCGAGGGTGTTCACCAAATGCATGGCAGCAGTCACAGTCCACTTGAGACTACATGGATTCCGGGTGTTTCCTTATTTAGACGATTGGCTCCTCACTGCCCCCACCAGACGTCTACTGCTTCAAGGCACAAATTTCATCCTGCACCTTTTCAACTTTTTGGGCATCACAGTCAACAGAAAAAAATCCCAGCTGACTCCAACACAAGACCTAGAGTTTATAGGAGCTCGCCTCAAAACAGTCTCTTATGTAGCTTCTGTCCCTCTTCACAGACTACAGAAGATAAGGTCTCAAGTACAGTTGATCATGTCCAAAGACAAAATCCGTGTGCTTCTTGTCCTCCAAATTTTAGGATCTGTGGCAGCGACCATTAACTTAGTACCTATGACAAGATTTCACATGAGGCAACTTCAATGGCTCTTAGCTGCACAATGGTCCAGCCTAACACATCCGATGACTTATCCCATTTCAATAACAAGTCGCTGCAAGAAGGATCAATTCTAGTGGATGCAGTCAGAGGAAATTCTTCTTGACAATCCCTTTATTCCCTCTCAGCCCAACTCCATACTGAGAATAGTCCAAAGCACTTGGTCTCCGCAAGAGGCCAATTTGCACATCAGTGTCCTGGAATTGAGGGCAGTGCTGTTAGCGTTGCAAGCCTTTCAATCTGCCCTCCCTCCAGGGACAGTTGCAATTCAATCAGACAGCATGTCAGAGTGGTTTGGTACATCAACAAACAGGTTAGAACCAGATCTTACCCCCTCTGCCAGGAAACTCTCACAATATGGCAATGGGTGATATATTCCAACCTCTTTCTAGTTGCAATGCATATCCCGGGGAGTTCCAACGTGTTAGCATGCAAACTGAGCAGATGCATTCTCCTGCCTCATGAGTGGTCTCTCAAGCCCAAAGAGAAGATGGAAATTTTTCATTGATGGGGCCAGCGTTGCTGCAACCTCTTTGCCTCCCCTATAAATAACAAATGCAGCAGCTATTTTGCCCTAATCCTCCCTCAGGGGAGTTCCCGAAAGATGCTCTACTTGACTGGCATTTCAGGTCTTCTCTATACCTTTTCACCCTTTCCCCTCATTCCCCTGTTTTTGAAGTAAGCCTAAAGGTTGAAAAGCAAAGTGAACCTCATTGCACTCTGTGACGATTGGGGAGAGATGGGCAAAGGCTGCCAGCCTAGCCAAATAGAATTTGATATATAATTCTGGCATTTGTAAGTAAATGTGAAATACAGGCTTGTGTTTTTAAATGTAAGAAAACACTGTAAAGTGTGAACTTCAGGATTGTTGCAACATTGCCATCTGCTGTAAGGAAAACCAAGCCAAGTATTTCAAATGTGTCTTTTAAAAGTTGAAAAGATCTTATGAATTGCTTTAATGTTTTACAAGTCTGTTCCAGTGTGTCTGGATGAAGGTTTCATGCCCATTGTTTTAAAGCTAAAGTTTATAACCAGAATTTAGATGTGGAAGGTGCTTTATTGCTCTAGTTTCTGTTAGAATGTATATGTGAAATGCCTTGTATTGTTGTAAGTTTCTGAGTAGGTGTTAGATTGCTAAATAATGCAGTTTGTGGCCTGAGAACTCAGACCAGGTGTTAAGATGATTCATTATGAATACTGGGAAAACGTAAGTGTCAAAAATGATGATGTAATTTGGTAAGGGCCTGAGAGACATGTTTGTTAGTAATGTTTAAATACTATTTATCAGAAGAGACTAGGGGGCATTTTGATCTGGATATCCAACTTATCAGCACTCTGCCTTGTACTCGTATGTAGGTTGTAGCACTGTGATTTCTTGTAGGAATTGTTAAAGCTAGTAAAGATTAGGTATTTTTCTTTGAAATCAGACCTGTCTTACTGTATTATTTTAAGTTTCTGTGTGATCTCTGAACTCTTAGATATCTCTGTGGTGTAGTAGTTTTGTCTTATGTTTTAATTATTTATTATTAAATATTTTAAAACCTTCTACCTGTGGTTGATTTGTGTAGAGATAAGCTCTAGAGCACATTGCATATTTGTAGAGGTTATTGTAATAGGCCACTCTAAAGTAAGCCTTGACTGTTAGTCACACTACCATTGGATAATAATATCGCACAGTAATAATTGGACACCCTTTTAAGGGCCTTTTAGTAGCTGATATTATTAGTTGGGTGGTGGCAGTAATTACTACAGTGTAGTCTGGGTAAAGGGGCACAGCTGGAGAATCTGTGTCGGCCTTTCCCAGGAGTGTCTATGAAGTAGTATAAATACTTATCTCAAAGTGTGTGTGTGTGTGTTGTATCAGCTACTTGGACAGGGGCACGAAGCACTGGTTGGACAGAGAGGTTACTGGAGGTTTTAGCTTGCCCAGCTAGGCTGAGACTTGGACCCTATAGCTGTGCCAGTGGGGAGTCTTATTCGGGCCTGGTGAGCAAGTGAGCAACCAACCCCAGACTGACTGTGATCTCTGTGTGCACTTAAGGGAAATTGTACTTTACTGTGTGTATTAGTTATCCTTTTCTCTTCTAGGAGACTACCTCCCTGGTGTTAGTGGTGAAGATTGAGGCTCCTTGATTGCTGGGCCAGGGCACGGTTGTCACACACCCTTTTGGCCCCGACAGGTCTGGTTCCCGTTTCTTTGACCTCACCTGATTAACTGTCCATGGATACTGGATCTACTTCCAGACCTGCTGTCTTTCCCACAGGGACTGGTGCACCCCAACCTTCACAGTCTCAAGCTGACAGCTTGGTTCCTCCAATTCCATTAGTTGCCAGTCAGAGTAATATAACTTCCCCAGTGCAAAATAATTCTTCTGGCTTCTCATAAACCATCCACCAGCAAATGGAAGAGATTTTCTACAAATAATCTCAACTACTTTTCGGCTCCTGTTGAGAAAGTTTTAGAATTTCTAGCTTCCCTTTATGATCAAGGAGCCTCTGCTTCCACCATTAAACTTCAGTTAGCGGCCATTTCTAATTTTTACAGTGGTGACGATGACCATTCTTTAATTTCCCATAGCTTATACAAAGTTTTTCTTAAAGGTGCCTTGTGTCTAAAGCCTCAATTCAAGGACCCTGTAGCTCCATGGGATCTGACCTTGGTTTTAGAATCCTTGGTACTCCCCCTTTGAACCAGCAGCATCTTGCCATCTCAAAAGTTCTGTTATGGAAAACTCTTTTTCTATTAGCCATTGCTTCTGCTAGAAGAGTTTATGAGATTCAAGCATTATGTGTGAAACCCCCATATCTGATTTTCCATAAGGATAGGGTTTCTTTGAGAACCAACCTTTCCTTTCTCCCTAAGGTGGTCTCAGAATTTAATATTAATCAGTCTATTGATTTGCCCGTTTTCTTCCCCAGTTTCTCCAATAAAGGTGAATATTGCTTGCATTTACTGGATGCTCACAGACAATTATGTTTCTACCTTGACAGGACTAAAATCGGACCAGTTATTTGTTTCCTTTTCAGGTCTAACTCTGGGAAAACCTGTCTCAAAAGTTACCTTATCAAGATGCCTAAGAGATTGTGTTACCTTCATTTATAATTATAACAACCACAAGTTATCTGCACCTGTAAAAGCGCATTCCACCAGATCAATAGCCACATCAGCTTTTTTCCACTCCAGGGAGTCCATGGATGAGATATATGCAGCCACAACATGGACTACTCCTCATACCTTTATCTATCATTACAAACTGGATATGGTCTCCATGGGAAGCGCATCCTTTGGCTCTATGGATGTCCTTACATTCACTGATGCAGTATTCCTTACTAATGGGATTCCCTGCCATGAAGCCCTCTGTCCAGCCAGTTTACAAAAGATTTCCTTTGCTTTAAGGTACGCTGAGCATCGCATGCTTACTCCCTGCATAAGGTAGGGCATAAAGGTGGAGTTCAGGCGTACCATCCTTAGAACTTTTTGCTGCCAGCCTGAATGCTGTTTTAACCACTGGTCTGTTGCATACATCTCTTTTATAACCATTTTTCTGTTTATTGGCTTTACCGTGTTACTCCTGTTTGCTGGATTCCTCACAGTTGCTGATAAGTACCCAGATGGGTTTTTGGTTACTTTTTCTGTTTGTTTAGTGTTGTTTGGAGTTAGTCATCCAGGAAGTGTAGATGCCAGTGTGGGAGACTGATTGCCCATAAAGACAGTCATGATAAGTGTCTTTTTTGCCTTGGTGCTGCTCACAACCATACGTCTTGTTCAGTTTGTCAGGCGTTTGTCCCCAAAACTCTTCGTAGTAGGCTTTATTCCCTTTCCTTGTACCTTGAGAACCAGCGACTTAACTACTTGCAGCGGGTACAATGGATGGAATTTCCTGCCCCGAGGGTCAGCCATCTGGGAAGAAGTAGGTGCACAAGGTAAGGCTGGAATCTTTCATTGTCCAGCCTCTGCCGGGTGTTTCTCCTGAGGTTATTATGTACCTGGAGGCTCACCCGGTTGTTTTGTCAGATTCTTCTACCCCGTGTGGGTTGGAGGTCGGTGAGGATCTGGCAAGGCAGCACGTCCAACAAGGCTTTGCAGGTGTCCATTTTGGGCGTTCAGAGGGAAGCAAGGTTGACTGTTTCCAAGGGGTCTAATGTGGTTCTGCAGTTTCTCTTTCTGGAAGAGGTTCCTACTGCAGTTGGGGAATGCCGTCCTGAGTCTGGGCCTTCTCAGGTTTCCTGGATGGCTGTCCCTTTGAAGAAGCAGAAAACTAACCACTTGTCTTCTGCTCCTTGGGATCCACAAAGTGAGTGGCAGGCCTTTACTCAGGGGTTATTTAATGCTTTACTGTCGTTGCGGCCTCCTCAGAGGGTTTCAGTTCCTGCTCCTCCTTGGTCTGCCTCTTCCCCTAAAAGACCCAGAGAATTTAATTATTCTGAGGTGGATTCTGATGATGACTCCCTTGCTTGTTCTGCCCAGATTCCTTCTCCTTCAGACTACGAGTCTGAGGAGGAGGATTCTCATACTCTATCCCTCTGAGGAAATTTCCTTTGGGGACATCATCTCTAGGATATTGGACTTTTAAGTGGGATTGTGCCCAGGTTTCGGATCTCCATAAGAGGTACTATGAGTTACTGCAAATAGACTCTCCTAAACCTGCAGCCATTCCTCCTGTCTTACCTGCTTTATTGGATGTTTTTTCCACTGCCTCTAAAGCACCGGATTCTCTGCCCCCTGCTCTGATAGGTTTTACAGAGTGCCTGAGGATTGTTCCTTTTTGTTTAAATGTCCTGCTGTTGACCCCTCTGTGGTGTCTGTAGCCTCTGATAAGCCATCTCAATTGCTTCCTTCATTCGAGTTACTGCCTTCTGACAAGGACAGTAGGACCATGGATAGACTGGGTAAGAAAGTTTATACTTCCTCTACCCTGGCTTTTAGGTCTGTTAACTATCAGACCCATATTTCTAGGTATGTCTTGGCTCTTCTTTCTCAGGCCTGTCAGGTTCTTTCTGATCTTCCTGACTCTGAGGGTAAATCTTCAGCTCTTTCCTTGATTGGGACTTCCTCTCGGGTTCCTCATTCTATCAAATGTAGTTATGATGCTGCAGACATCTCTTCAAGGGCTGCTGCTTCTGGCTCGGTTCTGAGGAGATATTCATGGCTTCGACTTCAACCCTTGCCTGATGATATTAAGGCTAAGTTGCTGGATGCTCCTCTGTGTAATACTCTTTTGTTTGGTGAAGCGGCTGCTGGTTTATTTAAGTCTCTTCAGGACAAGGAGAAGGCTTTACAGGATCTTAAGCATGTCTTTGTTTCTCCTGTGCCTAAATTTCAGTGGAACTACCCTTCTAATTCAGCCTTTGTTTGTAGGCAGTCTCATCATCCTTCTAAAGGTAGAAAAGGTAGTAAATGGACTCCTCCTGCTAAAGCCACTCAGACTGCGAGGATTCTTAAGCCTTCTTTTCCTGATAAACCAGTTACTGTCTGAGTATCCACCCATTCCCAGCCACATTCGTCTCTGTCTTCGCCTTTCTCTTCCTGTTCATCCACCCTACACTATAATGATTCAACCTCTACAATTTTGCTCTTTCTCATCTCTGTCCAGATTTCTATTGAACTTAAGAGTCAAAAATACTGTGCCCATCCACAGCATGGAAAGGATTTTCATTAGTCACGCATAGATGATCTGCCTCAACCTCTATGGGATTTATTTTAGTTCTATTGGAGTGTCCCAGTGACAAATAAGTAAACACTCTATTGGACATGTGATATTATGTCATTTGAGGTGCTAGTCGTCCGCTACCTCGGGTTTGTGGTGGCCTGAGGGTTTTGAAGGCACAAATCGCCTCTGATAGAGCCGATATGCATTTGAATTTCAGGGAGTGTTCATCAATCTTGCGGCATATATGACTGCTTTGAATAGAGGGGGAGCTCCTTTCGGTAGTATGACAATGGGGTCTCTCAATGTGCCTTTAGAACTTTTGGGAGGAATCCCGATCCTTTTGAGTACTCTTAGTTTTCTCTTGGAGTCCCTGAATCTCATGTAGGACACCTTTGGGTGATGAGATGTGAATCACTTGGGGATCCAAAGGGCCTGATATCTGATGTGAATCCTTCCTGATCAGGGTGAGTGTTCCTCCAAAGATTTGGCACTATCAAGCATGATCATGTGGTTTGAAAGGCCACTGTCAACCTGTAGTCCATGGTCCCCGATATGGTAGCAGGGTTACCTCTTTTTCCCCTATATGGCTCTTATGGGTTTTTGGCGTTGCCATATGGGGTATGGCCTGGCATTTAACTAGGTGCTGTGGCTATGCTTCTGCACCCCTATCTGTTCTCAGTGAGTCCCTTCTGAAGGATATCCCAGTTTGCTGTTCCTCTGCACTACTTTGTCACTGTGTAACTGCATGTCACTGCAAACTTCCAGTTTGCATGTTGTGACCGTTGGCCTGTCAAGATGAGAAGGGCCAAGGGAGAGCTAGGCTTGACCTCCTGGGTGACATTGCTTCCAGACACCTGGTGGGTTCTGTCCTTAAGCCAGTTTGGTACCCATCCTACGTGACATATGGGTTTGCATTTAAGCTGGTATGGGTTTGAGTTTACAGTTTAAACTGTATAAAGTGCCAACACCCAAGGTAGGCAATTGTGCTCTGACCCTCATCAATGCATAGGGTGTGCTGTATTGCCGCCTTTCGACCAAGTTCAGCTGTGGACTGTTTGTCTTGCAGTATCAAATCAATGTCCTTAACTTCTCTTTTAGCCAGGCTCGGCGTGATCCAATGTAGGCAAGTCCCCCTCTCCACTTAGCTTTTGCATCCTAGATATGTTAGCTTATAGGAGGTAATTCCTTTTTTCCGTAGAGGTATGCGTGTACCAGACCACTCCAGAGCCGTCTATCCTGTGACCGAGGGCGTGCGGTCGCAGGCCCTTGAGATTGGTGGTTTGCCAGGCTGTTTGAACGCCATTCCCTCATTTACACCATATACTTACGTATTGGATTTATGGCAGGTTAACAGCATGCATTGTTTTCACACCTAGAGGCAGCTTTTTTAGAGATTGTTTGACTGGCTGGGATAGTTTTTGGCTTTAGAGAGCAGCTTTCACCTGCGCATTTGAGTCTTCCGGGAGGCTACACTCGGCTGGGATAGTTATCTGTTGGCAGTGTCTGTAGGTTCAAGTGACTGTGTCATTTGGAGTAATTATGAGCATATTTCTGTAAGTTCTGTTGGTTCATTCCTTTATAATTATTTTCTGAAAATGGGAGTCCTTTGAATTGTGAATCCTTTGAATCTCAAATTGGCCTTGAATGATTTTTTTTTTATGAGTAATTTTTTAAGTTTAATATTTTTTGATTTTGTGACTTTTTTGGCTTCCTTTTTATGGATTTTGTAGCTTTTTGTAATAGCTTGTAAGTTTTTATTGTAAAGTTTGTGTTCTACTGGGCCGTTTGCTTTGTGGTTTGAAGTCTTGGTTTTACTTGGGATTACTTACAGTCCATGCAGTCCTGGTGGTGTTGGCTTTGTTCATTTAGAAGGGATCCTTCCATGGCTTGGGGCTTGAAGGGCTCAGGGCTCAGGGGCCTTGTAGAGTGAACACCAGTTTCCAGAAGTTTGAAGTAGTGTGAAGTTTGCTTTTCTTCTCTTCTATGATCAGAGTTTCCAGAGATTGGTTAGATCCAGATATAACCAAGAGAATTCTTTGTGACCATGTTGTTTACATGTGGATTTACTTCCAATGAGATATTGTTCTCTTGTGTTCTAGTTGATCCACAATTCCATACATTTTCAACTCGCCAAACCATTCAATAATTCCATTAGGATTTGAGTAATGTTCCAGGAAGTTATTCGTCTATAATGAGGGTGGTTAGAGTCACCCAATATGATGGTGTTGTTTATACATCCATACCCTCAGTGTCTTCAGGGTGGCGTGTGTGGTTTCTGGGTGTTTTCCTAGGCTGGAGGGGCCGAATTTGTGAGCAGTTGCCCCTATGGATGTTGTTGCTAGTTTGCCTATGGTTGACTGGTTGCCGTTGCCTCCTGCTGGAGATGTGGGTATCCCCTGGATATATGGATATGGATGTCTTTTGGTCCGTATGGTCGGTTTTGGGGTGTGGTGGAGTTAGGGGTATGGGTAGATAAAACCTAATAGTGCGGTAGGAGCCTTGAACCAGGTTTCAGTTACAGCACAGACCACAGTTCTCTCAGCTGACGAGGGCCCAAGACTGAGAATTTTGGAGGGTTTAGACTTCTGGCATTGCAAACTAGAGCACTCCTCAGCATTACCTTTTTTTTTTGGTAGGTAGTGGTAGAGAGCCTTGCTTGAGCCCTTGCCTAAAAAGGCACTATAGAGAGCCTTAGCCAATATCCGATCCAGTCAGGGGTGACGAAGCCAAGCCTCCTTGCAGCGCGTGGCTTGTCAAGCATGTCATCCCAGATCACCCAGGATTCTTGGGTTTTGTCGATCAATTCATCAAGCGTACTTCATGGTCTGGATTTCCCGTCTTCCTTTTATGGGCATTCCTCAGCCTCCTTGGGAGCAGTTTATTTTTTTCCCAGAGGTTTTTCAGGACCTCTTGCCTCAGGGTGCTATTCAAGAAGTGCCTGTGTCCCAAAGGAGGAAAGGGTTTTATTTAAGAATGTTTCTAGTGCCCAGAAAAGAAAGTACTTGGGGACCTATTTTAGACATCTCCCATCTGAACACCTTTCTGAAGGTGCCTTCCTTTCAGATGTTGTCCCTTCAGTCCCTTTTTCCTCTCTTGCTCCCTCAGGCCCTTCTGGTGTCTCTGGACCTCAATGATGCTTATCTCCATATTCCGAACCATTCTCTTTTCAGGAGATTTTTGCTGTTCTCTGTTGCTTCTTGGCATTTTCAGTTCTGTGCTTTGCCCTTTGGCATTTGTACTGCCCCAGGTGTGTTCACCAAATGCCTCGCTCCTGTGATTTCCTTTTGCAGGCTTCAAGGGATCCAGCTCTTTCCTTATTTGGACGACCTGCTGATTCAGGCATCTTCTCCAGAGGTCCTTTTGCAAAATCTTCATTTTACCATTTCTCTTTTTCAGGGCGTGGGCTTCACAATAAACTTCAACAAGTCTTCCCTGACTCCTTCTCAAGATCATGTCTTTCTGGGTTGCAGGTTTCAAATGGTGCCAATGCTGGCATCCCTGCCTCCTCCAAAGGCATCCACTCTCATTTCTTTCTTTCAAACTGTTCTTCCCCTGGGCTCCATTTCAGCCAGGGAGTTTCTGAGAACTTTGGGGTTCACAACTTCCACAATTCTGATGCTTCCTGTGGCCAGATTCCACATGAGGAAGTTCCAGTGGTTTCTGAAGTCAGTGTGGCTTCAGCATGCACATCCTCTGGACTTTTCCTGTTCTTCTTCTCCAGTATCTCAAGGTCAAACTTCTGTGGTGGATTCAGCAGTTGTCTCTGAATCCAGGGCTCCTGTTTCAGCCTCTGCTTCCATGTTCACAGATGCTGTAGATCTGGGATGGGGAGCAATGTTTGAAGGTTCAGGGAGTGTGGTCGCCTCGTCAGTGGAAGGAGCACATCAAAGAGATGAGGGTCTTCTGCTGGCTCTTCAGGCCTTTTATCCTCTCTTCTCTGCAGGGCCTCTCAAGGTATTCATGGACAATACCACAGTCATGTGGTATATCAACAAACAGGGGGGTACGAGATCCTATCGTCTTTGCCGGCTGGCACTTCTGGTATGGGATCTGGCTATTCAATGTCGTGTAACTCTTCACGCAGTTTACATTCCTTCAGATCGGAGCATTGTGGCAGACGATCTGAGCAGGTCCTTCACTCAATGAAAATACAAGGGAGCCAGCAAACTGTAGCATTCAGTATTTAATAGCTTAAATATACATGTAAAAACATGAAAAAGGAAACCTTAACAGACCGGTTTTGGCTATAAAAAGTACATAGCCTTCATCAGTGTAATTCACTCAATCCCATGAATGAATGCTTCACAGGGATGTGTTTCTGGATATTGTTCACCAGTGGGGTACTCCTCAAGTAGATCTCTTTGCCTCCCTTTGAACAAAAACTTCCTCTGTTTTGTGTCAGAGTCCCAGGTCCTCTGGTCTGGAAAGTGGATGCCCTCTTATTGTCTTGGAAGCGGATGTTTCTTTATGCATCCTCCCCCCTTCCTCTCATTCTAAGAGTTCTGTTCAGGATTCAACAGGGTGCTCCCAAAATTTTGTTGGTGACTCCCTTTTGGTTGCAGCAGCACTGGTTCCCTCTACTTCTGCATCTCACAAGGAGCAATCACCACAAGTTACCTCACAGGGTGGATCTCCCCACACAAGACGAGGGGTCTCTCATCCATCCCCACCTATCCACACTTCAAGTGACACTGTGGGTGATAGGGTTTTGATTCCTCATAGACACCTTTTTTCTGAGGTCGTGCTGCAGGAGGCCAGGAAACCTACTACTAGGAAGTCCTACTTATCTAAATGGAAGAGGTTTTCTATTTGGTATCTTTTTCATGACCTGGACCCTTTTTCTGTGGATGTTCCTTTGGTTCTTTCTTATTTGTGTGAGTTGCGCAATGCTGGTTTGGCCTATTCTTCTATTAAGGCCCTCTTATCAGCTCTTTCTGCTTATCTGTCTTTAACTTCTCCGTTATCTTCTAGATTTGAAGCTAAGCACTTTCTTAAAGCATCCTTAATATTAGACCTCCCAGGAAGCCTGTTCCTCCTCCCTAGGATCTTAAATTTGTTCTGGAAAAATTGACTCAGGCTCCTTTTGAGCCTGCTGTTTCGGCTTCCTTGCGACATTGTTCTTGGTGACTTCTTTTATTAGCTGTTACTTCTGCCAGATGGGTGTGTTGCAAGCCCTTGTGGCTTGTCCACCTTTTTTGATATTTCATGAGAACAGGGTGTCCTTGCATACTAATCCTTCTTTAGTTGTCACTAATCAGTCAATTAATTTGCCTACTTTTTTTCCCCTCTCCACAGTCTGACAGTGAGAGGGTGCTGCATACCTTTGATGTGCATAGACAGCTCAGATTTTATATGGATAAAACTAAAGCTATCAGGAAGCCCGACTAGTTATTTGTTTCTGTTCATCCTAGGTCTTTAGGTTTGGCTGTTTCTAAGCAAACTATTTCCACTTGGATTTCAAAGGCTATTTCTATTTGTTACACTTTTCATGGCGAGAGCCTTCCTTCTTCTGTAAAGGCTCATTCCACTAGAGCTTTGGCTTCTTCTGGTGCTTTTTTCAAAGGCTTAGACACTAATTCTATTCTTGAAGCTACTACCTGGACTTCTGTGCATACCTTTACCAAACAATACCAGTTGGATGGTATCTCCAGAGTCAGAGCTGGTTTTGCTGCTGCCATTCTTCATGGCTTCTTGGAGGGCTCTGCTGCTTCCTCCTCCCAGGTTTCTTCTTTAGCTGTTGCACTGTCCCATTAGTAAGGAATACTGCAGTGGTGAATGTAAGGACATAGTACAGTTGTGTAAAATCTTACCATAACAGTAGATGTCCTTGCCTCCACCGCTGCAGTATTCACTTCCTCTCTCCATCCCCCTGGTCTTTTTCCCTTCCTGGCTGTGCAGATTCTCCTTGGTTTTCCTTGGACTGCTGTTCCTATTGGGTCAATCTGTTCTGAGGATGGTACGCCTGAAAGTTACCTTTATGCCCTACCTTATGCAAGGAGTAATGAGTTGATGTTCAGCGTACCTTAAAGCAACGGAAATCTTTTGTAAACTGGCCAGATGGAGGGCTTCATGGCAGGGAATCACATTAGTAAGGAATACTGCAGCAGTGAAGGCAGTGACATCTACCATTATGGTAAGATTTTGCACAACTGTACTTTCGCAGGAATATCCTTCCATAAGGCCACCCAGGACCTTAAGTAGCTGGGGACTCTGTCCCATTCATCAAGAATGAATGAAGATTGACAACATCAGAAACAGAAGTTGCGTACTTACCATAACATTCCATCTGTGTTGTCGATCTTCATTCATTCTTGACATCCCACCCTCCTTCCCCCTCCTACAGATTTCCTGGAAGATCGTCCTCTTGATCTGGAAACCTATGGGTGGCATCTACAGTACCTTTGTATATCTTTCTTCTGCTATACTGTTTGGCTGCAAACTCGATCTGAGGTAATGGAGAGAGGGGCATTGTGGGTAGAGTCTTAACTCAAGAATTTTTTTGCTGGCGCGAGCTCTGTAATGGCTGAGCTGTTACGAGGAACGGAAACAAGTTCCATTCATCGAGAATGAATGAAGATTGACAACAGAGATGAACGTTATGGTAAGCACATAACTTCTTTTTTATGCACAAACAATTTTAAGCTCTTGTATCTATTTTCATAGTGGTTTTTATACTAACTGTCTCTTTGACATAATTCAAACTCTTCTTTCCTATTGTTTGTTCAATGAGCTAAATTATTGATAGATTCCAATCAGAGCTGTGTATGAGGTTATATAAACTGTATGTATTTGAAAAAGATGGATTCTGATGAAGTCCTGTTTTTATTAGGATGAAAGTGCTTAATCTATATTCTTTGTATGCAATTTCTATAATAAATTGGTTTGTGTGGGATACAGAGTCTTGAATCCTTGGATCCTGGCCACTGGCATTACATTTTTTGATAACTACAAATACTAGAGTTATCTTTTATTGCAGAAGCTAAAATGTCCTCAGAGTCCCATCTCCCCCTACCACACACACACACACACACACACACATATACAGACTTTAGACCTAGAGCCCTTAACCAAGAATCATTTCAAGAAGGGGTACTCTAAATTGCAGTCCCACTGCAAAGGCGAGCACTAGGATTTTTGTTTTCATTTTTTTTAATGTGCAAGAGAAAAGGAAAATGATCATGACAGATTTCAAAGACAAAAGAAAAAAATGTGAGCAAGGAGTTTAAGATGGATGGTTATTCTGTTACCTCTCGAGACTGATCTTCTCCAGTATTAGATGTTCTTCGTGTTTCACTGTTGCAATCATTACATTTGGGGTAATCTGCTGGCAGGTTGCCCTCAGTTGGCCTGAATTCTAAAGTCATGGGTCCTGCGTCGGTTGCTAACTCCTCTTCCATGACATCAGGTCGTCAGGGGTATAAAACATACAGCCGATGCCATTTTCTTTAGTCTTTCTTGCCGCACGGTGCCCAAAGCAGAAGCATTTCGCAAGAGCCGGTCGGCCGACTACTGAAATATTCGAGTTTGAGTTTCAGAACCGAAGTCTTCACTAAAGCTAAGTACCCCATTGGGGAAACTTTTTTCTTGCTTTTTACCGGTGTCAGAAAAAGTTAATAATTGTATTGAAGCAAATACCTCATAAGGATTTCCATTTATACTGTATTCCTTGCCTAGACCCTGATCACAACATGCCTGGCTGTCAGTTTTGTGCTAGATTTAACCAACGCGCTATTAAACGTCGGTATATTTTTGCATCAAAGTATTTTGGAAACAGATTTAACTACCCAGAAATGTCGTCGGATAGCAATCAGACTACCGGAGTACATAAAAAACGCAAAGAAAAGGACAGAGAAAGGCAGTTGAGATCCAAAACCGACGACGAAGCTTCTCCTAAGCCAGTCGCCGGTTCACCGGTACTCAGTTGCTTTCGCAGCCCCTGATACCTGCTACCTTCGAGTCGCAGGCCTCTACCGACACCCATGTGGAGTCCAGCATGCCGCAAGATACTCAAGGTATTAGACCGACAGATGTATCTCCCTCGGATGGGTCTGGAGCCGCTGAGCAGGCACCGGCTTCTGAGGGTGTATTCAGACCTCAACATTTGTACATCAAACCGATGACAGCTGCAAAACCAAAGACAAAAGCAACTTCTAAAACTAAAAAAAATGATGCATGAGCCACGTGCACAGGCCTCTATGCCTAAAAACAGATGATCAAAATGGCTGAAGACCTTATTACCTTGATCAGGGGTACCCATCCCCCTCCTGATAAGAGTCCTAGGCAAGACACTGATTATGAATCTTCAGATCAGGTTTCTATTTCTTCTGATTCCTCTTCTGATCAGGAATTATCTATACC
The DNA here is from genome assembly GCF_019279795.1 of Protopterus annectens. NCBI lineage: Eukaryota > Metazoa > Chordata > Ceratodontiformes > Protopteridae > Protopterus > Protopterus annectens. Next base: position 551,278,560 of record NC_056725.1, read on the forward strand.
TCCCTATGAGGATTCTGATGCCGAGGAATCTATTCCATCTGCATCTCCTCCTGAGGATTATTCATTTGGAGAAACCTTGCATACTTTTTGGGAACATTTTCACTGGGAGAGTCAAGACTTCTCAGAATCAAAAAAGAGGCTCAGGGATTTCCTTCTTCTCCCTCAGCACAGGCCTTTAGCCATTCCCCCTGTTTTAGACATTGTGGATGATGTGTTTTTGGAGTCGAGCTTGTCCCCTGACTCCTTACCTCCATCTCCCAGTAAGCCTGATAGGTATTACAGTGTCCCTGACTCACATAAATTTTTATTTAGAAACCCTGCTGCTGATCCTGAAACTATTTCACAAGGTCCAAAGGGAGTTAAGGCCTCAACAGCAAAAAATCCTACCCCCTCTGACAGAGATTCAAGGGCACTGGACAGATGGGGAAAAAAAGGTTTATACATCTGCAAACTTGGCAATCAGGGCCTTAAACTGTCAATTTCATATGCTTAAGTACCAACATGTTATGAGATTGCTGAAACAGAAAATTATGTTGATTTCAGAATGTGCATAAATTAAAGAATTGCAGGAATTATTGCATGCAGCTGAACAAGTTGGAAAGCATACTTTGCAATGTGGTTTTGATTCCTTAGAGGCCTCCTGCAGGGCCGCAGTTACTGGATCTGTGATTAGGAGGCATGCTGGTCAAAGGAACATAATTTACCTCATCATGTTAAAGCTAAATTGCTAGATGCACCTTAACAGCATGATTCTCTGTTTGGTATTAAGGCAGAAGAGGTTTTAAAGAAAACGAAAGACAAAGCTAAGTCTATGCAAACTGTTAAAGACTTCTTACAAGTGCAGCCATCAAGATTCAGTAGACACTGGCCTACCAAAAATTGGTCCTTTCCTGTGTAAGACAGAGCTCAAAGGGGCAAATCCAGATGCCCTAAGGGTTCCAGATATCAGGCACAAGATTCATACAGGTCAAAGCAATGGGGCGCTTCCACCTCCAAATCTGCAGGAGATAAAGCGCAAACCTACAGAAAGCAATCACAATGACTTCCCTCTGCCTACACCAAGCACTTATCTTTTGGCAGCACCCATAGGGGGAAAATTAGCACTTTTTGCTCAAAACTGGCAGTTAATAACCCAGGACAAGTGGGTACTAAACATCGTATCACAGTGATAGATTCCATTTCCACACTCTGCCAATGGCAAATGGTTGGCCAGATCTGCCAAAAAATCAATGGGCAGAGGCACAGAAACAGGTTACGTCCCTCGTGGATATGGGGGCCATTCAGACAGTATGAGAACAGGAAAAAGGACAAGGTTTTTACTCAAGACTGTTCTTCGTACCCAGAAAGGACAAGGCCTGGCGGCCAATACTGGATTTATCGATTTTGAACACATACCTGGACATTCCAAGATTCAAGATGCTGACTTTGCAGCAGCTTCTGCCCATGCTGGGCAAGAATGTTTGACTGGTGACTTTAGACCTAAAAGAGGCGTACCTGCATGTCCCAATAAGGCAATCATGAAGAAGATACCTCAGATTCAAGACTGGCTTAATGCATTACCAATTCTCTGCACTGCCCTTTGGCTTATCTACTGCGCCCAGGGTCTTTACAAAGTGCCTGGCACCAGTAATTGCATTTTGCAGACAAAGAAGTATACAGATATATCCTTACTTGGACGACTGTCTCATTCAAGCAGAGAACAAGGACACTTTTCTTCGACACCTGGCGTTTGTGAAAAGGCTTCTAACATGCCTAGGGTACACAACAAACGAAAAGAAATCACAACTGGTATCCTCTCAAAAGATAACATTCCTGGGCGCAAGCTTGAATAGAACTGCCCAGATGGCTTACCTCACGCCAGACAAGCAAAGGCAACTGACTACTTACTTCAAACTGATGGCAACAAAAACCCAGTCTTCTGCAAGACAAATTCTGCAGGCTTTGGGCTTCATGGCATCCTGCATACTACTGATTCCATATGCAAGACTGCATATGAGGAAACTTCAATGGTACCTAAAAAGTTTATGGAGTCAACATTCTTACAGTCTGGAAACAATGATTCCTCTCATTCCCTGCCTGCAACAGGAGTTTCTATGGTGGGCAAAGGCATGTCACCAAAACGGGGGACGGCCATTCACTCTACCTCTTGCCAGCCAAGCCATAACAACAGACGCATCAGATTATGCCTGGGGGACCCACATGGCAGGAAGATGCATTCAGGGCATACGGTCACCAAAACAAATGCATCTGCATATCAACCAGAAAGAAATGCTAGCTGTTCAAAATGCCCTAACAGCCTTCAAGGACTTACTTCATCCAGGACAACTACTGATAAAGACGGACAACACCACAGTCATGTGGTATATAAACAAACAAGGGGATACACACTCATATCCCCTCTGCAGATTAGTCATGGCACTGTAGAACACAGCTTTGACCTACCAAATACATCTTCAAGCTCAATTCCTGCCATGAAAACAAAACACTCTGGCAGACGATTTAAGCAGAAACGTTATGGACCCTCACAAGTGGAAACTAAATCCACAAGTCTTCAGCATGATAACCGAGAAATGGGGATCCCAGACATAGATCTATTTGCCTCTCCTCAAAATTATCAGTTGAAAAGATTCTGCACAAGGACTTATCACAGACAAGCATGGAAAGTGGACGCCCTATCCCTCAGTTGGAAAAACCTATCAGTTTACGCCTTTCCTCCTCTGCCTCTTCTCCCCAAGGTCCTCCTAAAAGTCAGACAAGAGAAACCAAAGATGATACTAATTGCCCCAGACTGACCCCACCAATAGTGGTACCCAATCCTAAAGAACTTGTCTCAATACCTAACTTGGCCTTGCCTCAAAGACCACAACTACTGTCCCAGCAAAACAATCAGATCCTGCACAATCAACTACAGACTATGAACCTGGCAGCATGGCTGATCATGTAGTCATACAAACAACACCTCTCAGTAAAGCTGTGATGGATGTCATTTTGGAAGTCAAAAGGCCTAGTACTAGAAAATCTTATGCTGACAAATGGAAGAGATTCTGTGCTTGGAATCAAGCACAAGGAACTGATACAGCAAAACCAAATATTCCTCAGATATTGCAATACTTAACTGAGATGCTTGGCATCACCAAAACGGGGGACGGCCATTCACTCTACCTCTTGCCAGCCAAGCCATAACAACAGACGCATCAGATTATGCCTGGGGGGCCCACATGGCAGGAAGATGCATTCAGGGCATACGGTCACCAAAACAAATGCATCTGCATATCAACCAGAAAGAGATGCTAGCTGTTCAAAATGCCCTAACAGCCTTCAAGGACTTACTTCATCCAGGACAACTACTGATAAAGACGGACAACACCACAGTCATGTGGTATATAAACAAACAAGGGGATACACACTCATATCCCCTCTGCAGATTAGTCATGGCACTGTAGAACACAGCTTTGACCTACCAAATACATCTTCAAGCTCAATTCCTGCCAGGAAAACAAAACACTCTGGCAGACGATTTAAGCAGAAACGTTATGGACCCTCACAAGTGGAAACTAAATCCACAAGTCTTCAGCATGATAACCGAGAAATGGGGGATCCCAGACATAGATCTATTTGCCTCTCCTCAAAATTATCAGTTGAAAAGATTCTGCACAAGGACTTATCACAGACAAGCATGGAAAGTGGACGCCCTATCCCTCAGTTGGAAAAAACTATCAGTTTACGCCTTTCCTCCTCTGCCTCTTCTCCCCAAGGTCCTCCTAAAAGTCAGACAAGAGAAACCAAAGATGATACTAATTGCCCCAGACTGACCCCACCAATAGTGGTACCCAATCCTAAAGAACTTGTCTCAATACCTAACTTGGCCTTGCCTCAAAGACCACAACTACTGTCCCAGCAAAACAATCAGATCCTGCACAATCAACTACAGACTATGAACCTGGCAGCATGGCTGATCATGTAGTCATACAAACAACACCTCTCAGTAAAGCTGTGATGGATGTCATTTTGGAAGTCAAAAGGCCTAGTACTAGAAAATCTTATGCTGACAAATGGAAGAGATTCTGTGCTTGGAATCAAGCACAAGGAACTGATACAGCAAAACCAAATATTCCTCAGATATTGCAATACTTAACTGAGATGCTTGGCAAAGGCCTATCATTCTCATCAGTTAAAATCCATGCCTCTGCCATTTCGGCTCATTGCAATACAGAGCCACCAATCTTTTCTCATCCTTTACTAAAGCAGTATCTTAGAGGAGCCAAAAATTTAAGGCTTCCTAGAAGATCACCATTGCCTGCATGGGACCTCAATTGTGTGTTGGAAAAGCTCACCCTGCCTCCATTTGATCCAGCTGCTACCACTGATATAAAGTTCTTATCATGGAAAACAGCTCTGCTACTAGCAATTACTTCAGCAAGAAGAGTTTCAGAGCTACAGGCCCTCATGGCTATAGAGCCTTTTATCATATTTTACCCAGACAGGGTATCTCTGAGGACAAATCCTACTTTTATGCCTAAGGTGGTTTCCAGTGCGGCTCTTAACCAAATAATTCATCTGCCAATCTTTTATCCATATCCACAGAACAAAGGGGAGAGAATTCTGCATTCCTTGGACGTACACAGACAACTATGATCCTACTTAAGCAGGACTAAAGCTCTAAGAAAAACTGAGCAATTACTAGTGACATATGCTGCAGGATCAGAGGGCAAGACTATTTCAAAGCAGACAATTTCAAAGTGGATAAGCCACTGCATCCGTTTCTGCTACTTACACCATGGTAAACCTGTGCCCAAGGGCATTAGGTCTCATTCCACCAGAGCTGCAGCTACTTTAGCAGCCTTTCTAAGGAGAGTACCAAGCAAAGACGTTCTAGAGGCTGCTACTTGGAGTTCTGTTCACACCTTTTCAAAGCATTATCATTTGCCTCTTTACTCTAAATCCAGAGCAGGCTTTGCCACTGCAGTTCTGTAGGGCCTTATAGCCGCTCCTAATGCTGTTTAGCTTCAGCCCCCCAACCATAGCTTTGGGATTCTACCCAAATGTAATGACTGCAACAGTGAAACACGAAGAACATAGTACAGTTGTGTACACTTACCCTAAATGTAGATGTTATAGTGTATTCACTGTTGCAGTCCAGGTTACTCTCCCACCATCCCCCTGTCATTCTGGAGTTTATCTTTCCTTCCCTATCCTCTACAACCTATGTGGTGTATTTGCTTGTAGATGATGGTAAGGTTTATATGGATGCATGTATATATATTTATATATTTTTGCTACCTTTTTGGGGGCACCAGACATCAGGGGCAAGAAAAACTAAAGAAAATGGCGTTGGCTGCATGTTTTATACCCCTGACGACCTGACGTCATGGAAGAGGAGACAGCCACCAACGCAGGACCCAAGACTTTGGAGTTCAGGCCAACTGAGGGCAACCTGCCAGCAGATTACCCCAAATGTAATGACTGCAACAGTGAATACACTCGAACATCTACATTTATGGTAAGTGTACACAACTGTACTTTCCCACCTTTCCTATTTATCCACCTATCTTACCTGTTTCATTAACTTGTGGGGGTGCCATCAAACTTTGCTCTAAAAGGCTAGGCATGGGATGTTGATGTCAGTGCTAATGATTCTTCTGACATCTAGCAGTATGAGAACCTCATTTCTTTCTTCAGTGCCACAGGGGTAAATGGGATCCTCAACACGGTACTAGTGTCAAGCAGACAGAAACAGTACCAGCACCACTAGGTATATTCTTAAAAACATCATCTTTCATATGTACAGTTTCCTTGATAAAACAATGTCATAAAATGCAGTCCAGTCACACATTAGACTTGGTGGTTAAACATTACCTAAAGTAATGCACCATCGTCGTAATTTGTGTGCAGCATTTCCATAAGGAATCCTTTCCGCATTCGTCATAGTATACAGCTGCATTCAGCAGTTCCTTCCCCAGAATCATCTCAGCAAGCATTGACCAGGCATATACTTGGCAATGCAACATACAGATATATCGTTACAATTTTCAATCTGTTTAAAAAAAGTCAGTGGATTAATATCAGAAACAGTGTATTCATTCCATAACTTTTCCCTTTTGTCACTCCCCTCTCCATCTGTTATTGATCAAGTCCACTTCACTCTGCCTTCCCAGAGACGCATTAAGATGTAAATATAGGAATAAAACTATTTTTATTTCTTTAAATCCACTGATGTTCTTCGTCTTTTCACTGTTGTAGTCATCACCTGAGGGTTATCCCTGCTGTGGTAACCCTCAGCCGGCCCGAATACCAGAGTCAATGTTTTTGTGCGCCGGCTGCTGTCGCCTGTAGTCTTGACATCAGGTCATCAGTACTATAAAGCAAGGCAGCCAATGTCATTACCCCAGTCGGTCTTCCATGGAGCCCGTAGCAGAAGCAGTTTGCACGAGTGCCAGTCGGTTGCTACCAGAATTCAAATTTCAGCAGAAAACGTCTAAAGCTAAGTACCCCATTTGGGACCCTTTTTTCTTGCTCTAACCAATGTCCGAAAAAGTTAACAATTGTCTCGCCTGTGGAAAGCATATCCCGCACCAAGACTTTCATTCCTACTGCATCACTTGTTTAGGCCCATACCAAGATGTCCCTCATTGCCGGTTCTGTGCTCTCTTTAATGTGAGAACCATACGCCGTCTTTTGTAGACAGTTATTTTCGTATTCCATCTTCAAATATGGCATCCATCACCCAACAATCCGCCGATATTCCCAAAAAATGTAAAGATAGAAACAGGCCTCATAAGGCTAAGCCTTCTGACGATGCTACCGCTAAGCAAGTCATCAGTTTTCTGGAATTCAGTGAGGCGCTTTTGCAGCCCCTGATGCCCAACTTGCCTTCTATGCAGGCTTTTGGTGAGACCCTTTTGGAGTCTGATATGCCACAGAAATCCACTTAGTCTTCTGAGCCTTTGCCTTAGTTGGGTCTGAAGCCACAAAGCAGGTACCGGCTTCCAAGGAGACCGTTCGCACTACCAATTCTAGACAAAAAAAAGTCTTCTCTTCCGACTACCGTTTCTCAGAGACCGACAGATTCTGTCAGGCCTCGAAGCCAGGCCACTCCTAGGAAATCTGCTTCTAGCCACCATCTTGCTACTGCTCTCCCACCCCAAGTTCAAATGCTTAAAATTGTGGAGGATCTTAGCTCCCTTATCCGAGATACTCAAGCCCCCCACCCCAAAAAGGAAAAGGCTCCCTTCTCCAGAAATTATGACAGACCAAGAGTCCGAGGAATCCGATTATTCTGCCTTTGAAGAGGAACAACAGCCCTTAACTGTTTGAGGATTCAGATGCAGAATAATCCATCCCCTCTGCCTCCCCTCCAGAGGACCTTTCCTTCGGGGAAACCCTCCACTCCCCCAGGGTACATTTTCAGTGGGACTCTCAGGACTACCTGCAGTAAAAAAAAAAGAGTTTCTGGACCTGCCCCAGCACAGACCCCCGGCCATCCCTCCTATTCTAGTAGTGGTGGATGATGTTTTTCCTTGAATTCAGTTTAGCCCCTGTTGCCCTGCCTCCTGCTCCAGCTAAACTTGACAGGTACTACAGAATACTGGATTCTCACAAATACCTGTACAGGAACCCTGCTGCAGACCCTGAGGTCATTACACAGGGACCCAAAGGAGCAAAGTCTAGTTCTGCCAAGAATCCTCTTCCTTCTGACAAAGACTCCAGAACTCTGGACATGTGGGGTAAAAAAGTATACACCTCTGCAATGTTAGCTACCAGAGCACTCATTCGTCATTTCCATATGTTAAAATATCAACAACACACTTTGGAACAAATAAAACAGAAGATTGCTACCACTCCTGACGGTGCCAACTCAAAAGAGCTGGCAGATTTACTTCACTCTGCTGGTCAAGTGGCCAAGCACTCATTGCAATGTGGATATGACACCCTAGAAGTGTCTAACAGGGCAGCAGTGACAGGATCTGTTATTAGAAGACTTGCATGGCTGAAGGAACAACCTCTCCCTGATCATGTCAAGTCTAAACTTATTGATGCACCCCTAGGTTAGGAACGCCTGTTTATGGAAAAAGCAGAAGAGGTGCTTAAAAAGATGGAAGACAAAGCAAAATCTATGCAAACAGTAAAAGATTTCTTTCAAGCTCAACCACCCGTGTTCAGCAGAAACTTCCCCTCTAAGCACTGGGCCTTCCCTGCACCCAACAGACAGGGCCAAAGCAAGCCCCGCAGGGACAGGACATCCAGGCCACTATTCCAGGGCCAGCAAAGAAGCAAACAATGGATGTCTGCCTCTAAGGCAGGATGTTCTAAGCTAAGCTTCTATGGTAAACACTCACAGTGACCCTCCCTGCCCCCCTCTGCCCTCCTTTCACTCATCTAAAACTAGGAGGAAGGCTCACCATCTTCAAAGACAATTGGGTCTCCATAACAAAGGACCAATGGGTATTAAAAATAATTTCTCAGGGATACAGATTCTCCTTCAATGAACTTCCAATTCCAAGAGGGTATCCAGACCTCCCCTAAACCAGTGGGCAGAGGCATTAAAACAGGTAAGGACACTAATATCCCAGGTGGCAGTAGAACCTGCCCCCCCTCCGGATCAAACAGGAAAAGGTTTTTACTCCAGACTATTCCTTGTTCCCAGAAAAGAGGGCACTTGGCGCCCCATCCTGGATCTTTCCAAGCTGAACACCTCCTTGGTGGTCCCTAGATTCAAAACACTAACCTGCAGCAGCAACTGCCTATACTCACACAAAATGCTTTGCTGGTGACACTAGACCTAAAAGATGCATACCTCCACATCCACATCTGGGAATCGTGCAGAAAATTCCTGCGCTTCAGAGCAGGCTATCAGCAGTTTCAGATGCTCTTCGTATTTCACTGTTGCAGTCATCACACTTGGGTTATCCTGCCAGGGGTAGCCTTCATTCGGCCCGAATACCAGAGGCTTAGTATTTCTGCGTCAGTTGCTGTCGCTTCAGGACTGACGTCAAGTCATCAGAGGTATAAAATCAGGCAACCGACCCCATTACATCAGTCTTTCTTGCTGAGGAGCCCGAAGCAGAAGCAGTTTGCACGAGTGCCGGTTGGCCACTACCTGAATTTTCATTTCCGAATTGAAGTTGAAGTCTTCCAAAGCTAAGTACCCCGTTGGGGATCCTTTTTTCTTGCTGTAACCGATGTCAGAAAAAGCTAACAATTGTCTCACCTGTGGAAAGCAAATACCACACCGAGACTACCATTCTTACTGCAACACTTGTTTGGGCCCAGACCACGACGTCCCTCACTGTCGCTTTTGTGCTTTGTTCAACGCCAGAACTTTACATCATTGGGCTCTTATTGTAGCTAGATATTTTCGCTCTCAGTCCTCGAATTCCGATATGGCTTCAGTAATAATCCATTTGACTTCCGATCTCCTGAAAAAACTTAAGGATAAAGACAGAGACAGACCGCACAGGTCCAAAACTGCAACTTCCGTTAAGCTAGTCGTCAGTTCTCCGGTCCTCGATGAGGCGCTTCTGCAGCCCATGATGCCCACTTCTTTGGCTTCACAGGCCGCTACCGAGAACCTTTCAGAGTCCGGTATGCCGCGAGACTCTTCAGCTAAAGGTCCTGTGGATGTCTCTACCTTGAATGGGTCCAGAGCTGCTGAGCTGGTACCGGCTTCCAAGGAAGTACTTCACACTACCAATACTCGACACAATCCAATGACTTCTTTCACGTCTTCAGTTCTTTCTTAAACTACCATGTTTCTAAGGCCCAGGGTACGAACTACACCCAAAAAAGTGGTGACTCAAGCTCAGGCACCTGCTCCCTTGCCTCAATCTCAAATGCTTAAAATGGCAGAAGACCTTATTATGCTTATTAGGGGAAGTCAAGCTACCCCTTCCAAAAGAAAGAGACTTGTCCCCAATAGTTTTATCTGAACAAGAGTCCGATGACTCTGATGCTTCTGAATATGAAGACATGCAACCCCTCTCTGCTTATGAGAATTCTCATGCAGAGGAATCCATTCTTTCTGCCTCTCCACCAGAAGATTTTTCATTTGGTGAGACCCTTCATACTTTAAGGGAGCATTTCCAGTGGGAATGTCAGGACTATCCACAGTCAAAAAAGAGACTTAGGGAATTCTTAGATTTACCACAGCACAGGCCTTTAGCCATTCCTCCTGTCCGGGATGTTGTTGATGATGTTTTCATTGAATCCAGTTTGACTCCTGACACCCTTCCTTCTGCTCTCAGGAAATCTGACAGGTACTACAGAGTCGCTGATTCTCACAAATTCCTTTTCAAAAATCCTACTGCTGACCCAGAGGTCATCTCTCAAGGACCTAAGGGAATTAAAGCAACCTCAGCGAAGAATCCCACCTCCTCAGACAGAGATTCCTGAGCTTTAGACAGATGGGGTAAAACATGTACACCTCTGCTACTCTTGCTATTAGAGCACTAAATTGTCAGTTCCACATGCTGAAATATCAGCAGCATACCATGGAACTCCTCAAACAAAAAATGTCTTTCTTTCCTGTTTGTGCAGAAAATAAAGAATTACAAGAGCTTATGCATTCTGCAAGCCAAGTTACTAAGCACACCTTGCAATGTGGCTTTGACGCCCTAGAAGAATCTTGCAGGGCAGCAGTCACTGGTTCTGTCCTTAGAAGGCATGCTTGGCTTAAGGAACAGACTTTGCCAGACCATGTCAAATCAAAATTATTGGACGCACCATTGAACAAAGATAATTTGTTTGGCACCAGGGCAGAAGAGGTCTTAAAAAGATGGAAGAAAAAGCTAAATCTATGCAGACAGTTAAAGACTTTTTACAGGTCCAGCCTCTGAGATTCAGTAGGCATTGCCCCTCCAAGCAGTGGTCCTTTCCGGCCCCCTCCAGGCCAGCTCAGCCCAGATCCAAGGGAAGCAGACCCCGCAGAGAGCAGCCCCAGTGAATGCAGAGATCTAAGCAATGGAGTTCTTCCTCTTCAAAAACCGGGAGTGCTAAGCCACCTTATGGTAAGAACTCACAATGACTTACAACTCCACCCCTTACCTCTGCCCACCTGTTTGTGCCTCTGGGAAGAAAACTCTCCTTCCATGCAAACAACTGGGCCTCTATCACCAACGACCAATGGGTCCTTAAAATAGTATCCCAGGGATACAAATTTTATTTCCACACTCTGCCAACCCCAAAAGAGTTCCCAGGTGTTCCTCCAAACCAGTGGGCAGAGGTCAGAAAGCAAGTTTTTTCCCTGCTCTTCATAATGGCAATACAACATGTTCCTTCAGACCAGATAAGCCAAGGTTTTTAATCAAGACTCTTCCTGGTACCCAGAAAAGAGGGCACCTGGCGCCCCATGCTCGACCTATCCATCCTAAACACCTTTCTGGTGATAACAAAATTCAAAATGTTCACCCTCAAGCAGCTTCTTCCTATGCTTTCCAAGGATGCTTGGTTAGCCACCCTAGACCTAAAAGAGACTTACCTACACATCCCAATCAGGGAATCTTGCAGGAAATATCTAAGTTTCAGGGCAGGATCTATGCACTTTCAGTTCTCTGTGCTTCCCTTTGGCTTATCCACTGCTCCCAGAGTTTTCACAAAATGCTTGACTCCTGTCATTGTTTTTTTACAGGCAAAGAAATATTCAAATTTACCCCTACTTAGATGATTGCCTGATTCAGACAGACAGTCAGGAAAAGCTGTTACAGCATCTGACCTTTGTAAAGGACCTGACCTCCCTGGGGTACACTATCAATGAAAAGAAATAAAAACTAGTACCCACACAAAAAATTGCGTTCCTGAGAGCAAGCCTGGAGACAGCATCCCTTACTCCAGAAAAACAATCTTACCTGACAGGCTACTTCTCTCAACTAGCCACCAGAACCCAGTTATCCGCAAGGAAAATCCTGCAAGCTCTAGGGTTCATGGCCTCCTGCATTCTACTCATTCCATATGCCAGACTGCATATGAGAAAACTACAATGGTACCTAAAAAGCCTTTGGTGTCAACACTCTCAAGACCTGGAAGCTATCATACCAGTGATGCCTTGTCCAAGGAAAGATTTTCTTTGGTGGGCAACAGCATGCAACCACAACAAGGGGCTTCCCTTCTCAGAACCCCATGCTGCCCAGACCATCACCACAGACACATCAGAATATGCCTGGGGTGCACACCTGGACGGCAGGTGCATTCAGGGCCATTGGAGCCCAAATCAAATACATCTGCACATCAATCAAAAAGAGATGGTAGCTGTTCGGCACGCCCTGACAGCTTTCCAGACCCCTACTCTCCCCAGGACCTCTTCTGATCAAAACAGACAACACCACAGTTATGTGGTATATCAACAAGCAGGGTGGAACTTGCTCTTATCCTGTCTGCAGGCTCACCATGACCCTTTGGCACACAGCCTCAGCCATGCAACTACACCTATTAGCCCAATTCCTGGCAGGATCCCTAAACTCTCTGGCAGACAACTTAAGCAGAAACCTGCTAGACCCACAAGAATGGCAGTTAGATCACAGAACCTTCACCTTTGTAACCCAGAAATGGGGCACCCTGAAGGTGGATCTCTTTGCCTCCCACTCCAATCATCAGCTCAGCAAATTCTGCACCAGTGAACCTCACAGCAAGGCATGGAAAGTGGATGCTCTATCCTTCCAGTGGGTAAACCTCTCGGTCTCTGCATTTCCCACTCTACCACTCATTTCAATGGCACTGCTCAAAATAAGGGAGGGAAAACCAAGGGCAATCCTGATTGCCCCAGACTGGCCACGCCAGCACTGGTACCTACTGCTGTGCAGTCTATCACCCCTGCCACCATTGCACCTACCTCAGATCCCTACACTCCTGACCCAGAAGAATGGAGAATTCATGCATCCTCAATTGCAGACCCTCAACCTGGCAGCCTGGCTTATTCCCTGACCTCTCCTCAAACTGCCAGCCTAAGCAAACAAGTTCTAGATGTGATATGTGAGGCCAGATGCTCCAGCACTAGAAAATCCTATGCTGACAAGTGGAAAAGGTTTTGCTCCTGGATCCAGGCTAAGGGAGCCGAAACCACACAGCCCTCCCTACCTCTTATCCTGGATTACCTAGCAGACATACTACACATGGGTCTATCCTTCTCTGCTATTAAAATTCATGCCTCTGCCATCTCTGCTCATTTCAGCACAGAGCCACCTATCTTTTTACATCCTCTCCTCAAACAGTTCCTAAGAGGAGCTAACAACTTAAAGCCTCCCAGAAGAGCTCCAACCCCAGCTTGGGACCTTAACTTTGTGTGCAAAAGCTCACCCTACCACCCTTTGAACCTGCAGCTTCAGCAGAGTTAAAATTCCTCTCTTGGAAAACAGCATTGCTTCTAGCCATCACTTCAGCTAGAAGAGTTTCAGAGCTACAAGCACTCATGGCTGTAGAGCCCTTCATCATCGTCCACGCTGACAGGGTCGCCCTCAGGACTAACCCCTCCTTCATGCCTCAAGTGGTGTCTAGTGTGGCTCTAAACCAATCCATTAATTTGCCCACCTTTTTCCCTAACCCACAAAACAAGGGGGAAAGGATTCTGCACTCTCTAGATGTGCACAGACAGCTCAGATTCTATCTAGATAGGACCAAATCCTTTAGACAAACTGACTAATTGCTAGTCAGCTTCGCAGCAGGGGTAAAGGGCAAGGCCATATCCAACAATCTCCAAATGGATAGCACACTACATCCATTTCTTCTACAAACAGCATGGGAAACTGCCCCCAAAGGGGGTCAGGACACATTCCACCAGGGCAACCTCCACCTCTGCAGCTTTCCTCAGAGGGGTCCCCACCAGGGACATCCTGGAGGCTGCAACTTGGACTTCTGTTCATACTTTCACCAAGCATTACCACCTGCCTATCTTTTCCAAATCCAGGGCAGGCTTTGCCACCGCAGTCTTGCAGGGCATCCTAGCCAGCCCCCAGGCTTCTTGACTGCCTCCACCCTTTTTTTTTCAGCTTTGGGAATCAACCCAAGTGTGATGACTGCAACAGTGAAACATGAAGAACATAGTACAGTTGTGTACACTTACCATAAATGTAGATGTTCACTGTTGCACTCCTGCGCCCCCCCCCCCATCCATCCCCCTTGCCTCTCTCTCTCTCTCCTTACAGGAAATTTTTGGTATTTACTTTCTACTGGTGGTGTTCTTCCACCATAACCTAGCTCCCTGTTTGGGGTCTCCTGACAGTTGGAGCAAGAAAAACTGATGTAATAATGTCGGCTGCCTGATTTTATACCACTGACAACCTGACGTCAGTCCTGGAGCGATAGCAACCAATGTAGAAATGCTAAGCCTCTGGTATTCAGGCCAGCTGAGGGCTACCCCTGGCAGGATAACCAAAGTGTGATGGCTGCAACAGTGAATACACTCTAACATCTGCATTTATGGTAAGTGTGCACAACTTTACTTTCTCTGCACTGCCCTTTGGCTCATCTACCGCTCCCAAAGTATTCGCCAAATGCTTGGCCCCGGCTATAGCATTCTGCAGACAGAGAAATATACAGATTTACCCTTACCTGGATGACTGCCTCATTCAGGGGAACAGCAAAGAAAAGTTGCTCCAGGATCTTCTGTCAAAAAGCTCCTAACTTCCCTAGGGTTCACCATCAACAAGAAAAAAATCAAAGCAAAACCCCACCAGGAAAGTTGTTTTCTTGGGAGCTGTGCTAGACACAACAACCCTAATGGCCTTCCTATCCCCAAAAAAGCAGAGCTTTCTGCTTCTCTGCTTCACCCAGCTGGCTTCCAGAAGTCACCTCACTGCGAGGAAGATCCTGCAAGCCCTGGGATACATGGCATCTTGCATCCCTCTCATCCCTGAAGCCAGGCTTCAAATGAGAAAGCTTCAGTGGTACTTAAAGAACCTTTGGTGTCAGCACTCTCAGTCCCTGGAGACCACTTTTCCACTGATTCCTTGCATTAGGGATGAATTTCTCTGGTGGGCAGAGGCCTGTGCCATGAACAAGGGTCTTCCCTTCATCTTCTGCCCTTCTGGCCAGACCATCACCACCGACGCCTCAGACATAGCTTGAGGCACTCAGCTAGCAGGCAGGTGTACCCAAGGCCTTTGGAATGCCCAGCAACATCACTTGCACATCAACCAGAAAGATATGATGACTGTGCAAAACACTGTAACTTCCTTCCAACCCCATCTCAGGCAAGGGGTCCTCCTTATAAAAACAGACACCACCACAGTAATGTGGTATGTCAACAAGCAGGGGGGCACCCAATCTTACTCCCTGTGCAGGTTAGCCATGAGTCTTTGGATTATTGCT
Organism: Protopterus annectens; assembly: GCF_019279795.1. Lineage (NCBI taxonomy): Eukaryota > Metazoa > Chordata > Ceratodontiformes > Protopteridae > Protopterus > Protopterus annectens. The sequence continues at coordinate 551,293,854 of NC_056725.1, forward strand.
GCCTCCATGGGGCTACACCTGATTGCACAATACTTACCAGGGATCAACAACACACTGGCAGACCACCTAAGCAGAGACTTACTGGACCCCACAAATGGCAGCACCACAAGGAAACCTTTCTGCAAATCACCCAGGAGTGGGCTACCCCAGAGGTGGACCGCTTTGCCTCACACCTCAACCACCAGCTGCACAAGTTTTGTACCAGGGAGTATCACCTATGAGCATGGAAGGTGGATGCCTTGACCTTCCCCTGGAACTCCCTCTTTGTGTACACATACCCTCCTCTGCCCCTTATTCCCAAGATTCTGATCAAAATAAGAGAGGAGAGACCAAAGGCCATCCTTATCGCTCCAGATTGGCCCAGACAGCATTGGTACCCCTGTTACGTTACACAATACTTTGAAAATGAAGACAAATAATTCTTTCTCTCTTTCAGTGGTTTTTATTATCTACAGTACACACGTGCGGGAGCCTCATAGAAAGTACCAGGGAGACTCCCAGAACAAAGGAATAAACAAGCTTATATACTGGTGATATTGCTGACAGTACAAAAATATAAAAATGAACCAATTAGATCATTATACAGGGCAATTAACCAATCAAAGGTTTACCCTTAAACATAAGACAATTCACATAATCATATCTCTGGGCAAAGAAAGAAAATCAGATGCACTTCCATAAAAGGCACATTTCCTGCTTTCAGGCAGACTCTTGTTTTTCAGTATTTTCTCGTTGCTCAGAGTTCATTCAAAGTTCACAGTACATTTTAATACATACAAACTGTCACATACTCAATTCCCCTAAACACATGCTTTGGCTGTTCATATTCTACAATCCCCCATTTGATGCTGTGTAAGCATCACCATTTAACCTATCATACATTTGTCCCAAATCTAGCATAACCATGCTACTGGTCTTTTCATTATTGGAAAACATTGTCATTTTATCATCTACATTCATAGCTGCAGGCATATAAAACTTAGGCACTTTCTTCACAGTTTTTGAAGACATTAATTTCAAGATCAGTGCTTTGATTAGGAATAAGACAAGAAAAGCAACAATTGCTAATACTGTAACAGTCCACCTCCCCAGCCTTGAGATCAGGTTGGTTAACCATGCCCATGTTGAACTATCTGCCTCTTTGGCCTTCGAGAGTTCGGAAATTCTTTGAATCCGTTCAAGATGACTTTCAATTTCATGCTGATTGTCAGGAATAAACGTACAGCACTCCTCCTGGATTAAAGCGCAAGTTCCTCCTTTCGCCGCTAGGGTGAAATCGAGAGTCATCCGGTTTTGGAGTACTACAGCTCTCATAGCAGTCAATTCATCAGTCATTAGTTCTAAGGCAGAAAATGTAGCATTGCTTAATATTTCAAGCAATTTAGATAGCTTTCTCAGTTCCCAAATTGATTTCACTGCTCCGTATGACGGAATTATACCAGCCCATGATATGACGTCATCACCCAAGTCCATGTGGGACAGTCCTTTGGTGCTAGTGGCAGCTAAATCATGGTGATAGATCCATGAAGCATCAACTTGACCTACAGGATTGGTAGGCTTCTTGGCCTCTCGAACTTTCCGAATTTTCCCTTTAGGTAATGTAGATACATGTCGAATAGCTGGAACTAGGTAGCCCAGGAAGCAGCTGCCAGACCAGTTTCCTGGTAGCCATCTATATGCTTTTCTTCTGCACACAAAATAACAATTTTCTACTTTAATGGTGATGTTGATAGACTTGTAGTGATCCCCGGCGTCCTGCAGTCCTTGGAATAGTTTCCAATAAACAGTTTCTATTTTTCTGGGAAAAGTTAGCTATAGAGTTTTTAACAAGTCTTTTTATAGGTGAGAAATCTGTTACACAACCCGAATTGTTTGCAGTGCAGTTATGTACCACTGTTTTGTTACAATGGCTCCACCCGACTCTAGTTTTACCAAGGTTTTGAAAACACACAGTTCTGTTTTGGCGGAGGGACAACTGTAATGCTATCTTGTCCTTTGAAATAACATCTGATGTATCGTAGATCAAATTCATCCAAGTTTCATTAACCCCTAAAGGGGCTATATTTAGCATCAATCCCACTTGAACAGTAGGAATAGCAGTGCAAATCCAGCAGTCCGAGATATTGAGAGATGACGCATAAGCGTATTTAATGGCTTGGTAATTGTTGAAAGGTGTATGCCATGCAGCTCGTTTGGCATGAGGCGTAGTTGGAGTAGGAAATAGAAATGGCCACAGTAAAAATATCAAAACGACAAGAATAACCACCAAAATAGTTGTACGGTACTTTTGTGGAAATGGTGGTTGTACCTATATTGTGTCGGGAGGGTGAGGTTGTCCAAATGGATAAACGTCAAGCATTGTCAGGTGCTGGTACAGTATGATTTGAGTATGAGTAGCAACAGGTGGAGAATCAGGAGTAGTAAAAGGTAGAGGTTGTTGACCTTCCGATGGGATGACCTTCTTGACGTGCGATATGTGAATCCAGGTGGGTGAGCCTTGTAGTCGAACCGCTGATGATGCCGTCAGTAGAACCAGGAAGGGCCCCTTCTAGCGTGGTTGAAGCGCTGTTTTTCGAGAGAATGACTTGACGTACACCTAATCTCCTGGTTGTAGTGCCGAGGACAGGAAAGGATCAGGGATATGTTGAGCCACTGCTACCTGGTGATAATGAAACTGTAAAGAAGAAACAAGAGAGGTGCAATACCTAAGAATATCATGATCAAATGCATCATACTCCGAAAAGGGTGGTGGTGGAGTCATAAACATAGGGCGGCCCATGAGGATTTCATGAGGAGAAAGACCTTTAGTAGGATGTACTTGCGCTCTCATAGAGAGTAAGGCTAAAGGTAGGGCCTGTACCCAAGTGAGGCCCGTTTCAGTAGTAATTTTAGCCAGTCTGGTTTTCAGAGTCTGATTCATGCGTTCAGTAATACCTGATGCCTGTGGTCTATATGGACAATGAAATTTAGAGTGATGCCTAACATTTTACACAGTGAATCAATTAACTGAGCAGTAAAATGTGTTCCACGGTCTGAATATATTTGACAGGGAACACCAAAACGAGGTATCAATTCATAACAAAGTTTCTTAGCAACTGAAATAGCATCATTCTTGGTGCATGGGTAGGCTTCTAACCACCCAGAAAAAACATCAACAACAGTTAAAACATATTTGAAACGAGCACAAGGCGGAAGTTCAATAAAATCCCATTGCAAAGCGCAAAATGGTCCCAATGGTTTTGGCAGTGGTTGTGCGGGAGCCATAGTGCCTTTTGAAATGTTATACTGTAAACAAATGGAGCACATGCTCAAAAAATGCTGTACAGAAGCAGAAAGTCCTGGGGAAAACCAATCCTTTTGGATTTGTTTTATTAGCGTTTGTACCCCAACATGAGCTGGCAAATGATGCGCTTTAATAAGAGAATTTAACATGGACATTGGGCAGACCAGTCTGCCGTCTGGATGTTGCCAAATGAGATCAGAGCGTGTAAAACAGCCTTGAGCCAGCCATGTTCTCCTTTCTGATTCTGGAGCTTCATCCTGTAAAACTTTTAACACTGTGGTATCAAAAGTAACTATTGGCTGCAAAGGCTGCAAAAAATGTCCCTGAACAGTTTGTGAGGGAGCAGCCTGTTTAGCAGCCCAGTCAGCTAAATTATTGCCCTTAGTTTCAAAAGAGTCATTAGATTTATGGGCTGCACATTTAACAACAGCAAGATGTTCATCGTGTTTCACTGTTGCAGTCATGACTGTAGGGTTCTCCCCTGCCGGCAGGCAGTCCTCGGTCGGCCAGAATCCCAAGGTCTGGGTCCGGCGTCGGCTGCTCAGCCATGTTCCCTGACGTCAGAGTGCCAGGAGTACAAAGCTGGCAGCCGACGCCATGTTCTCCAGTCTTTCTTGCCGTGCGGTGATAGCAGTTCGCAAGTGCCGGTCGGCTGACTCCTGACAATTTTTCTAAACGCATTTCAGTCCAAGACTTTCTTCTCCTACTCAAAGCTAAGTACCCGTTGAAACTTTTTCTTGCTCCAGTCCGATGTCAGAAAAAGTTAATAATTGTATTTCATGTGGGAAGCAAATACCTCATAAGGATTTTCATTCTTACTGTATTCCTTGCTTAGGCCCTGACCACGACGTAGCTAGTTGTCGGTTTTGTGCTAGATTTAATCAACGTACGATTAAACGAAGGTACGATTTTGCATTTCATTACTTCGGTAGGCGTTTTAATTACAAAATATCGTCGGACATGCTTCCGACTACCAGAGTTCACAAACGACGCAAGGATAAAGACAGGCCTCCGAGGTCCAAAACAGACTATATTGTACAAGCAGAGCCAGCTTCAGGTTCGGCTGTCGTCAGTGAGGCGCTTTTGCAGTCCCTGTCGTCGGCCATTTTGGAACCAATGGCCGAAACGGACTCCCACGAGGAGCCAACTAGGCCTTTGAATATTTCAGTTGCAGGACCTTCGGACAATGCTCCTTCGGATGGGTCCGGAGCCGCTGTGCAGGTACCGGCTTCCGCTTCCGAGGGGGTTTTCAGGCCTATTCAGCTTCTGATAAAGGCAAAGCCAAAGGCAAAGACTCTTTCCAAATCAAAGACTACAGCCCAGGCCTCTTCTGATCCGGGACCCAAGTCTCAGAAACAGTTACTTAAGATGGCGGAGGACTTACTTACTGTGATTAGGGGTTCACATCCCCCTCTAGATAAAAGGCCAAGGCAGCAATTGTATTATGACTCCTCTGATCAGGCTTCTGTTTCTTCAGTTTCTTCTTCTGACCAGGATTATTCTATCCCTCCTTATGAGGATTCTGATGCTGAGGAATCCTTTCCTTCAGCTTCTCCCCCTGAGGATTTTTCTTTTGGGGAAACTTTACATGAAATGAGGGAACATTTTCACTGGGAAGGACAGGAGTACTCGGAATCTAAGAAAAGACTTAGGGATTTTCTTCTTCTTCCCCACCATAGACCCCTGGCAATCTCTCCTATTTTGGATATTGTGGATGAGGCTTTTTCGGAGGCTAATTTAACCCCTGACTCTTTTCCTCCAGCTCCTGTTAAGCCAGACAGATATTATAGGGTTCCTGATTCCCACCAGTTTTTATACAAGAATCCTACTGCTGATCTTGAAACCATTTCTCAGGGCCCTAAGTGGGTTAAGGCCGCTACTGCTAAAAATCCCATTCCCACTGAGAAGGATTCCAGATCTTTAGAAAGATGGGGCAAAAAAGTGTACACTTCTGCAACTTTATCTATTAGGGCTTTAAACTGTCAATTTCATATGCTGAAATACCAGCAATTTCTTCTGTCTGTTTTGAAACAAAAGCTAACTTCCATTTCCGCTTGTGCAGATAATAAGGAATTACATGACTTAATGCATGCCACTGAACAAGTAGGGAAGCATGGTTTACACTGTGGTTTTGATGCCTTGGAGGCTTCTTGTAGGGCTGCTGCCTCTGGCACAGTCATTAGAAGGCATGCTTGGTTAAAGGAACAAAACTTGCCAGATCAAGTAAAAACTAAGTTATTGGATGCTCCTGTTCAGCATAATGTTTTGTTTGGATCTAAAGCTGAAGAGGTGATAAAGAAGATGGAGGACAAGGCAAAATCCATGCAAACGGTTAAGGATTTCTTACAAGTACAGCCACCCAGATTTAGTAGGAATTGGCCTACTAAAAATTGGTCCTTTCCCAATTCAGACAGGCCTCAGAGGGGTAGATACAGACGCTCCCGAGGAAGGCCCCAAACGCAAGCCTCTTACAGACCAAGACAGTGGACTGCTTCCACTCCTAGGGGTGGAGAGGACAGGTCTCAAGCTCATAGAAAACAGGCTCAATGACTCCCTCTGCTGGGCTGCAGGAACTTCTTGCCTGGAAGCCCCTCTCGGAGGAAAACTTTCTCTTTTTCACCTAAATTGGACTCATATAACCCAAGACAAGTGGGTTCTGGATGTGGTTTCAAGAGGTTACAAATTCCATTTTCATACCCTTCCAAGACCAAGCGGATGGCCGGATCTACCAAAACATCAATGGTTAGAGGCCTTAAACCAGGTGGAAGCCCTCTTGGCTATGAAAGCCATAGAATTGGTTCCACTTTCAGAAATGAGACAAGGTTTTTACTAAAGGCTCTTTCTAGTCCCCAGAAAGCAAAATTCATGGAGACCCATTCTGGATCTGTCAGTCTTGAACACTTTTCTCGAGATACCAAAATTCAAGATGCTTACTCTACAGCAGCTACTTCCAATGCTGACCAAAAATGCATGAATGGTAACTTTGGATTTAAAGGAGGCTTATTTACACATTCCCATCAGGCAGGAGTGCAGAAAATACCTCGGGTTCAAGGCCGGATCGAGGCACTATCAATTCTCTGCGCTGCCCTTTGGATTGTCTCCTGCGCCCAGGGTCTTCACCAAATGCCTGGCTGCAGTAGTAGCTTATTGCAGACTCAAGGGAATTCAAATTTACCCTTATCTGGACGACTGTCTTATTCAAGCAGACAGCAAGGATGTCTTACTCCAGCATCTAGAATTTGTTCAGAAACTTCTCAAGTTCCTGGGATTCACTGTAAACATAAAAAAGTCAAATTTGACACCCTCACAACCGATAACTTTTCTGGGTGCTCTTCTAAACACAACAACCCAGATGGCATTTCTGACAGCCGAAAAACAATTACAGCTGGCTTCAACTTTCAAAACCTTAGCATCATTAACTCAGCTATCTGCAAGGAAATTCCTGCAGGCTTTGGGTTACATGGCCTCCTGCATCTTTCTCGTACCATATGCAAGACTACATATGAGGAAAATACAGTGATACCTAAAAAGTGTATGGTCTCAGCATTGCCACAGTTTAGACATACAGATCACCGTCCTGCCTTGTCTTCAAAAGGAATTCCTTTGGTGGTCCAAGGCATGTACTCAAAACAAAGGGAAAGCCTTCAGTCTGCCTCCAGCCAGTCAGATACTAACCACGGACGCCTCAGATTATGCATGGGGAGCCCATTTGCAGGGCAAATGTCTGCAAGGCCTTTGGACAAAGGATCAGAAGCACCTGCATATCAATTTAAAGGAAATGTTAGCCGTTCAGAACACTCTATTGGCCTTCAGGAATCTTCTACAACCAGGACAACTACTGATACTGACAGACAACACCACAGTTATGTGGTACATAAACAAGCAAGGGGGATCACATTCCTATACCCTTTGCAGACTAGCCATGAATCTATGGAACACAGCTCTAGCTTGCAATCTGGACCTTCAAGCTCAGTTTCTACCAGGGAAGCAAAACATCCTGGCAGACAGTCTGAGCAGGAACTTGTCAGACCCACACGAATGGATGCTGGACACTGAAATATTCAAGATTATTACAGCAGTCTGGGGATGTCCTCACATAGACCTCTTTGGATCCCACCTCAATCATCAACTACAGATTTTTTGCACAAGGACATTCCACGAACTAGCTTGGAAAGTGGATGCACTATCATTCAGTTGGAGAAGCCTCTACCTCTTCTTCCACGGGTGTTATTAAAGATCAAACAGGACAAGCCCAAGATGATAATTTTACTGGCCCCAAATTGGCCTCGACAGATTTGGTACCCAACACTGAAAAACCTTTCTCTGGAGCCCCCTTGGGTTTTACCACAGACTCCGAACCTTCTGTCCCAACACCAGGGTCAGGTTCTGCACTCCCATGTCAAAACTCTCAGCCTGGCGGCCTGGTTAATCCAGGGTCTATGATTCATTCTCTCTTACCCAAGCAGATTATGGATGTTATTTTAGAAGCCAAATGTCCTAGCACTAGAAAATCTTATGCAAGAAAATGGAAAAGATTTTGCACCTGGATGCAGGCTCAGGATTCGGATCCTCTTATTCCTAACATTCCTCTGATTTTACTTTACCTGATAGACCTCTTACATAAGGGTCTCTCTTTTTCTTCCATAAAGATACATGCCTCTGCTATCTCTGCTCATTATAATACAGACCCTCCAATCTTTTCCCACCAGCTCATGAGACAGTTTCTCAGAGGAGCTAAGAACTTAAGGCCCCCTAGATCTCCACCCATTCCTGCCTGGGATCTCAACTATGTTTTGGAAAAACTCACCTTACCTCCTTTTGAGCCTGCTGCCACATCTGACATCAAGTTTTTATCTTGGAAGACAGCCATCCTGTTAGCTCTGACCTCTGCCAGGAGAGTTGGAGTTGCAAGCTCTCATGGCTGTGGAACCTTATATTATTTTTCACCAAGACAGGGTGTCTTTAAGGACTAATCCTACTTTCATGCCTAAGGTGGTTTCCAAAGTGGCTTTAAATCAAACTGTTCACCTGCCAACTTTTTTCCCCAGTCCTCAAAATAAGGGGGAAAGGATCTTGCATTCCTTGGATGTACACAGACAACTACGTTTTTACCTGGACAGAACCAAGGACATCAGGAAATCAGAGCAATTGTTTGTTTCTTATGCTTCAAGTTCCCAAGGTAAAGCCATTTCAAAACAAACCATTTCTAAATGGATTGCTCATGGAATCAGATTTTGTTTTTCTCACCATGGAAAGCAAATCCCAGGGAGTAAAGAACTCACTCTACCAGAGCTGCTGCCACTTCAGCTGCCTTCCTCAGGGGAGTTCCTACCAAAGACATTTTGGAAGCTGCAACTTGGGGTTCAGTGCATACTTTTTCTAAGCACCACAATCTACCTCTCTACTCTAAGTCTAGGGCAGGCTTTGCTTCTGCAGTCTTGCAGGGCCTTTTAGCCGCCCCCCTCTACTTTATGACCACCTCCCTTTTATTCTTCTTTGGGATTCAACCCTACAGTCATGACTGCAACAGTGAAACACGATGAACATAGTACAGTTGTGTACACTTACCGTAAATGTAGATGTTCGAGTGTCTTCACTGTTGCAGTCTGGGTTACCCTCCCTCCTGTCCCCTCTTATTTTTTCTTTTGTGTGGTTCCCTTCTTCACCCTTCTTCTGAGGTGTATTTGCAAAGGGTATGGGTTTTTTTTTTTACTCATTTTGGAACACCTGCCATCTGGGGTAAGAAAAACTGGAGAACATGGCGTCGGCTGCCAGCTTTGTACTCCTGGCGCTCTGACGTCAGGGAGCATGGCTGAGCAGCCGACGCCGGACCCAGACTTTGGGATTCTGGCCGACCTAGGACTGCCTGCCGGCAGGGGAGAACCCTACAGTCATGACTGCAAGAGTGAAGACACTCGAACATCTACAATTATAGTAAGTGTACACAACTGTACTTTCAGATGGTAACAATAAGTCCTGTAGCAATTTATTGATATAAAATATATACGGGAGTCAGTATATATAGTAACAGACTTGTCCTTAGCTATTTTGCATGCATTCGATAATGCCACTAGGACCGCAGCCTGCGCGGAAGTGCCTGGGGGTAATCGTGCTGACCTTAAAACTTCAGTCGGAGTACAGACTGACCAAGCTGCTTGGAATTCTCCGGAGTTAGTTCGTAAGCAGGATCCATCAACAAAAAGAACCAAATCAGGATTTTGCAAAGGAGTGTCATACAAATGTAACCTAGGAGAAAGAACAGTTAACTAGAAGCACACAATCATGTGGTCCGCCCTCATCCGATGTTTGTATTAAAGATGCAGGGTTCAGTGGTGGGCAGCGTATGACTTGCAGGGCGGGGTTATTTATTAAACTTAATTCATACTTAGTAAGACGTGCATTTGAAAGATACTGTGTTTTGTTTTCAAAAGTGACGCTTGAACTGCATGTGGGACTGCTAGTATAGTATCATGTCCCAGGGTTAGTGTAGCCGCCATGTCAACCAAGACAGCAGCAGCTGCCACAGCCCGTAAGCAAGCTGGGTAACCAGAGGCAACCGGATCCAGCTGAGTGCTGTAGTAAGCAATAGGCCGGTAGCCTCAAGTGCGTCACTGGGCTAGGAGACCCAAGGCAGTCTTGTTTCGCTCACAGCAAAAGAAAACAAAAGGTTTGGAATAATCTGGCAACCCTAAGGCAGGAGGATTTACCAAGGCTGTCTTGTTAGCCTGAAAAGCCTCATCGTGTTGTGATGTCCAGGGTAAAGGTCCCGTAATATCCTTTTTTAGGAGTTGTAACAGGGGGGCCAAAATTTCCGAAAAATTAGGCACCCACTGTCTACAGTATCCTGCTAGGCCAAGGAATCCTCAAAGCTGCCTCTTGAGTTACAGGGCGTGGGGCATTTTGAATAGAAGTTATACGATTTCGGAGTATTTGACGAGAACCCATTGTAATAATATGTCCCAAATACTGCACCTTTTCCTGACAGAATTGTAATTTCGATCTATTTACTTCAAACCCTCGTGTAGCCAAAAAGTTTAACACTAGAAGGGAATTTTCCCTACATGAGTTACTGTCTGGCGAAGCTATAAGAATATCGTCCACATATTGCACTAGAACTGAACGTGATGGTAGTTGCAGATCCTGTAACTGTCTATGCATCTCTCTAGACAATAAGGTTGGGGAGTCTACATATCCTTGGGGCAATCGAGTCCAAGTATACTGCTGTCCTTTGTAGGTAAATGCAAACTAATACTGACTATCGGGATGTACTGGAATAGAGAAAAAAGCTGATGAAATATCTATTACCGTAAAACATTTTACAGTAGGTGGGATACAGCTCAAATAGTAGCTGGGTTTGGTACAATCGGGAAAACGGGCAAAACAGCTTTATTAACTTCCCGCAAGTCTTGCACAAATCTGTAAGCTTGTTTGCCAGGTTTTCTCACCGGTAATATTGGGGTGTTACATGGGCTTGTGGTAGGTACTATGATCCCTTGCTGTTCTAATGCAGAAATAACAGGGGCAATACCAGATATAGCCTCAGCTGTCAAAGAGTACTGTGGTACTCGCGGTAACTTTGCACCTGGTTTTAAGGTTATTTTTACAGGAGTAGCTGAGGTCAAAAACCCTACATCATTGTCATGAGTAGTCCACAGGTGAGAGGGGTAGGGAATGTAAATACTCGTTTCTGTCAGAATTTGGCTGGATACACATAGTCTGTAAAATGACGGAGTCCTCTAAAGTTGCCAGGGTACTATCCTGTTGGTCTGAAGGTACATGGAGATAAACTCCATAAGCTGTGCAAAAAATGGTGGCCCCCATTTTGCATAGCAAGTCTCTTCCTAATAGATTTAAAGGTGCTGACGGTCCTATTAAGAATGCATGGTTATCCTGCAGAGGTCCCAAAGTTACTGGGACTGGAATAGTTTCGGAATACTCAATAGGTATACCAGAGACACCCATCCCTCTAGTTATTTTGTCGGAGAGGGGAACATTCATGGCTGCTTTGCCAGCTAGCATGGATTTAGTCGCTCCGGTATGAGGGCGTAACCCATCTACAAAGGCAGCTGACAGCCCGCTTTGTGCTGGTCTCTTGGTGGGTTCCGGGTACCCGGAATATGCCTCAAAGGCATCAGCGAGTCGATTTAAGTATTCGTCTATAGGCTCATCCTCTTACTGTATGACTGATTTAATTTTTGACCAATTTTGGGTAGGTGGCACTGTTACAGTGATAGCATCAACTATACATTGCCTAACCGCTTCAAATCCATTCTCCCCTTGTGTGTTGTGCTTCGGTATTGGGGTAGGAACATTAGCATGATCCCAGATACGTTTCATCAGATCAGCTGGGACAGTGTATTGAAGGACAGCTCTAACCTCTTCTATGGTAGGATTTTGCAAACAGATATGTCCTGCCAATACGCGTTGAAACTTCGCTGGGTTATTACGAATAGCGGAAGTGATTTAGTGATCGCTTGAAAATCAACTGCTGACCACGGCTTAGGTACCACTACAGTAGTCAGTTGTCCCGCATCCCGAGCATGTGCTGGGTTTGGGACTTCTCTCAATGGGAATACTCCCTCTTCATCTGATGGGCTAGTGCCAGAGTCAGAGTCAGAATCTGGATTAGATTTGTCCGGACCACTGTAGCCGTCATTGTCTTCAATCACAATTGGACATTGTTTGTAATATTTACCCTTGTGTAAATATACGGCTTTTTTATTGTAATATTTTTTCGGCTGGCTAGACCTAGGGTCAAAAAGCATTTGTGCTTTTCTTTTTTGCTGTTTTTTTGTCTTCGAATGGGTTAGTCTAGGTGATGGTTTACCTGTATCTGTTTGGTCAGGTTGCTGTATAAGCGGTCTGCTAGGCTGACCTCCCATTGCCTAATTTCCGTTCCAGAGTCGAGTGCTGTCTGCTCTTCTCCCCGCTGGCCTTCGCCCTCTGTTGTGGAGCTCACTGCTCTGTCTTGAACCTGTGAAGGCTGATATTGCGGTGGAGGGGCCATAGGGGGTGGGGGGAACCAGGGGGTTATCATCCTCAGATGATTCAGTTATTTGTAATTTACTTAATTCTTGTACAGGATATAATCCCTTAAAGGGCGGCTCCTTTAAGCGTTTACCGTTTGCTACATCTAGATTACTCGTAGTATGTCGCAGTTCCTTTATCTGCTCTTTTAGTTTCTTTTGATTGTCCTTAAGACTACTGACGACCAAGTCCTTTTCCCTTTCTTTAGCTTCACACATCCAATCATTAAAAGCTGCCCAGCACAACCCTGGTATTCTTCCTTTCTTTTTTAATTTCTTTTGCAAATTAGTCAATATATCTTTATTAAAACTACCATTTTCGGGAAAAGCAAGGTCACCGTCATTTTTAGTAAGTTCGATCCACTGATTTAAAAACATGCAACTGTCCCGGGACACACGATAAAACATATAACTAGCTGATGTACCTTTTTCTGGTTCAGTTATTTTTCCCGCACTCGCTCCCATTTTCACTCAATAAGCTATACTTGTTTAACACAGGTTTAGCTAAGGCGTTATATAAACGTCTTGTTACCCCACTATCATTCTTCCTTTCATACGTATGTCGCCAGTATTTCCGTATTAACCCACACTCATACTGCACATTTAATAGCAGAAGAGAAATGCATGCCACTTACCTCAAAACAGCTGAATGAGAGAAATCCTTTCTTTTCTTGCATAAAAAAAATTTCAAATCTTTAAGGCAGGCAAATACAGAGAGATGAAAGAAACACTGCAGAAACAGAAAAGTCTGTTATGGGCCCTTTCATTAGCAGTATTTCGTCCACTTCCTGACAGCTGCAGCTTGTTCTCAAGTCAGATCCGAGTAAATGCCACCAATTGTTACGTTACACAATACTTTGAAAATGAAGACAAATAGTTATTTTTCTCTTTCAGTGGTTTTTATTATCTACAGTACACACGTGCGGGAGCCTCATGGAAAGTACCAGGAAGACTCCCAGAACAAAGGAATAAACAAGCTTATATACTGGTGATATTGCTGACAGTACAAAAATATAAAAATTAACCAATTAGATCATTATACAGGGCAATTAACCAATCAAAAGTTTACCCGTAAACATAAGGCAATTCACATCATCATATTTCTGGGCAAAGAAAGAAAATCGGATGCACTTCCATAAAAGGCACATTTCCTGCTTTCGGGCAGACTCTTATTTTTCAGTATTTTCTCGTTGCTCAGAGTTCATTCAAAGTTCACAGTACACAGTACATTTTAATACATACAAACTGTCACATACTCAATTCCCCTAAACACATGCTTTGGCTGTTCATATTCTACTCCACTTACTACGCAGTCTGACCTTACAGCCCCCAAAGCTGCTTCCCCTAAGGTTAGACCTACTGACCCAGGAGAGGGGGAAGATACTGCACCAAGACCTACAGACTCTCAAACTTTCAGCATGGCTCATACACTGAAAACTAGCAAAAAGTCACTGTTAAGCAAACAGGTCCTGGACATCATCACAGAGGCCAGAAGGCCCAGCACAAGAAAACCTTATGCAGGAAAATGGAAAAGATTCTGCACCTAGAAACAATCAAAAGGGGGCAGTACCTCCCAACCTTCCATCCTGATTAGTTAGCAGAGTTGCTCAATAGTGGCCTCTCCTTCTCCTCTATTAAAATCCATGCCTCAGACATCTCTGCCCATTATGATTCAGACCTACCACTCTTCTCTCACCCTTTGATTAAGCAATTCCTCAGAGGGGCTTCTAATATCAGGTCTCCCAGAAGACCTCCTGCTTCTCCCTGGGACCTGAATTATGTTAGAGAAGCTAACCTTGCCTCCTTTCAAACCTGCCGCTTCAAAAGAATTGAAATACCTTTCCTGGAAGACTGCCTTCATACTAGCTATCACCTCAGCGAGAAGGGTCTCAGAACTTCAGGCTCTCATGGCTGTCGAGCCCTTCATAATTTTCCATGGAGACAGGGTCTCCCTGAGGACTAATCCCTCCTTTATGCCCAAGGTGGTATCTGATGTGACCCTTAACCAGGCCATACACCTTCCCACCTTCTTTCCCAACCCTCAAAACAAGGGGGAAAGAATTCTCCACTTGTTAGACATGGACAGACAACTTGGGTACTATCTGGACCGCATTACACCTTTCAGAAAAACTGACCAGCTCCTTGTAAGCTTTGTCCCAGTGGCAGAGGGGAAGCCCATCTTCAAACAAACCATTTCCAAATGGATTTCACACTGTATCCATTCTTGCTACAGACTACATGGGAAATCCATCCCTAAGTTGGTCTGTACCCACTCCACTAGGGCAACCTCCACTTCTACTGCCTTTCTCAGAGAAGTACCTACCAGGGACATATTGGAAGCGGCCACCTGGACCTCTGTTCATACCTTTACAAAACATTACCACCTACTTCTGTTTTCTAAGTCTAGGGCAGGGTTTGCCTCTGCAATTCTGCAGGGCCTCCTGACCCATACCTAGGACTCTACCTATCCTTCCACCCTTTACCTGAGCTGTGGGAATCCTCCCACAGGTGATGACTGCAACAGTGAAACACAAAGAACATAGTACAGTTGTGTACGCTTACCATAAATGTAAATATTCGAGTTTGTTCACTGTTGCAGTTTTGGTTTCCCTCCCTCCATCCCCCTTTTCACATCTTCCCCTAGAGGGACACATGCTTCCCTAGGTGGCTGTTAGCCACCAGGACCACTTCTCTCTTTTCCCTTGTGCTTCTGATGGGTTAGGGCAAGAAAAACTGATGTAATGACATCGGCTGCCTTGCTTTATAGTACTGCCGATCTGACGTTAGGACTACAGGCGACAGCAGCCGGTGCACAAAAACATTGACTCTGGTATTCGAAGCAGCCGAGGGGTACCACAGCATGGATAACCCTCAGGTGATGACTGCAACAGTGAATACACGCAAACATCTACATTTATGGCAAGTGTATACAACTGTAGTTTTCTTCTGTCTACTCTTCTTTTTTTACACTGTTACCTTATCAGAACTCAGAAAATAAACCATTTTAGTGAACAGGGTAACAACTATTTTTCTTCTTCTTTACAATTTATTTATTATATATTTGCATCAATTTACCAGGAAAATCTGACTGGGCAAAGCCCTTTTTTGGCAGAGGCCTGAGGAGAGAAGCTCCGCAGAACTACAAAGACTCTTCTTACCGTTATATTTGTTATGGACCAAGCTTACTGATGCAAGTGCCTGCTTGTCTCCAAACAACTCAGTTAAGGTCAGCCAGCCATGAATAACTTCACTATGTTTACTGTATGTAAAACAAACCAAGTAATACACACAGACTGTTATGTCTAGTGAAGGTCAGCCCAGTCACTGTATAATATATACTCCACCCCTCACATATTCCAACTGCCAAACGCACAGACACAGGTATATTTGTACTCTTACTCTGTGATAACAGCCGTCAGCATTTTTGCTACCTTTGGTCACCCTTACCCCATGTTCGTAACACTTCAGTATCGACTACAGTAAAATAAACAAAATTTTCATTGCCACAATAAACCTACATGTGGCTTGTGCTCAAATTACACTAAATACTTGAAGCATCATTGTTCAATACAGTCAAACTCTTTGTCATTCTAGTAACATAACAGAGCAAGTAATAATCAACATAATTTTGTTTTTTTGGAAATTGTCCATAGTAAAACATTCATATCCTGTGTCAGACATATTTTTAAATCTTTGCTTACTATTGTATGCTACATTTAGTACTAGTTGATAGTTTATGGCCTTCCCTTGAAAATAGTCACCCTGTCTGGGACCAAAAAAAAAAACTACATCCGACCTTTGGGCTCTTTCTAATTGTTTGGTATGTCAGATAATAGTGTAGGACAAAAGCATGCATGGTCTGTTTTTACATTCTTTCGCAGTACATTACTTGAAGAAAATAAGTGGCAGTGAGGCAAAGCCTTTATTGTGCTACAAGGTGACTTGTTTAGGAAGCGCTGACATTTATGCCAGCTTACAGAGTTGTGGTCAGCATATATTGAGAGAACTGAGCAGCTTTCTATGGAGAACAACTTGCCAAAAGATAAACGTGCCACAACACTAGTATGCACTGTGATCAGTATTTCCTTCTCTGAGCTACATTGAAACTTGGTTCAGCAAAAGAAACGTAAAAATAAATAGCAGCCATATCATTGGAATGATAAGGATGTAGCTTGAATGCAGACCATTGATAATAGTGGAAAGAGTTTGTTTTAATCCTTGCTGTTAGAAGGCTAGTGAAACTGTGTCACAGTTGCAGAGTTGAAACAGTATGCATTGAATTGTGTTTGGTTAGAATGTGGAAGAAGCACTTAGATTCATTAGTAGTATTGCCACTGAGGTTGTTGTCCGCATTAAATTTGTCCACACGGTGGGCAGCTCCTGTCTAAATTCTGAGCCAGACAAATCTGCAGCAGCTTTTAGATTCACACGAAGAAGCACTTTGAGTGAAAACGTCTGGAAATGTTTTTGGTTTCTTGAACTGGGTTTATGCTTTGTCTTAAGTTTATCATTTCCCAGACCGTTCAAAATAACATGGAGCATTATAGGGTGCAGATAGAGATGTACATAATGGAGAAAGCAAATGGTGCCTGTTGGAGTAACACAATCCAGATGATTAACTAGAAGAATAAAATATGTTTTTAATGGTTCATAGATTCACAGATATTCCAAGACCATTAAGTCTTATGTCTTTTTATGCCTCTGTAACCTCCCTAAGTCAACCGTTCCTTTCCCCAGTTGGGCCATACTAGTCAATCCTGGAGTAATCTTGTGAAAAAACATCCAGGTATCCAATCATCTAGGTTATCTTTAAAGGAAGATAGTGAATTCCACCACTTAACATGTAGGAGAAATTTATTGCAGATGTTAGGGAGGTGTTATGTTATAACCATGTCCCTCCACCATGTTTTATTTATCTGTTGGTAAAGGTTTTATGTCCCTGGTTGTAGTGTTAGTGGTGCCATTGGACTTCTGAAGAGACAGGAGGTAAAAGATAGCTAGGTGTCTAATGGCATGGAAAGAGAGAGTTCTCCGCACAAAGATGTATAAGATACTGAATAAAGGGTTACAACTTCCTGCCTCTCTTGATAGTTCAGAGTCTGTGACCTTTAGATTAGAAACCTTTAGGGTTTTCTAATTGTTTGGTAAATTTAGTGGGATTCATCCTGAAGGTGCATTTTACCTGATAAGTGTTTACCTCTTTAGACTTTGATAATATTCCTTTGCCATTTAGCCATGCTAAATAAAATGATTTCCTTACAGTTGTTATCATCATGGTCAAAAGAAAGGCAACCATCAGCCCAGGTGTCTTGGTCCCTGAACTTCCAACCTCTCTTGGTACTTCAGGGACTTTAGGCCTGTGACCTTTTTGATTAGGAACCTTTGGGCTCTTTCTAATTGTTTGGTATGTCTAGTGAGATGCATCCTTGAAGGTGTATTGTATCAGACAAGTAGTTTGATCAGTGGTGAGTATAAAAAACGGTTTACTTTTTTAGACCTTCATAATATTCCTTTGAAATTTAGCTGTGCTAAATAAAAGGATTTCTTTACAAACATTTGCCACATCGTAGTCACAAGAAAGATGATCATCAGCCCAGGTTTCTTGGTTTCTGACTACATTTTTGTTTTGTAGTGCTGTGTGATCTGTACAGTAGGGGATTTTCAGTTTAAGAAGTGGGTCTGAAGGGATGGTTAACCCTTTTAATTAAGCAACCAGGTATATAGTTAGATACCACTAAGGAAATATTTCTGGTAAGTAAATTATCTTTACAAATGATTGGGGAGTATGGGATGCATTTATTTCAGGTCTTTGCATAGAATTCACAGGGTAATAAAATTTATTTGCAAGGATATTGGTTGTATGTTTGGGGTCAGAACAGGAGGCATCATAATGAATAGGTTCAAAGCAATGTAAGGTATTGTTTCTTAGTTTTCTAAAATGTCTAAAGAAGGATTTATAATCGGCTTTGGCTTCCGTGGCAAGTCTAAGGTCTTGGGCTCTTTTAGCGGGCCTGATAGCGTTTTTTCAGTTTAACACTTTTGGTATTCTTCCTAAAGAGGGTTTTTGGATCTGCTATATAATTTAAGGAGTTTCTTTACTTTGTTGTTGAGTTTATATACAATGATTGACCACAAAGGGTGGTTTATTTCTGAATTGTCCATGATATATTCTGGTAGGGACTGCTAGCTCTATTCATTTTTTTCTAAATAGGAGTAGAATTCCTTGGTGAAGTTTGCTGTTTTATCAAGGTTGAGGTAGTGTAGCTGTAAAGTGAATTTTGATATTGCGTGATAGAACAGGTTCAGGTTGGCAGTCACATAGCCCTTAAATTCAGACTGTTTTGCTGTAGTGGTTTTTGGGAGGTTAAATGATAAAAGTCACAAGTTTGTGGTCAGACTTCACTGTGGTAAGAAATACCAGAGGAGCAGTGCAAGAGCTGGTCATGTTTGTAAGAATTAGGTAAAAAATGATGTTTTGTCTAGTAGGTTTGTTTACCAGCTGCTCAAGGGAGTTTTTGTTTATAAAATGTACGAATTTTGGGGCATTTTCTGTGTTTGAGATATAGGTGACCATGTTTAGTGAAGGGTAGTTAAATCGTATCACAAAATGGAGTTTTTGTCAATAGATCATTTAGAACACTGCAGAAAGTGATATGGTCATCAGTGGAAAAAGAAGATGCTCTGTAACAAGCTGATAATCCTGTATAGTGTGTTCTACAGTTCACGTTTCAGTTTGCACATCCTTAAGGATCTCCCTGGAGGTATGTGCTCCGTTGTATAAAAAAAAAAAAACATATTAAACTTTCACTTAAGACTTAGGCACACATACTTTTAACAATTGTCATTCACTCCAACATTACATAAATTGCTCAGTTGCTCTTTTCCTTTAAACCTCACTCCTCCTCCTCCTGTGAATTGCTGTGCATGTATTCTCATGCACTCAATTTTTGTAATTCATTTTCTCCTTCCCTTTTTTAAAGATCTTACCTCCAAAGTTCTTCAATTATAGTTGGTTTAATTTTTTTTAACACCTTTAATGAATCAACACGTAGACAAAGGCAAACATACTTTTATATAAAAGGTAGCAAACCATGTTAGCATTCACAGTTACAAACATTGTACATCACATATGTGCTTTTATGCAATTATCATCAATCCAGCATTACATAAACTGACCAGTTTCTGCCTTCCATTAAACCTCTCACCTCCTCCCAAACATTATTATAAGTTCATAGGTGTTTACTAGGCTAACGACATGACCACAATGGCCTTTTTAAGCTTAGCCATGCAGCCTAAATCTCTGACCTGTTCTGATACCCTTGTTAAGTGTATGGGAGATGAACCATTTATGAGTTACCTGTATCAATTAGAGACATAGGTGCCAAACCATAGATGAATTTCCGGTTTCCCATCCAGTTGTCCAAGTTGCAGTTGAGTTAGATAGGAACTCTGCTTCACATGGATGGGGAGCCAGTTCCATAGATGGAGTAGTCTCTGGGATACATACCTATCTCTCCAGCAGGTCCTATTTATATCACAGGCAAGGTTTAAGTCTTTAAATAGGGTAATTCTGGTGCTGTTTTTGTGGATATGCAGGAGGTCCATCAGAGTGGGGTCTGACACTGCCCTGTATGCCAGGCATAGATCTCCCCTCCAAAGCCTGTAGGAGATGGAATACAAGGCTAGGGCCTTGAGGTGAACTGCATAGGGCATTTTACTTATGTCCTGTATTATTTTTAGTAAAGAACCTCTGTGGATGTTCCAACTGTTGAATATGCTTGGTTAGGTACATACCAAAGGGGGGCATTGTGCTCAATGATAGGTCTGACGAATGCCGAATACAGTGGAACGACTTCCTTTGAGTTTGATGCTGTACCTTTGTTTATAAGTTGCACAACATAGAATGATTTTCTCACCACTGTAGACACATGATGGTCAAAGGCTAGATTACTATCTATGTGTGTCCCTAAATCTCTAACTACTGGGTCAACTCTAAGGGGTGTGTTGTCAATATGATAGTTACCAGGGATGAATGATTTCCCAAAGGATACTATTAAGTATTTCTTGGCATTTAGTTTTAGTCCATGGCTCTGACACTAGTTGTTTATCTGGGTCGGACCCTCCTGGAGAACATTTGTGTCAGTGTGAGATTCAGTGATAGCTGCTAATTTGCAGTCATCTGCAAATTTAGTGAACCAGAGACCACTGACATTGGCCTTGACTTCTGAGAAGTAAATGCCAAAAAGGAGTGGTCCAAGGACTGATTCCTGAGGGACTCCACTAGTGACTGGCATCCTTGTAGAGGTGGACTCCCCAATTCTGACTTTCTAGGTCTTGTCTGTGAGCCAGTTGGCTATCCACTGGGTGAGTTTGTCAACAATGCCCAAATGGGGTATTGTGTCAAATGCCTTGGACAGATCAAGGTAAGCAGTGTGAATGACTTTGCCCTCATCCATTCTTTTGGTGACCTTCTTAAAGAAGTCCCCCAGGTTGAGTAGACATCATTTGTCCTTGACAAAACCAAACTGGGTTGGGTCCAGTGTCTGGATGTTTGCTAGTTCTCTATTGATCATCTCCATGATGATTATTTTCATTATTTCCTTATTTCTTGCATTCCCCCTTCTTCATCACATTCCATTCTTTCTTTATTTCTTGAATCCCCCCTTCTTCATCATCATCATCCATTTCTACATTGAATTGTAGCTTTCTGCTTGTGTTATGTATATGAGGTTTAACAGTGTAGCTGTAAAATATCCCTTCAAATTAAGTAATCCTATTTGTTCTATTGGAAGGATCAACTTGGCCATTGTTGTCTTACCCTACCAGATAAAATCATTCAACTTTTTATTAATTACTATCCACAACTTTTCCTCTGGTTGATAAAAATATACCTGACCTGTCTGTATAAAACTAAAGGGACTAAGAACATTTTCATTGCTTCTGTTTTGATATCCATAAACTAGAGCATCCAGTTTCTCAGTTTTTATATTATCTTTTGTTTAGTCTCTTCCTACATATCTTTAGCTGCCATAACTGTATCCATTTTAACCCAGAGTCCTAAATATTTCATTTTATCATGTCCCTGTAAGTATGGGTATTACTAAACCAGTTCATGTGTGGGTACATAATTCACTGTTATAACCTTTGTTTTGTGTACATTAATTTTATATCCTGAAAAAATGTAAATTGTCTCAGAAAGTTCCATAGCACTATGTCCTTTATTTGTTTTATCAGGTACAAAAGAATAGTGTTTAAATAAAGTCAGATTTTTTTGATTACCATACCAATTATATTTCTTGAATTTCTGAGTCCCTTATTTTCTTTGCCATTGGCTATAAATATAATGCAAATAAAGGGGAAAGAGGACATCCCCATCTGTTTTTTTTTCTGTTCAGACTCAACTTATCAGAGGGAGAACCCTTCTACTTTAATTTTTTGCCTGTGATCCCTCATATAGCCTCCTACTTAAGCCTATTGTTGTATTGGGGAAAACAAATGGTTCCATTTCCCTACTAATCAAATCCCAGCTTACACTCTCGAATGCTTTCTTTGCATCAAGACCACAAGCGCCAACATTATTTTCTTTTCTGCATTCCTCTGGATCATCATTGCTCCATTGATGTCAAATGTTTGTCTCCTCCACAAAACCGTATTGGTCCATAGCTGTCAATTTTGGCAACACCTTTCCCATTCTTTCAGCTATTATAGACATAAACACTTTATAATTATGGTTTAAAATAGAAACGGTCCTATATGAAGCTGAGTAAGACGGGTCTTTACCATTTTAAATCCTTTTAAAATATTGTTGAACAAAACCTTCCAGCTGTTTATCACTTTCTTTCCTCCTAACTTCCGTACTTCCAGTGGAATGCTATCTATTCCTGGAGACTTTTGTGCAGATTGATTATACATCACCATTTCTATTTCATTTCCTCTTGTCTTAACTGTTAATTGTTGAACCTTGTATACCCTTAACCTTGGCATATTTAAGTCTTCTGTAAACATTTCCAGTTGCACTTTTTTTGTTTTCCATATTCCTCTGCTTTATTCAAATTTTCATTAATTTTCCGAAATGTCTGTCATACCTCTACTGTATTTTTGGTTTATTTTTCTTGCTATAAGCTCCCTAAGTTTAGTAACAATCCTTTCTACTTTCTGTTGCCTAACTTGTTGTGCTAAGAGTTATTGCATATGTTATCAAAAACAGTTAACAGCAATCTTTCTAAACTTGTGCATATTATCCATGTACTCCTTTTTCTCTTTAGCACTCTGCAGTTGCATCTGTTCTTGTTCTGTGAAATTCCCCTTATTCTGCAACACTTTGACTGTTGTCAGTACCTCTAAATAATTCTTTTTACTTCTTAACCATATCCCTTTTTCTTTTATTTTTACATTATTTTTAAACTCCACTTTCATTTTATCCCACTCATTAGCTATAACTTCTGAAGAAATTTCTGTCTTCCCTAATAATTTTTGAGCATCTTCCACAACCCGTTTTTTAAATTCATCCCTTTTTAACAGGTAGGTGGGGAAGTGCCATTGTCTCATTTCTACTTCATTAACCTTCATTTTATCTTGGTTGCTATTGGCATATTATATCAAATAGTTATTGGATGTGTGTCAAAAATTTCAGAAATATAATTTCTATCTAGCCTAGCCCAGTTGTTGTACCTTGGGGAATAATATGTACATTATCCCCGAGTTCCTGTTACTGCATGTTTCCATACTAAATATGTTCATAAATTTCTTCAGAAATCTACTCTCTTTTATTAGATGCCTCTTGATTGTTGCAGATCAAGTTTCAGTACCACCTATAAGTAGTATTCCCTGCTGAAAGCCTATAATTTCTCCCAATATTTTCTTGAGATCTATAATAGTAGCTTTAGCTGGAATATAAATTTGTGCAAGTGTAATCTTCCTCCTTTGCTAGTAGCCCCTTACTGCCACAAATCTACCATTCCTATCCTTTTCTCTCTTCTATCACTCTTAGAGCGCCTGTAGCAATCAGTGTAAGTATTCCCCTTTTCCTTTGTTCCTGATATTTAGATGAATATCCATTCTGAAATCCTTTCTTTATTAAATTCTCGTGCTTACTTCTGTCCACATGCATCTCCTGTAGCATTGCTATTTGCAATATACTTCAACACTCCTACCTTTTTGTCTGTACCAGTGAGGTCATTCTCATTCTGCGATATGTTTATTGCAGTCATTATGATAAGAAGTTATTATTCCCACTTATATAATATGACAACTTTTCTTTAAATGTCTCTTTCCAGATTTTTATGTTAACATGTGCCCATTAATGTTTGGTAGGTTGGTCTGTTTTACAGTTATTTGCCATCTCCGTTTAAACCTGTGTCACATTTTACAAGCTTTTTTGTTTTAATGAAAACCGTCAAACAAAAAATCTAAACACACACACACACACAAAATACCCCCATAACCTATTAACTTAAACACAAAAACTATGTACATTTTTAAATATTAAAGTTTAACTCTCTTGATAGGAACAATCGTCCCAAATCGACAGCTACACACACACACACACACAGGCATAACTTAACCTAACGTTAATGATAAGACTCGTGTTGCACCCTCTGCTCATACTTAGCATAATTGCTGTCTGTTCTTGTGTTATCCTCATTCCCTTGCCAGATATGAAAAGCAGCTTATATGCTTTCAGAAAGCATTAACCTTTAGCCTTAAAAGTGTTCTGCTTTTATTGCTTCCATTTACAGTTATCTTGCCTCCATGGAAACACCAGTATCAAATGAACATACAGCTCTACCATACCTGTCAACATGGAAACATCAAAAATCTGGACAAAGGCCCATGAAAAATGGGTACAAATCTGTATGCTGATTAACATAAAATTGGCATATGTAATTATGTAAACCCGCCCACTCCAGTGGGATTGTGGGATACCAACTTTCAAACGCAGGCTGAACAGACAACCAAAATATGGTCCTAGAGTCCCCCTGCAGCCATTCCAGTGTCCCATTACTTAGCTATTTCACCCCATTTACCATAAGCACTGTAATGTGCATACTGCTTTATTTCTACAATGATTATTTGAGTTTCATTTAAAACTTTTACATTTTATAGCACAAACACTAATAGACATCTGCTAAACAAAGCAATACAGTCTCACAATGAAAATAGACTTGGCATTAAAACTTCTCTGCCCGTAAAACTCACATTCATTATAACAGCATTGAAACCCACATTGAAAGAAAATGTTTCTGGCCAGTGGTGGATAAAGATTACCTTTGGGCTGTTTTCAAATCATAGCCCCCTTTCATACAAAACATATATGTGTGCTTTGATACACCTTCCTGACTGTATTAAATTATATTCCTTGCAGCACGCTTGTTAGAGCACATTTTAAATGTATTGTTTTGAACATTTTTTTCCAGTAAGTAGTGAAACAAAACGCATGAAACAATAATGACAAAACTGCCAAATTCAGAACATTTCCATCATAAAAGTCTACTCAGACTTCTACAGTTCACCAGTATCAGTAAATATGCACAACCTCTGCAGAAGTAAAAGTCATCTAAATAATTCCACATTAAAGAGATCTGTAACTAATGAAGAGGTTACTGCTAGCAAACAGCTTTATATTTCATGGTTTCATCTACAAGTAAAGTGCCTGTTGCCCTTGAAGAATAAATTGCTTACATTAAAAAATGATAAGCTAGTAATATTTTGATAGGGATGCAAACTGATAACAGGTTCATAATTACTAGGTATCTCTGCCAAAGGAGGACATTCTCCGGACTTGCAGCATCCACCCTCTTTAAAAGTACAATACAGTACAGTATCAGCAATCCATCTACATACTGTGGGAGTAGAACCTTCAGCCTTCTGCAGCAAAAGCAAGTATATTACCTGTTGTGCTACAAAAGTGCAAGTAAACTTTGCATAAGCAGCACTAAACTTCTCTCTCCCTGAAGAACTGGGCAGCACAAATAATTAGGAAAAAGGCAAATTTATTTTGGGGGGGAGACAAAGGCCAAAACCGGGGACACATTTTAAACATTGCTTGTATAATCTTAGAAAGTTGGTAGAATAAAATATTGTGTTACCATGTGTTTCCTAAAACATAGGAAGACTGAAACTTAAATGGCTGTCATTATTTAGTGAATTCAGTTCTCTCTGATTTGCCAGAAAACCAAACATTTTATTTAACCTTTGATATTATGTTGTCCTTATCTCGCCTTCATTCATTGCTGGATGGGTTTGGAACAGAGAATCGATTCCAACTCAGCCTATACTAAAGCTAGAGAGATTCCAGCGGCTCAAGGCTATACCCTATCCCATCATACCTTGGGAAGATGCTTCCTCTCTGGTCAGTCTAAGTGGAAAAATGTCTTTTACTTCTCTTACCTTTCAAAGTTGTTACAGATTGAGTACATATTGTTTTATAAAGTTTTTAGTGTTAGAAGTATGCTATAGGTAGTTTTAGCTCGTTTTGTGCTATT
Organism: Protopterus annectens; assembly: GCF_019279795.1. Classification (NCBI taxonomy): domain Eukaryota; kingdom Metazoa; phylum Chordata; order Ceratodontiformes; family Protopteridae; genus Protopterus; species Protopterus annectens. The sequence continues at coordinate 551,319,647 of NC_056725.1, forward strand.
TTTTGTATTTGGCCATTGTCTATCTCTAGGCCTTTGTTTTCTCCCCCTATCCTGGCCATAGCTCATTTAAATTAGAGAGTTTTGGGTGGTTTCTGCCTTATTTAGTGTCTGTAGTGTGTTATATTCCCTTTTCCTTGCTGTTGGGTTGCCTGTTTTTAAGAGGGCTTTCTTCCTTTCCGTGAGGAGTTGAAGAAACAAAAATGCAAGTAGAGACACTAAAGGTTCATGTAAGCAAATACTTACAAAAGAACAGTGAAAAAGACTTCACAGACCACCAGGCTGTAGTAAAAAGGTAGAAGTTTTAATACAAAATGTAACCGCTTTCAGGGTACACCCTTCATCAGGCATGTACAAGAAAATGAACAAAAACCTTTTTAAAAGTATTTAAAAATCAATAAGCCAATGAGCATCAAGATCTAATCATCTAAGTCACCGGTGTACGCCTCATAAGAACAGGTTTTAATGGTACCGCTCCATTGAGTCCTGGACTTCTGTCAGCACCTACCCTTACAATCCATTGTACCTCACAGTATTCAGTCTGATTGACAATATCACCCCCTCTGGTGTTCACCTTAACCAGTGGTAAAACCGTGAAAGTAAAGTGGTGTCCTGGACGTTCTTTAATATGTTGAAAGAGAGCGTTATGTATATTGCTCAAACATATGGCTGATAAATGTTTCAGGATCCTATCCTTAAGTTTACAGTTGGTCTTCCAGACATAAAATGATGTGCAACACAGGCACCTAGTCGGGTACACAACATTCACTGAATTACAATTTGCCAACAGTTTAGGTTTAAATACTTTATTTGTCAATAGGATGCACCAATTCTTGAGTTCTAGATATTAAAAGACATGCTTTACAGTGCTGACAGGGATACGTACCCATTTTACCTGCTTGCTGTTCAGGTACCATCTTCTTCTTATAGTTCTTGTCACACAGGATCTACTTAAGATTCATGTTCTTCTTAAAAACAAAATTTGGTGCTGCTCCCACTATTTTTTTTTAAAGTATCATCCATTTGTAGAATTTTTTCCATTTTCCATTTATCATCACACAAACCGTTTTATCCCTTACCTTACTGTATTTAATATACAGATTTAGTCTACTTCTAGGCTGAGCCTGCTTGACTGAGTTACTTGTCCTATATTCAATAGCTTTCTTAGAGAACCATGGTGCTGCCTGCTGCCAAGCTAGAGGCAGGCAGTGCAGTCTTCCTTCTTTTTTTTCTAATAGCAACGCATATCCCGGAGAAATCCAACGTGATGACAGACAAACTCAGCCGAGCTATTCTAATGCCTCACGAGTGGTCCCAGAAACAGAAGATTTTGTGGGGCCAGCATACCTCCATGAATGCCAAATGCAGCAGCCACTTTGCTTCTGATCCCCTCCGGGAGTCACCAAGGGATGCACAATTGGCCCCCGGGTCTTCTATATGCTTTCCCTCCTTTTCCCTTGATTCCCAAGGTCGTTCAGAAAGCCAACACGTTGAGAAGCATGTTAACATTCATCTCCCCATACTGGCTTTGTCAGATTTGGTTTCCCTTCCTGTGGCCCCATCTACAAAAGGAGCCGTGAGTTCTGGACCCACTTTCAGACCTCCTGACTCATCTATCAGGGACGCTTCGTCAGTCCAAACCCTCAAACTGACAGCTTGGCTGCTCCACTTCCACTCCTAGCCAGGCTTCCGAATATTTCTCCTGCTGTGAAACATATTCTGATCTCATCCCATAAGGCGACAACCAGAAAGCTTATGCTAGCAAATGGAAAGGGTTTTCCTGTTGGGCTCTCAACAATCACATTGATCCTTTCACGGCCCCTGTCACATCTGTTTTAGACTTCCTAGCAAAAACTTTTCAGTGAAGGTGCAGCAGCGGCTACCATACAGTTTCAATTGGCTGGTATATCAAACTACCTTATTGGAGAAATTGGATTCAAAATCATGTCCGATAGACTTTGCAAGGCCTTTTTGAGAGGTACCTTCTTGCTAAGGCCTCCAGTAAAAGAACCACCAGCTCCTTGGACCCTCAATTTGGTATTGTCTACTCTAATCCTTCTTCCTTTGAATCTGCATCATCTTGTCATCTAAAGTTTCTAACGTGGAAAACAATCTTCTTAGTAGCCATCACGACTGCCATGAGGGTATCAGAACTTTTAAGCATTATCAGTACGTTCCCCCATTTGATTTTCCACAAGGAGAGAGTGTCCCTGAGAACTAATCCATCTTTTTTTCCCAAGGTATGTTCTGAGACTAATTTAAATCAATCCATTGACTTGCCAATGTTTTTCCCAAACTATGGCAACAAGGCAGAATACAGATTGCATCAACTGGACGTACATAGACAATTACGTTTCTACCTGCACAGGACAAAGGAATTCAGAAAATCAGACCAACTATTTGTATCCTTCTCAGATATGAAAAAGGGGTGGCCCAATATCTAATGTCACGCTTTCAAAATGGCTTACTGATTGCATAACCTTCTCATACACATCTCAAACTGCAGAACTACCAGGAAAGATAAAAGGTCATTCCACAGGGGCCATTGCAACCTCTTCAGCCTTTCAGGCTAGACTACCCAATAGATTAAATTTGTGATCCAGTGACATGGGTAAAGTCTCATACCTTTATTACTCATTACAAAGTGGATTTGGCCACCAGGAACAGGGCTTCCTTTGGATCTACTGTTCTGAAGAGTATTTTCCCTTGAGCCACCCAAGAAAGAAGGTGCTAGGGATGCTGTCCCATCCAGCAATGAATGAAGGCAAGATAAGGACAACATAACATTAAGAAGTTATGAACTCACCATAACGTTCCATGTTTGTTGTCCATCTCACCTTTATTCTTGCTTCTCACCCTCCTTCCCCCCAGCCTTCACTCCTGGAGGATCGAGAGATCAAGCAAAATTGGAAATTCATGTTCTCTGACTCTCTTCCTTAGCTCCTTTAGCAGACATGGTTTTATGTAGGTACTACTAGTTTAGGATTTGCAAACAAGATCTGGACAATCTTCCCAAGGCATGATGGGATAGGGTATAGCCTTGAGCCGGTGGAAGCTCTCAAGCTTTAGTATAGGCCGAGTCGGAACCAATTCTCAGTTCCGAACCCATCCAGCAATGAATGAAGGCAAAATGGACAACAAACATGGAACGTTATGGTGAGTACACAACTTCTTATTTAATGGGAAAGTCCAACTTGTAATGAAGCCAATTTTCAACAGAGGCCTGGGGAGAAACACTCCAGATGCATGTCTTTGTATTGTGGGAGGAAACTGAAGCACCCAGAGGAAACCCACACAAAAGCAGGGAGGACATGCAGACTCTGCACAGAAGGCACTTCAACCAAGAATTGAACAGAGAACCTCTTGTTGTGAAGTGACAACACTACTACTGTGCACCATCCAAATGTTAAGAGGAACAGAACAAAAGTATGAGCCAAACATTCCAGACATTCTGTGAAAATTTGTACAGTTGAGAGCTATAACTCTTTCTTAAGATGTAACAGAAATCAATAGTTTTAATAGCCTCTTTTAGAAAATAAGAATAACCTACTCATTTCCAAATTTTTTTTTTTACATAACCTTTGATATTCATTTCTGTTACTAATATTGTTGATGGCATAATGTAGCCATGTTGTTCAGTTTATATATAAATGTATATTCTCTTCCACTTCTTCTAACTTCTTAAAGGCACCCATATAACTTAGCATTTCTGGTATGATTATAAAATCAAACAAGTAAATAGGAAAAGCTCATTAATGAATGCACAGAAAAAAAAACAGCCAGTAGAGTTGGGTCAAACTCATGAATACCAGTGTTTCATTCTACCATTAGAAATCATGCTAAATATAATGCAAACTACTAGCATGGTACAGTCCAAGAAGTCAAATTTAGTGTTTGATTAGTACTTTAAATGAAAAAAATGGGAAGTGTACAGTCCTGGACTCAAGGGATCAGATTAAATTTTTTTAAATTATAGAGCAATCTCAGAAATGAGCACTATTCCTTTAACAAAAACAGAATGACTGTCAATGCCCTCAGCTCTCTAACACCTATTTCACTTCTTTTCCATTTTCATTCATGTTTTATTTATGTTTTAGCTGTCTGAATACAGTTTGCAAAGAATGATGTCTATGTTGAACAGTAAGATATCTCCAGGTGATGAGACCTGGAGATCTGAACTAGAGCCCACTTTGAATAAGTTGCCTGTGTAATAGAGATTCTGCTGCTATAGGGCAAGCAATGCTTAACAAATAGCAATTTCTTTATTCTTTTAATCTTTTTATCTGGAGGTGGAGTAAGAGCTGCGGGAAGAAGTAAAATATTTCTTCATGTCTGTCGCACTCGCACCAATGCTCTGACCCGAGTCTGACTGCTGCTGCCTGGTGCCCTGCTGCACTGAAGTCTGAAACAATTAAACAAATGGCTTGCTTGGGGAAGGGGTAGCCTTGCCAATTGTCACTGACACTGGCTGTAACTGTAACTCAAACCTCAGGCTCTAATTAAAAATAAAAAAAAACACTGTTGGGTCTTTTGCTTTCTTGCGGACCAACTCCAAGCTGTAGCCTGCCTGTAGTGTGTAGTCCAGTCCCCGAGTCTCTCTCTAAAATAACTGACTATGCTATCTTTGACTGCTCTGTAATCTGTAATTTGAATGAAGCTCTCTGCACAAGTCCAAGTCTCCGAGACGTACACTACTCTCTTAAACACATTGCTGCCCAAACATAAAGAAAGTACAGCAGGCAGCAGCCAGTGAGTGAGTCAGTCACACCACTCAAGCCTTCAACCGAATTCCGACAGGCTGGCAGGCTGCTCACGGTGCTGATGTCATCGTGCACGCCTCTGCACGCGATGATGTCAACAGAAAATTGCCTAGGGAAGAAAATCCGGGAAAGAATCAGGAATAAAGGGGGCCAATCAGAAATTCATGGCACCCCATTATTTGGACCTCAAAACTGGTAAGTGCCGAGGAATTTGGTACGGTTGAGAAATATGAGCTCTGCAAACCTGTCAACTTGCACAGAACATTTATTTGTCAAAGGAAAACTTTTCATTGCCTTCAGTGTCTTCATATTTACTTGTTTACACAAAAAATATAAGATTAAGCCAGAGGCCTTAATCCAGGCCATCACCTATGGAAAACTGAGAGAGAACGTATCAACTCTACATTTATTATAGTCTTTACACCTGCCCCCACCTCAACAACTAAAGATTACAGCTTATTAATTTAAACATGCTTTTGTCCAGCCTTTCTTCTCTTTTTACATTGTAATGCCTACATTTTTTAAAAATTATTAAAAAGACACTTGTTGACTTTAGGATCTTTCTCACATACAATAACTGAAAATGCTTTAGTTTATAACATGCAATTTGTATTGTGAAATGTCCCATGCAAATACTGTTAAGAATTAAACTTGTTTTACTGAGTTAATATTCTTTTTGTTTCCTCCTTCCCATCAGTATCCTTCCAAACATTTATGACATGAAGTGGAGCATATGTGTTTCAGTCCTCCACAAGTTTAACAAAGTCAACAAAAGTCCACCCTTCCACTTTTTCTTTAAAGACATATTTCACAAGTGTAACTGATGCTTTGTAGTCTTATTTTTATTCACTAATTTCAGTGTTGCTGGTCTTTTTCCTGTTCATCTCCATATCCAACCCCAGACTCCTGTTCAAGTCCAGGGTACTGCCAATTCTTCTTGTCAGTTCCTTTGTTTTTGTCTTTGTGTCTCAAGCATTTTCCTTTGGTACACTGGAAAAGGTTTCACTGGCAAAGTATCTATATAAACTTTACCATCAGAAGAATGAGAAGCAGAGTCCCCTTCAGTTCGATGGCTCACTTTTTGATGGAAAATTTTTGCATTCCCACCATAGCATGTTCTGCATCAAAAATGACTTTGATCCTCCAGGAAAAAATATTCTGAAGGACAGCTCAAATCTCATGCCTGCCTTGCAACATTCCCTGATTACTGGGATAAATTTGTTTCTCTTCTGCCTAGTGTACAGTCAATAATCATTTTCCACAAGCACTCTATCATCTCCAGTTTTAATACTTTCCATTTTCCAACAGTTATGCCAGGATCAATTCTTTGTGCTAGTGGAATTCCATCTTTTTTAATACAGGTCTTGGCTGCTTTCTCATGGGCAGGTTTGGAACAAACACACAATGTACCTTTTCACTTAACAAATCCTGCTGTGGAATATCAGTCCAGTTGCTTGTGTGTGTGTTTTATAAAAATTAATACAGTCTGTTTCTTCCAGTTTCCCTGACACAACAGAAAATCCCTGGCCTTCCCTTTGTGCTCTGTCATCTACCAGTTTTTGAAACAGTTTTTTCAGTAACCTCACTCAGCCAGCCTTTTCTTCATCGCAACCTCTGAATTTTTAGCAGTTTTATCAGTTCATCTGAGTAACTGTTTTAAGTTTTTTTTCCATTTTTCAGCCTTTTGTTGTTTGAGTGGATATACTCCTTCAATGTTTTGTTTATTTTAATCAGCTCTAAGCACATTTGATTTATCTTTTAGTTTAGATAAATGGAAGCCAAGTTTTGCACCAAAGCTGGAGCTTGATCTGCTTTTTGCTGAACAGCTGCAGGATTCTTCCCAGTCAGTGTTCTGTCTTCACCATTTGTAGTTGATTTTCTTTGAGGCTCTTCAAGTTGCTTCTTTGCTGGCATCCAGGTAGTGTACTTACTACCCATTAAGTGAATTTACTAAAAGTTGCAGAGTTTCTGGTCCTTATCTCAGTTTTTTTTGCACTAGAAAAGCTGAAGTCAAGTTGCTGATGAGTGCGCAGCCATATTGGAAGTGATCAATTAGTTTAAATTTTGATATCTATTTTATAGTAATTGTTTTTGGCAGGCAGTAACATTAAACTTAGTAAGCCATTTATATGGTCTAGGATCCTGTTTCTTAGTTCAAAAGAATCATTTCCTTAGTTACAGTCATTTGGTACTTCCAATTTTTCTGACATAGTACTATTTAGGGAATTTGTTTTAAATTTGCAAAATGTCCTGACTGAAATCACTGTTGCAGTATTCTTAATAAATGGATTTTCATCCACTGATGTCTGGCTAGGGTACCAAAGTTTACTTTCCCAAGGGCATACGTCCAATGTGTGATCTCAGGTAATATACATCAGTGTATATAGGCAGACATACCTACGAGTACCTCAGACTCTCTCTCTGACAAGCCTGAACACAGGTCATGTATCCTACAAACTGATGCACAAAGAGTCATCGATACCATTGCTTCTCATGTTCATTTTCCTAATTGCCCATTGAAAAAACTTTCTTTTTTGTAATTTGGGCTATGTTAAAAGTTTTTGTTAGATGTCTGTTAGGAGGGGTAGGTGTGAGTGAGTAGGCATATTCTGTGCAAGTATTTGCATACTAAACGCCTTTTTTGTTTAGGCCCAGAACATGACTACAAAGCCTGGTCTATCTGCCAGATATTTGTTCCAAAAACCATTAGGTCAAGGTGTTCTTTTCTTAACATGTTCCTTGAAATACAGCATCTAAAATGCTTGGCCCAAGCTAAGATGTGCCAGTTCTTTACACTCCCAAAAAACATGTGTCCCAGTAACCTGTATTTTTTGCATCTCACCAGCATTTACTGTCTACCTGAGGAAGAAGTCTCAAGGCTGCTTGTGGTATAAAACACCTGTGCAAACACTTCCAGGCAAAAATCCTAAGTCTTCTGGACATTTTCTGTTGCGTGTTAGCCATATAGGTGTCCTTCCATTGTTTTGTGAATTGTCCTTCTATTCTCTCTTCCCAGTCTTTTCTAACTCCCTGTGATTGAGTTCTTGTAGATATTATGTAATGTTTTATATGCCTTACTAATTAACAGCTTCTGTTCTAGACTCAACTAAAAACTCTGCCAGAGTTGGTATTTCACTTAGCACTCCCATATCTGTTTATCTTGGCCTGTTCTCACTGTGGTGTCAATCCCATGTAGGGAAGGCACATACTAACCTGTAATCCAGACTTCTGCTTGGCCCAATCCCACTCCGTTACCTTTCCATCTGTAGTTATTTGCTGCTAGTACTTTGGTTTCTTTGCTGATTTTCTGTTGTGAATTCCAGCCAGTTCCTGCCCGTTTTCTCTCTTCAGTCTTCCCTAATGGCAAAATCTCCTTTCTCCATTCCTGTGTTTGCTTAGTACTTAGAGTACTTTCTGCTACTTTGATTATGAATATAATATCCTATATGGTGGTGGTTCTTCGCCTTAAGGAGCTGCATCCAAAATCCAGTCCTTCTCTTCTTTCTTGAATTCCCCCATTTCATCATCATTCCTTTCCACTTTGATTAATAATCTTCTGCTTGTGTTATGTATATGAGCCTTAACTGCATCAAATGAGGTAATGTTGAACCAGCTTGTTCTGTGAGGAGGATCATCAGGCTTATCCCACTTAACACTTGCCTTCTTTCCTTCTCACATAAATTATTTCAGTTATAGTTCTTATTTCTCCTCTGGTTGATAAAAAATATATCTGATGTATATGTAAATCTAAAGGGACTAAAAACGAAACATTGCCACTGTTTGTATCTTACTATCCATATTCATAATGAAAAGCTTCCAGTTAAGGTTTTTTTTATTGTCTTTTGTTTAGTCTCTTCTCACATATCCGTAGGTGCCATAACAAAATCATTTTTAATCCACACCCTTAAATTACTTCATCTTATTGTGTCTCCATACATATTGGTATTGTTGAACTAATTAATTTGTGGGTACATAGTTTACTGCTGTAATCTTTATTTTGTCTTCATTAATTTTATATCCTGAAAAGACTTCAAGTTCTCTCAAAATGTTCTACAACACCAAATTGTCTTACTGGATTTATCAGGTGCAAAATAATGTCTGCAAAACAGCTTATTTTCTTGATTACCATACCAATTGTGTCCTTGAATTTGAGAGTCCCTTGTTTTCTTTGCCAATGGCTCTTAGTACAAAGCAGATAAATGGGACCGAGGGCACCCTGCCTGAATCCTCTGTTCAAACCAGGCTTGCTGGAAAGGAGCTCTCCCACCTTAATTCTTTCCTCCAACCCTTTATGTACTGTACTGTTAATCCTGTTATTCAGTCAGGGAATGTAAATGATTCCATTGTCCTCCTTATAAAATCCCAGATGGCACTCTTGGATGCTTTCTCCGAATCAAGACATGCAAACAGTAGCTCCATAATGCCAAGCTAGAAAGAGCTTTTCCTGATGATTCATACAGGGTACCTAAAAGTTGATGTACCTCTTGTTCCGTTATTTCAGGGTTTACCCAAGATTCATAAGAACATGAGCCATCCTCTGTTTACACCTATAGTTGCTGGGGAGGATGGCTCACTGAGCCTATGTCCATTTATCCAGAGAAAAAGTTGAGACTGATGTTGGACACATATATTTGTGTTTAAAGATACACAGCAATGTCTTTCTGATTTGTATGGGTTTTCCTAGGATGATGCGTTTCCATCTAGTAACCTTTTGGTAACACTTGATGTTGTATCACTGTTCACAGTGATACCTAACCAGCAGGGCATTTTAATGGTTAAGTATTTTATTGAAATGAGAAGTGATTTGGATGCTAAGCAGATTGATTTCATTGTATTTCTCAATGAGATGGTTTTAGAGAATAACATTTTCACATTTGACAGTAGGTATTAACCATCAGAGGCATATGGTGTAGCTACATCAGTGCTGTTATGGCCATTTGGGAATGCAAGTTTCTAGTGAGTTCAAGATGTTGGGGTCATCAAGTAAAATTTTACCGACGATTTGTGGATGACGTTCTATGGTTTGGATTGGCACCATAGTGGAATTAGATGAATTCATTTGTTATCTTCATTCCACTACAGACTTTCTGAGATACCCTATTTGGATGTTATGATAAAGAGGGAGACTGGTAGTAATAGACTTATTCCAAGCCTTTACAGGAAGGATTGTTACAAACAGAGGTTTGTCCATTGTAGCAGTATGCATCCTAACCATGTGTTTGAGAATGTGATGAAGGGACAAATGTTAAGGGACTGTAGGCTACATGTTAAAGATGAGGATTTTGAGGAATTTATCATAACCCTGAAGAGTGATTTTGAAGCTATGGGGTACAAGGGGACTGCGATAGCTAAAGGTATGTGTGATGCCCGCCAGCTTAGGAAGGGTGTTGGGAGACCCTATTTTACGACTCCCACCCGGGACCCACATAGACAAGTTAGAAGGTACAATATTTTAAGAGTCCCTATGACTTTTTCTAGCAACATAAATAAGGTCACTGATGTAGTTAAAAAGAATTGGCATATTTTAACTTCTGATTCATCTGTTGAAGCATTAGTTGGCACATCTCCTAAGTTTTACTACAGGAATATGGCGAATTTAAAGAGATTGTTGTGTTACCCGGATAAGTTCCATTATGGACAATGGGGAGAGGGTACCAAAAAGTGTGGCAGTTGTAATTTTTATCAGTATCTTAGAGTTGGCAAAACCAACCGTCGGTTTCGTGAGCGTATTAGGGACCATATATATTGTATAAATAAAGACAATACTGTCAATGCCTTAGCTAAACATGTTCAGATGCAAGGTAATGCACATAGGTTTTCTTTTACTGTGTTAGATGTTATATAGGAGAATGCCAGGTTGAGTAATTGAAAATGAAACCTAAAGATGTGAAGCAAGATGGATAGCCAAAGTACATTCTCATATGGGGTTAGGGTTAAATGGATTTGTACCTTTGAAACCTGTTTTAAAAGCCAGAAAGAAAATGAAAAAGTAATGTCTATTTCCTTTTGCTGGGTTCACTTTTTAGTGAGTTCAGCTTTAACTATTTAATTGTTTTATTAGTTTTAGCTTTTGATTGGTTTGTGTATTATGACAGTGTTATATAAATGTTTAATAAAGATGTTGTTTTATTAAGGTCTGAAAAAGCTATGATTCCATAGCGAAAGCACTTAACCAGTTTCTATATGCATTAAACTTGGATTTATTTTACCTGCTGTCCATTTGCTGCCTACTATACCTTTGGCTATTTTAAATTGAGACTGCTGTTTCTCCATACTTGGATTTATTTTTAGCTGCTTCCTGCTGTTTGCTGCCTGTTTTTCATGTGGATATTTTGAACTGTGATTGCTGTGTTTCCACACTGGTCCTTTTCCTTCACTTAGTTTTGATTTTTAGCTACTAGTGTGGTTTGCCTGCTGGTGGAATTTTTGTGTTTTATATCCAATACTGTATAGGATCTCTTGAGTATTTTTTCTCAGACTCCATAAGTTGGTAACAAGTCTTTCTACTTTCTGTTAATTCAGTCATTGCACTAAATGTATTGTGCTCTAGAGTTATCAAAATATGCTAAACAGCAACATTTCTAAGCTCATGCATATTATCCAACTGCTCCCTTATTTTCTTTCCCTTTAACACTCTGCAGTTGCTCCTCTGTTTTGTGAGTACCCTTATTCTGATAACTTTTGTCAGCCTCTCTAAATAATTTCTGTTACTTATTTCCTATTTATCTTTTTCTTTTATTTATACACTGAGTCCCACTCACTAGCTATGGCTTCTAAAGACATTTGATTTCCACGACCTATTCTTTAATGTCCTCTGTTTTTCACCAGGTAAGTGGGAAAGCACCAGTGTCTTTTTACTTCATTGCTGTACATTTTTATCTTACTTTTCATTGGTGCTTGATATAAATAGTTAATGGATGTAGACATACTCCTGATTCTTATCCAGTCTAGCCCAGTTATTTTACCTTGGGGAATATGTAAGTTCTGTCTGAGCTCCTTATACTGAATTCACATCTTCTTTACCAAATATTCTCTTATATTTCTTCAAAAATCTATTCATTTTTGTTGTAATTTCCCTTCTAGGTTCCCCTGATACATCCTCGCTTTTACAAATCACGTTCCACCCCCCACCCATAAATAATAGTCCCTGCTTAAAGTTGATTATTTATTCCAAAATTAATTTCAGTTTTCGATGGGACATAAATACATGTCAGCATAATCCTCCTGCATTGACAGTTGCCCCTTACTACCACAAATCTACCATTATTCTATTTTTTTCCCATCTTCTGCTACTATCGTAGCCACTATAACAATCAGTATTATTACTTCATTTTTCCTTTGACCCAGATATTCTGAAATCTTTCCTTTGTCAAGTTCACGTGCTCATTTGTCTACAAAGGTGTTTCCTGCAGCATTGCTATCTACACCCCTCATTTTTAGTGCAATTCAGTGCTCTCTTGCTTTTTGTCTATATCTGCAAGGCCATTTACAGACCACAGTAATATGGACAGAATAGCTTTTATAATCGAAAGCTATTACTTCCACCCATTATACATATTAATTCTTTTAAATGTGTATTTCCAACTTTTGGCTTATGTGCGCACAGTTTGGCAGGCTGGGGGTTTTTTTTATGCAGTTCGTTCTCATCTCTATTTGAACCTTTATTGCATTTTCAAGACTTTTTGCTTCAGTGAAAACAATCAAACAAAAAATAAGTAAGTACATTTTTGGATCCCCATCTCCTTTTATCTTGGAACATATACACAACACTGTGTACATTTTCAACAAGTGACATTTACACCTCCAGAAAGTGGCAGTTGCCCCAAATCAATGGTTGCACCCACAGCCTTACGTAATCTAAAATGTGGGTCTCCAGTGTTAAATAAAGTACATGCTACAGCCTGCATTCTCACTTACACTGATTTCTGTGTCTTCTTTTCTTATCTCCATTCCACCCCAGATATGAAAAACAACTTGCATAATTTCAGTAAACATTTCTTTTTAGCCCTAAGAAAAGGTGTACAGGCCACCTTTAAATAAATTTAGTGTGTCCAATCCACCTACAGCATGTCTTTGGGATGTGGGAGGAAACCGGAGCACCCGGAGAAAACCCACGAAACCACAGTGAGGACAAGCAGACTCCACACAGAAGGCACCCCAGCTGAGTATCAAACTGGAGAACCTCTTGCTGTGAGGCAGCAATGCTAACCACTGCACCACTGCAGCTGCCCTGTCTTCAATCTTTAATACTTTCCCTTTATGTCTCAATTTTGTCAGGGGCATCTCTTTCTACCAGTGTGATTGCATTTTTACTAAAATAGGTCTTAGCTGCTTTCTCATGGCTGGGTTTGGAGCACACACCTGATGTGCCCTTTTAGTTAAATCCTACTGTGAAACACCAGTCCATTTACTTATTTGTACTTTCATAAAAGTAATAAAGTCTTTTACTTCCAGCTTCTCTGGTACTGCAGAAAGTCTCAGAATTTTTTTTTTCTGCACATGCTGTCTTCAAACTCATTTTTAAACAGACCATCGTATGAAGCCCCATGCTCTGCCAGCCTTTTCTTCATTTCATCCTCGGATTTTTGCAGTTTTATCAGGGCATCTGAATAGCTAGTTAAAGGTTCTTCAATATTTCCACCCTTTTATTATTTGAGTCGATATATTCCTTCATCTGTTTTAAACACACTGAGTACATGTGATTATTTTTCCTTTAAGTTGCTGAAAGCCATCTCCTATACCAAAGCTGAAACCTGAACTGCTTGTTTTTTTGCTGAACAGCTGCAGGATTCTTCACAGGCAGAATTTTTTTTCTCCTTTTTTGGTTGTGTTTTTTTCACAGGTTCTCCAAATGTCTTTGCTAGCATCCATACAATGTACTTTGTAACAGTTCCACTGGCCCTTGTTTTACAGTTTCTCATTTCCCACTAGGAGAACTAAAATCAACCTTTTGATCAGTGTGGAGCCATATTGGTGGAATGCCACAAGACCATCTTGTCACTACCATGACCAGTGACCAATGTGCAAACCTGAGCCATCTTTGTACAATTCTTGGTATCTGAGGTTGAAGTCTGCATCTGTCAAAATTGTCAGATTTTGCTAGAGATGAGGTTGAAGGGAACCAGATTCAGGTCATGGTTGAACATTCCCAACCTGAGACTTGTAAGTCAGACTAGACACCAAACATATGCCTCCAAAACCCAAGAGGCTGTCAGTCAGTTTGACCCAGTCTCAACTCCAGTATTCCCGGGTCACTTCAGGAACTTTTAAAATTTTATGGATTTTATAAAATTCAGACAGCCAGCACCTGCAAAATACCCTTGCCAATCGCTATCAGTTGCTAAGAAAAAAAGGAAGCACTCTCCCCATTGTGGACGCTAATTCCTATGACTCTGAGGTAGAAGTGGTAGCATGTCTAAATCAGTTCTCCCCAGCCTCTTTCTTAAATTCAGATTCTGAAGACATCTCTCTTCTGAGCCTTGCCACATGAAGATTGGTCTTTTGGAGATGCCTTCACAATATGAACTGTGGTAGTCTGCAGAGTTCTCCCAAGCACAGATCAGGTACAAACAGCATCAGGGCCTACCTGAATCTAGACCCAATAATGAAAATTTCTAGATCTGCCTGGACCTATGCCATTGGCAATTCCCCCAGTCCTCAAAGCCTTGAATGAGGAGTTCCATTAAACAACTTTGCATTCAGATTCCCATCCCCCATGCCCCTAAAAAGCCAAACTGTTTCCATAGTGTCCATGATCGCCCAACTACCTCTAGAAGTACCAAGTGGTGAATCCAGCAGTGGTGTCTTTGGATGTGGGTAAGGGATTTGGTAGGCCTGCAATTGGAAAGCCTCTATAAAACAGTGACAGATACTTAACTGGTTTAGTAAAAAAAAAAATTGCACCTCTGCTTCCCTGGCCTTTTGAGCTCTCAGCTGCCATTTTTATATGTGTTTTTTCATTAACAATTGAGACAGAATGCAGGGGGATACAGGAAGGGAGATACTGGAGTTGTGCAGCCTCAGTTCCCCAGTTGCCAGGCACTCCATGAAGTGCATATGTGACTGTGAATGCAGCCTGTTTTGCTGCCCCAACATGTAGACCTGTTCCAGCACAGGACAGCTGTCACTGGGTCTGTAGTAAGTAGACATGCTAATCTGAGGGTCAAGCCATTTCCAGAGGATGTCAAGTCCAAGAGGGTCCAGCCATTTCCAGAGGATGTCAAGTCCAAATACCTTGATGTCCCATTGGATAAGGAGCTTCTCTTTGGGGTCCTTGTTGTAAAGGTATTCAAAATACTGTAGAGAAGGGAAAGAAATGCAATCTATCAAGGATCTTTTTCAGTCCCTGCCTGCCAGATACGTCAGGAATTATTCAAGTAAAAGTTGACCTTTTCCTCCCAAATGGTGCAAAGGAAAACCACAAAAAAGGAAAAAGGGCAAATGCCACAAATATCAAGTACCAATTAATTAATTAACTAGTTAACCCAATATTAAGGGAAACCCCCCCCCCCCCCAAGGTATCAAAAGCTTTTTTGGGATATCAACACAAATGTTCAAAATGCTGAGGCAAGTGTTATTGAGTGGAAGAAAAAGAAACCATCTCAAGACATAAATGACTTTGAAAAGAATTTGGTTTATGCTCGTTTGCATAGGGGACGCACAAACAATTTGAGATCAGGGAAACGGACTGCATATGGCGTCCGTGACTCGTCGGCATCTTCTGGGGAACAGAGCATTGGCAGGAAAAGCATTTCCTTTGAGGAACTAAGTTCAGGAGAGACATCTCAATCAAAAAACATTATGAGGGGGTAGCAACCAGTCCAGCAGCAAGCACGACCAAAGAGGGCACGCGGAAAGAACAACAAACTTAAGTAAGACTATATACCCTTGATCCGGTTACATCTGATAGACATTTGAACTTTTTTGCTTCTATTTCGGAAGATATTATAGTAAATTATGGAACTGTCAACTCAGTTTCTGAGTTATGCGAGAGTGTTCATTGTAATGGGGAAAATCAAGAACTGAAAACTGTTAACTTAACAAATGTGAGCATATCTGAGTATGCTGAGAAAGTACTTTTAAGGGGAGCAAAATTCTTTCCTACAAGAGTTCTGTCTCTTGCTGATATTATTTTGGATGTCAAAAAGTTTTGCCGTAAATTAAATCTATGGTTAATGATGTAGATAATGCAAGTGTAAATAATACAAATGATGTGTTTTCTGATGAAGATGACTTGCTCAATTTAAGTATTCATGACACTGAAATGTTTCAACACTGTGTGGAGTTTGGTGATGGGAACATAGGTGATTATGCTGAGTCCAATGTTGAACAAGAACGTTTTTTTTTTTTTACTGGGTATGGACATCGTGATATGCCCAAGTTGGCTTTAGAGAGTACTTTCATGCCCCTTAGATTAAGTAGTGCTATAAATGTATTTGAAAATCTAGTATGTAAAAAGGCAGAAAATTGTTTTGGTAATTTTGTAAAGAATTTCTGTTCCTATAACCTTAACAAAGGGGAATGGCAGGTTTTTCAGGAATTACAGTCAAATTTGAATAAGGTTTTTAAAGTGGCTGACAAAGGGGGTAATTGGGTGGTAATGAGCATTGGCCAATATGATGAAATGGTGCTGAAAATACAGTCTGAAGAAGGTCATTATGCTAAGTTACAACATAATCCCATTCAAAGGTTTACAGCAGAATTAAGTGAGATTTTGGAACGTGGGGAAAGGCTAGGTTTTTTGAAGATCTAGGATGTGAGGGAGTTGATTGTTAAGACACTTAGGCATCCTTTTATATATGCCATCCCCAAGATCCATAAAGACCTTTCCAACCCCCCTGGCAGACCTATTATTTCAGGAATAGGATCTTTCTTGGAAAATGTCAATATTTCTTTAGATTTTCATCTTAAGAGGCATTTGACTATGATACCTTCCCATATCAGAAACACTCAGGAAGTGTGTCAAGATCTTACTAAATTTGAATGGAAAGAAAATTATTTTTAGGGAATGGTTGATTAAATGCCTTGTATACTAACATTGATAGAAGATGGGGTATTGAAGCCGTGGCCAAAAGACTGGGGGAAGGACCCAGTTCAGCAATTGTACTTGCCCTTCTTGAACTCATAATTGTTTCAAATGGAAAAATGACTTCTTCCTTCAAAAGAAAGGAACAGCGATGGGGGCGGCTTCCACCCCATCTTATGCCATTATTTACATGGGGGATTTTGAAAGACAATTTATGGTGTTGGAAGAATATTTTGTGAACAATGTAATTTACTACAAAAGATACATAGATGATTTGCTGTTTATTTGTAAAGGTAGCGAAGAAGAATTTTTGGAATTTATGGGTTCTCTTAATAATAATCCGCATGGTCAAAGATTCACTTCCAGCATAGACAAATATAGTATTCCATTTTTAGATGTAGTTTTGCATGGCAAGTAAAACAACTGAAGTAGAAGTCACCACGATAGTGGATAAAATAAGACTGTATTTATTATCGGAACAAGCGCTTTCACGTACTACCAAGGTACGCTTCTTCAGGTTTATAAATCAGTTCATTCTGGCAAATATTTATATACAAGATATTTTATCTAATGAATCAATTAATCAATTGAGATAGCTCATCAACTATTCCACTATTTAATTTTAAAGCAACATGATTCACTAAACTTATAAAACACACAATGAAATAAAGCAGAATAAGATAATATAATATAAAAGTAAAAATAGTACTTGTCATTGTTAAATAACATATATTCAATACTTATTCACTACAAAAATGCAAAATATATGATGTAAATATATAGGTATATTTGAACCATTCAGTTCATATGTCGCTAAAAATTTCATATTAACATATATAAATAAATAGCATTGCAAAAAGAACATATATATGAGATTATTGCTTTAAAACTAAAAATATAGCTCCTTGATAGTTCCAAACATAAAACATAAAAAACATGAAGAATTAAAAAATATATATCCAGACTAAATGTCCAGCACATCAATGATGCGCTCGTACAAACTAACTGCATATATTAAAAAACATCTCAAATATTTTAATATACTATCAATGGAGACCAACGCCCATAGTTCATCTACGCCTAGCCAATATTGGCTTTATATTTACTGCCTGGTTAAGCCCTGGTTCAATACGTGCTCTCAGCCTTAGAATCCAATTTAATTCAACCAGCTCTAAATAGCCCATGTTATCGCCTTCCCGTTTACTTTTATTTACTGTCTGTAGTACCCTAAATTTAAAATCATGATCATGGAATGCATATTTGTGTTTAGCCAAAGCATTTGTTAAAATCATTTTCCTCATATCATAACTATGGTTATAAATGCGATCTTTTAGCCTCCTAGATGTTAGCCCCACATAATACGCCTCGCATGTGATGCAGGTAGCCAAATATACTAAATTCTTAGAATTGCACGTTGCATAAAAATTAGGTATAAATGTATACTCTAAGTATGGTACAGTGAATTGTTGATTTTTAGAAATAAAGTTGCACATGTTGCAACTGTTGCATGGATATGTTCCATGTCTCAAAGACTGTCTAAGATCAAACACAGGTCTGTTTAATTTTTCAATACATAATAGTCTCTTTAGACTTTTACTATTCCTATATCTAGAAGTGGGTCTTCTGCCAGCAACCTCTGCTACTTGTGTATCTAATAACAATACCTTCCAATTTCTTCTAATGATATTATTAATGTGTTTAATATCATTAGTATATCTGGTTGTAAAAGCTGCCGTAGTATCATGCCGGTAAGTTTTGCATAAGTTTTTTGTTCTCTGTCTTTCATTTATCTGAGATTTAGAACAAAAGGTTGAATTTTTCACATCTTTAATCAGAGAACTAGAGTATCCCCTGTTAACAAAAAACCCCTCTATTAAATTTAATTGTATATCTCTATCTTTATCATTGCTACATAGACGGGAAATTCTCAAAAACTGACTCTTAACAATGTTCGGGAATATATGGCGTGGATGCATGCTATTATAATGTAGTATTGCATTTCTCCAGCAGGGTTTCCTATATAGAGTAGTGGAGATTGCACCATCCAGTTTTTTAAAAATGGTAACATCTAGAAAATCTATCTTGTTAACAGATTTCTCCATGGTAAACCTCAAGAAATCAGTTGTAGATTCTAGAGAGGGGACCAAATTTCTCAATAATTCATCATCTCCTTTCCAAAGTATTAGTACATCATCTACAAAATGTCTGTATAGTAAGATATGCTTGAAAAATGCACTATCAAACAAAAACCTGCATTCCCATTGATACATCACTAGATTAGCGTAAGAGTTTGCACAGGGGGTGCCCATGGCTACACCCCAAGTCTGTGCATATAAAGTGTCTTGAAATAAAAAGATGTTATTATTCAAAACTATTTCTAGTAGTGTACAAATCAACATTTGAGAGTCATTATCAAGTGTTCCATCTGCATGTATAAATTCCCTGATAGCCTCGATCCCATACTCATTAGGGATAGTTGTAAAAAGATTTTTGACATCCAATGATACCAAAATAATCGATGAGGGTAAAACATTGTCTACAACTAGAGTCTGTAAATCATTTAATAGTTTATGGGTATCTTTTAAAATGGTAGGTATTTTTCTGGCTAAGGGTCCCAATTTAGATTCAATGTAACGAGAAATATTCTCAGTTACCCATTTTTCACCAGATACTATTGGTCGTAGGGGAGGTGGAAAAACCCCTTTGTGTACTTTAGGAAGGCCTTTAATCACAGGAATAAAAGGGGGATCTAGCAAGAAATATTCATATAGTTCCTTAGAGATTTGTCTGCACATGAGAAGGTCATATAAAGTATCTTGGACCTGTTTCACAATGTATATTAATTGCTTATGCTCTATACATTTATAGACTGCATCATCATTCAGCATATCTAGCATTAGCTTAGTGTATAGGGTGGAGTCCATTACCACTATACCTCCACCCTTATCAGCTGGTTTAAATACTAAGCTTAAATCCTGCTGTAAGCTCTTGAGTGAAAGTTTCTCATTTGCATTTAAATTATGAAACACATGCTTAGATTTACCTTTGGAAAAATAATCGTATAGATCTTGTTCACATAACCTTGCAAAACATTCAACATTAGGCGAAAGAGTGGGTATAAACATACTTTTACATTTAAATTATTCACCAGTGTTAGAGTTAGACGTATTAGCGTCTTTAAACAATAATTTTAATGTTAGGGTTCTCACAAAGAGACGTAAGTCAATAAGAACCTCTGAAAGGTTACTACCCTGGGATGGAATGAAGGAGAGTCCTTTATTCAGAAGATCTACTTCATACATAGTTAGTTCACGACTCGAGAAATTAAATACGAGTTGCCTCATTTCCTGTTCTTTCTCCTTACCTTGGTTATCTCCCCCGAATACTTCCTCTTTCTTCTTCCTCGGCTGTTGGACCACGTCGATATTCGGGCTCTGTATTCTACTGGTAACGGCAAAAAAGCATTTTGAGTTAGTCCTGTAGCAAGTTTTGGTCTCGCTCCAAGGGAATTTGATTCATTTAGAGCTTGTTGATTCGGTGGTGGCGTTTCGCCTACTGGCAACTCATCTTGCTTCCTGGTGCTTATCGATGATGTCATTTCCGTATTAATTGGACTCAAGGACTCTAAAGAATCTGTTGCATTGATAATACTGTTATCAGCATGGGGCAGATGATTTTGTCGGATGTTAGATTGATCACCAGGCTTAGGCCAAACAAAAATTTGTCCGGATAAAAAAATCATGATAGTCTCTCTGTAGTTTTTTATATTTCAGTTGCTGCAGTGCATCACTAGACCTATTATTTCAGGAATTGGATCTTTCTTGGAAAATGTCAATATTTCTTTAGATTTTCATCTTGAGGCATTTGACTATGATACCTTCCCATATCAAAAACACTCAGGAAGTGTGTCAAGATCTTACTAAATTTGAATGGAAAGAAAATTATTTTTAGGGAATGGTTGATATAAATGCCTTGTATACTAACATTGATAGAAGATGGGGTATTGAAGCCGTGGCCAAAAGACTGGGGGAAGGACCCAGTTCAGCAATTGTACTTGCCCTTCTTGAACTCATAATTGTTTCAAATGGAAAAATGACTTCTTCCTTCAAAAGAAAGGAACAGCGATGGGGGCGGCTTCCACCCCATCTTATGCCATTATTGAAAGACAATTTATGGTGTTGGAAGAATATTTTGTGAACAATGTAATTTACTACAAAAGATACATAGATGATTTGCTGTTTATTTGTAAAGGTAACGAAGAAGAATTTTTGGAATTTATGGGTTCTCTTAATAATAATCCGCATGGTCAAAGATTCACTTGCAGCACAGACAAATATAGTATTCCATTTTTAGATGTAGTTTTGTATGTTGATGCTAAACAAAGGATTCAGCACAGACCATTTAGGAAACCAACGGCCATTAATAATTTCTTGTATGCCACTAGTCCCCACCTAACTGAGTTGTTGACATATGGAGAATTTAAAAGGATTTTTAATAATACCTCTGAAGTAAGGTACAAAAAGGTTTGTTTAAATGAGGCATATGATAGATTACGTATCAGAGATTATGATGAGAAGGTGCTCCAGAAGGCAAGGGGCAAGATTTTGAATGAGATGGTGGGGGTCGTACTAGGTCATCATGGGCATATAGTGGAAGAGACGTCATGAATAAGAAGAATGATGGTGGTGGTAGATTATTTTTCGTCACCGGATATTCTGAATTTTCCCCTATTTTAGAAGGGATAGTAAGGCAGGCTTGGGAAATTGTGAGTGAAGACAATTCTCTTGTTTTTTTTTTGTTTCCAAAACATTGTCTTTTCTTATGGGAGATATAACAGTCTCAAAGAACTGTTGAATAGGAGAATTTTGAATTATGAAGGTTATGGTATGGCGGATAGAATAGTGGGCACTCACCATTGTGGAAATTATTCAGTGTGTAACCGGGTGAAGAATTTACATGGGTGCAAAATTAATGGGAAACTTTACAGGGCCAATGAATTCTACAATTGTAACAGCTGTGGGGTGATTTATGTGATAGGTTGTGGATGTCATCCTACATGCCGGTATGTTGGACAAACAACTAGGAAGGTCAAAATCCGAAGTTTGGAACATTTCGGTGGATGTTATGAGGCAAAGGTTAGAAAGCCCAGTAGCCACCCATTTTTTGTCCAAACACAAGGGTTTAGATAGTAGTCTGTTTTTCAGTGTTTTAGCACGACCGATTGGCAACAGGGGAAATTTTAAAAATAATTAAATAGACTCCAGATTAGGTTGATTATTAATTATCATACATTGTTTCCCAACGGAATGAATTTGGAGAACAATTTGACTGTTTAAAAATAGGAAAGTAGTACGTATTTAAAATGTATTTAATAACATTTAAAATGCATTTAAAAATGTAGATAATATTTAAAAATGTAGATAGTATTTAAGAATGTGAAAAATATATTGCTGGATACAAAGTAATTCAAAACAAAATGTGTAACATAAATTTGGTCATGTGGAAAAGTGCAGTCATTCAAAGTCTATGCATTTTTGTAAATTGGGTTAACTAGTTAATTAATTAATTGGTACTTGATATGCATGTGTATTTATAGGGACAGGACTGTATTAGAAAAGTATTCCATTAGAAGGCGAGAGGCCGAGGTACCAGAAGTGCGTTAATAAAATAAATCATCTTGTCTTTTGAATGATGTTCCTTTCTTTGTGGAGCTTAATTTTTTTGTGGAGCTGTTTTTCCTTTGGTCTGTAGAATTGGTGCCAGAAAAAGTCACAAGAACAGAGATCCTACTTAGTCCTACAAAGGGTCTTGGAGGGCCATTCTAAACCAAACTAGGTTGAAAATATGCCTCTTGGTTTGAAACTTCAAAATACTGATTTTGGAAAAACTGCACATATACCAAATGTCTGAAACTGTGGTTCCTCTCATACTGAGCACGATTACTGTTGCAACAACACATCATCAGTAGGGTAAAACAAACCTGTCTCACGATGGTCTGAACCCCAGCTCTTGTTCCTTATTAGTGGGTGAACAATCCAACTTTTGGTGAATTCTGCTTCACAATGATAGGAAGAGCCAACATCGAAGGATCAAAAAGCGATGTTGCTGTGATTGCCCCAAGGGCCTTAATGGAGACCCTAGATCTGAAGGATACCTTCATTCATTCCCATAGCTCAGGGGGGCAGGCAATTCCTAAGATTCATGGTAGGAATTCCTATTTTTAGTTTACCGTCTTGCCCTTTGGCTTGTCTACTGCTCCCAGGGTGCTTATAAAATGTCTGGCTCCTGTAATTTCTTTTTGCATTAATTTATTTTTGCAGACTAAAGGACGTGCACTTCTACTGATATGTGGCCAGTTTAGTGCATTACAGATTGCCTTTGATTTTTCAGAGGGTAGTACCATCCCTAAACATAGAAAAATCCTAATTACCCCAGCCAGGTGTGTGAAATTCCACAGGGTGTGCTGAACATGGAAGAACAGTGGACATCCGTGCCTCCAAACAAGGTCTTGTTCCTTTCCCAGTATTTTAGCACAGCATTTCAGGCAGGGAATTCCTCAGGCTGTTGGCTATATATGGCATCCTGCATTTTAACACCCCCCCCCCCCCCGCCTGGTTGCACGTGAAAACTGCAGTGGTACCTCAGAAACAGGTGATGCCAGCGTCTCCACTCCCTACAGACTAACATTTTGTTGCTCCCTTACATAAGCAAATAAATTGCATGGTGACCAGATAGCATCTGTCTGAATAACAGAGTTCTGTTCAGGATATAGATTAGTTCCCATGTGCTAAAATACAACCTTCACTCTACACTGCTTGGAAAGCCCATTCACTGGACATGATGGTCAAAGGAGGCTTGCAGCAAGTGAATGAAGAGGAAGTTCATAAACATGAAATGATGGCAGTGATCTCGGCCATCAGGACATTCAAGCACATATGACATCCAGACCATCTGGTGATCAAAATATATAATACCACAACCATGTGGTACATAGACAAGGTGAGACATACTGTTATCTACTATGCAGATTAGCCATGCAAGTGAGAGAGGTAGCCCAGGACATGATAGTGACTCCCAGTAGCCCAGTACATTCCCAGATAGTGCAACAACTTAATAGGCAGATTAAGTAGGACAACACTGGACCCCAACATATGGATGCTTAAGAGAGAAGTAGTCTTAAATGTGGTCCACAAATGGGGTGTGTTCAGAAATAAGACCTTTCCCAAAAAATAGCCAGCCAAAATGTTTTGCACCAGGATCCCAAAGAAGGGGGCCTAGGTAACAGATGCCTTCTCCATTCCATGGACAGGTCTATTTCTCTGTGTTTTCCCCTCTTCCATAAAGTACTACAGAAGAACAGGGAGAAGAGGCCAAAGATGATCTGAATAGCTCCATCTTTCTGAATCTGGTCAGAGAGAAGCCACTTTTGCTGCCCCAACATATAGACCTACTCCAGCACAGAGACTTGTCAATACATCCCAGTTTGAGGGCCATGAGGCTGACATGGTAAATTATTTAGTGCTTATTCTTACCTGGCACATTGATTTCAGAGGATGTGTTACATATATTGAAGGAAGCTAGAAAAACCCAGCACCAGAGGGAAAATCTGTAAACAAGCAAACCATATCCAAGTTCATTGCAAATTGCATTGCCTTCTGTTAACCCCCACTGTGAGAAACAAATCCCTGTCTGTTCACTTTTAGGGGGCTGCCACCACAGCATTTCCAAAGGGAGTCTCCATGCAAGCTATTATAAAAGCAGCGACCTTGTCATCTGACCATAACTTTAGTTGCACTGCAACTTGGGAGCAATGTTCTGGGCCAGGGCAAGATTTGGTGTCCCCTGCTCCTTTGGCAAGCCACCCACCTGTCCTTTGCTGTCTCTGTGAGTCATGCCAGGAAGTTAGTACTACAACAGTGAACTATGAAGAGCATAGTACAGTTTTCTTAGAAGCTTACCATAATTGTAAATGTTGAAGTAGACTCACTGTTCAATATCAGTTCCCTCCCTCTATCCCTTCTCTGTCTTTTCCACTTAACCAATGCTCTTGAGTTGACCCACTCAATGTATTGATTCTTCTGATGCATTTTATACAGCCCTTTAGCACTGGATTGGGTCAAGACTGGACAGGTCATGCTCTGGACCTTGGGTAAGTGTGGCTTGGAGTCTAGACCAAGAAAGACCCGAAGACGGTACCAGCCAACTACCCTTTATACTACCTATGACCTGACATAAGGTGGAGGGAGTCTACCAGACCAAGAGGAGAAAGGTGGTATTTGGGCTAGCCTTTAGGCTGCTGTAGGCAGGAATCTGAACAATCAGTACTGCAACAGTGAGTCATCTCAAATCTACAATTATGGTAAGTTCATGAAACAACTGTACTTTTTGTCTTTTAGGAGATGTTAATGGAGAAAATATTTATTTTCTTCAGCAGATGGACCTGTTGAGCCAGCATATTGGGTACAGTATACATCCAATTCTACGAGTAGTGTGGTTAATAATGTCGGTGATATGACCGTACTGCTCTTTAGGCATCATTGTGCAGAGGACATGCATATTGTGCCAGAGGAGGAGTGCCACATCCCCTTTCTCCACCAGTGTCTGTGATTCTGCAATACGTGTTAGCATTGGTCAAGTCAGGACTGGGACTGGCATTAGTGAGGGTACATCTTTCAGACTTTTCATCATACATACCTACGGACCTTTTTTGTAGCTTTTCTGTTGCCAACCAATTAATTTCTGGAGCTTATGCATTTGAGACCACCTATAAAAGGGACAACTTTTCCATGGGGGGGGTATGAATTTTGAATTAAAAAAATCTGTCAAAAACCTTTTGAACAAACTGCAGCAGCAACCTAAACGTTTTTGCCAAAAAAAAACACCCCTGCTAGGTATCACCTCCAGAGCTAAGACAGTTTTTGCCATGGCATATCTTCAAGGCTTCATATACTGGAAACTAACCACATTCCAATTCTTACGAGCACTGGGATTCCTCCCAGCAGTTGGCACTCCCACAGTGGTGATCTATATGATAAACACAACACAGTTGCATAGGAAACTTACTTAATTTATAGACGTTCAAAAAGGATTACTGACCACTGTTATAGTCATTAGCCCTTTCCATCCATGCCTTTTTTTGTCTTGAATCCCAGGGTTGAGAGTGGGTATACTTTAATCCTTTGTTCCTTCCTACTTCCACATTTTCACATATCCTTAGTATAGGGTCTAAGGTCGGCATAGATGTGGGGATAGCCAAAGCTTCCAGAGTTTTTTTGCCTGCTCTGAAATGACCATACAGGAGGCGACTTATTGTCGGTCTTGTAGTGGGTAGGACAATGCCCAAGTACCATATATATTGAGTCTGTACTTTGTAATACACGGCCTAGAAAGAACCAAAGATGGTGTCGGCAGATGCTTGCTTTATAGTGGAAATGTGCAAACCTTCCAAGGAAGTGAACATGTCTCCAGCCAGGAGAGGAAAAGGCGGGTAAGCTGTGGAAATCGGGCCAGACCTCTGGTGTTTTGTACCAGAAACCCTGTTTGTTAAGCACTACTGCAACAGTGATCTGCTCTAACATCTATTACGTCAAATTCCTTACACAGTTATACTTAGAGTACATGCATAAAACCCACAACCTCGCTCTTATGCACATTTAGCATTCTCTTTGTAGTCAGTCAAATGTTTGTGCTTCATTGTACCAAGCAAAAAATCGGGACTGAATGATTTTGAGAAGGAACGCAGTCTGTTATGCATCAAAGCTCACAAATCAAAACGCTGACGTAGCTTTACCAAAACATTATCCTATAACTAGTTCCTGTCTAGTGACACCTTCTCATATCAAGTATGTCAGAGTAAATTCCTGCATACAAAAAATTTGCCTCTTAACTCCTAGCTTTTGGGATGCTTCACTTGCCCACTTGTAGCAGCTTGTGCAAGTGATATTCTTTCTGAATCTTTCCAAAATCATTAAATGTTACCTTTTTTATCCTTTTTTATTTCCATATCCCTCAGCACTGACTCCACTGAATCTTTCTTAGTCTTGATAGTAACCCCACAGGCTGCCCATTTTCCAAGCATATTCCACTGTATTTTAACTAATGGCACCTGAAGCATTGAAAAACCAGTTCTGTTTTTTTCATGCCTTGTAAAATCATTGCTTGTTTTGGATTCACTGCTCACAACTTCCTCACATTCCTTGTTAACTGCACACTTCATGACATGCTTTATTCTATCATAGTCTGCTGGCACTCTGCACTGCATAGTCTGCCCAATATTGTAGCGAAATTACCCCTAGTCAGTATGAGTAACACCTCATGTCTCCCCTGAAAGTAAATCATAGGTTTAATGGGACTAATCCAGTCAAAAGAAGTAAAAATCCTGCCAGAGTATGTGTAGATAGTGTCTGCCACAGGCTGTCTAAAACATTTGCCTGCTGCTGTGTTGTCACAACTCCTCTGTATGACAGTAATATTAGGACTGAGTGGTAAAAATGTCAGGATCAAAAGTTACTGTCAGTAGGGTAGGAGCAAATTACATAGAAAAAAATGAGAATTATGGGAACAGTACATACAGAGGAGGAATGAGGTTGAAAAGGCAGGATTTGAATGAGCTGTGTAATGTTTGACTGACAATGCCTGGCTAGATTACATGTGATTTATAATGTTTGCAACTAAAATTGTCAATATGGTTTGTTATTATTTATACAAGTGTATGATTGTCTATGTTATGCATAATCTAATAAAGATGTTGCTTGTTTAAAAGGCAAAAAAATTACCATCCGTACATCATTTTCTTACTTCTTAAGAATAAACAGCATTTAACAGTCTGGTATTGGGCAGATGTTTCTTGGAAAAGTCAGCATATATGAAGTGATTGACTTTTTTTTTTCCTTCCCTTAGGCTCTTGCGATCATGGAAGTGGCACATGGCAAAGATCACTTCTACGTTTCAGAAATCAAAAAGGAACTGGAAGATTGTAAATAACGAGGCTTTCTTCATTTTTAAATGTTTGCATATAGACTGTTAATGCAGACACACTGTACTTGGCATGATTTTGTAAGGAATGCCCATTTCCTCCCATCAAAAGCAATTTAACAGATCTGTAAAATAAATTCAGAATGTGGACTGTATTATGATTTTCTGTCAATAACTCGAATGACAGATCAGTTCTGGTTTATGTGTTATAGTGTTCTTCCTTCATAACTAAGGTTTGATATGCATTTTGTGCTATGAAGCAAATGTGTTCCTCCCCAGGTATTGTATTTCTGCTTTATGACTGAAGTAAGAAAACATAAAACCTGAATGCTTTAAACATTGAATCTGATGTCAGTTTTCACTCTGTCCTTAACTGATGGTTGGATCTGACGTAGCCTTTGCTAAAGCTCGTGGCAACCAAGAACTCTCGAGTTTCTCCGTTACCAACAGTGGACCAACCCCAGTTACCTCCA
Organism: Protopterus annectens; assembly: GCF_019279795.1. Taxonomy (NCBI): domain Eukaryota; kingdom Metazoa; phylum Chordata; order Ceratodontiformes; family Protopteridae; genus Protopterus; species Protopterus annectens. Next base: position 551,347,876 of record NC_056725.1, read on the forward strand.
ATCTTGTTTGCTACTTTCAGCGAAAGACATGGTGCCAATACTCTTGAGCAATTTTGAGATGTCGGATTAAAATTCTCTTGTTGCCTTATTTTTTCTTCGAATTTTAGAATAAGTATTCTCCTTAACCTATCACATAATCTTTCCCATATATTAATTATTTTTCTGTCTTTTCTGCTCTTCTGAACTCTACGTACCTTTTGGATACTATTGTTAGTATCTTTTCCGTGATACTACAGTTTGTTGTAGCTTTGAATACTATTGTTGGTAACTTTTTTTTCCTTCCTGTATCCTTGTTAAAAAACAAGATAAAAGAAGGTTAGTTAAGAAGAGAATTTTTCTTTTCTTCTCTATTTTTTTTGCTGTACAGTATGGTGGTTAAGCAACAGTAGGATTAAAAAAAAAGGACTAAATGTGAGCATAAGCTGTCATTATTTGATGTCCACACTTTGTGCTTACTGTCTACGGGCACTTCACTTAATGGAAGACTGCTCGATTTGCCTCAAATTCACCCCCAGAGCATTTGTGGGGTCTTTTTCTGCGGAAAATGGTCCAAGGCACATGGTCCCCCGAATAGGCCAACCTGCATATCAGTGTCCTAGAGATGAGAGCTGTGCTTGTAGGTTTGCAGGCCCTCCAGAGTGGGCTTCCCTTTGGGGCAATTGCAGTTCAAACAGACAACATGTTAGTAGTTTGGTGCATCAAAAAACAAGGAGGAACCAGATCCTACCTCTTGTGTTATGAAGCTCTCAGGGTGTGGCAATGGGTGACCTCATCCAACTACTTTTTCATAGCAATGCACATTCCGGGGAAGTCTAATGTGATAGCAGACAAACTGAGGAGGTGCATTTTTCTACATCACAAATGGTCCCTCAACAAGAATGTGATGGAAATATTTTTCCATCAGTGGGGCCAGCCTTGTTGCGATCTTTTTGCTTCTGTCCTGAACAACAAATACAGCAGCTAGTTTGCCTTAATCCCCCCGGAGGGAAAAATCACCAAGGGATGCTCTATTTCACGAATGGCCTTCCCCCCAGTCTTCTCTATGTTTATCCACTCATTCCACCAATCCCAAAAATCCTACAGAAAGCTGCCATGTTGAAGAGCAAAGTCATCCTTATTGCACCTTACTGGCCTCAACAGATTTGGCTCCCCTTCCTTTGTTCTCACTTGATTCACCAACCTTGGATTCTGGATCCAACTCCAGATCTCCTGTTTTACCTGACAGACATGATTTATCAAAACATAACCAACCTCAGACTGACTGCCTGGCTTCTCCAGTGCTATTAATAGCTGGACAACCTATGATCTCTTCACCTGTCCATCAGATACTTTTGTATTCCCATAAACCTTCTACCATGAAACTCTATTTCTGCTAATGGAAGACGTTTGTTCACTGGGCTCTTCAGAATAATACTGATCCTTTCTCAGCCTATTAACCAGATCCTTGAATTTTTGAACCATCTTTTTAAAGAAGGAGCTAGTTCATCAACCGTTTAAGTTCAGTTAACAGGGATATCAAATTTTCACATTGGTTTTGATAGCTCCTCTGTCACCTCTCATAAATGAAGCAAAGCATTCTTGAACAGTACCCTTCTTCTAAGACCACCTTTTAAAGATCCTACACCCCCGTGGGACTTGACTGTGATACGACAAGCACTTACAAAACCCCCCTTTGAACCAGCAGCTGCCTGTGACCTTGAATATCTTTCTTGGAAAGCAATTTTCTGGTATCTGTTACTTCTGCCAGATAAATTTCTGAGATTCAAGCATTATACTCCAAACCTCCATACATGATTTTTTGCAAGGACAGAGTTACATTATGCACTAATGCATCCTTTTTTCCTAAGGAGGTGTCAAAATCTAATATCAATCAGTCTGTTAATTTACCAGTATTCTTTCCTAAATTTTCTAACAAGGGAGAATACATGTTACATTTGCTGGATGTTCACAATTACATTTTTACCTACATAGAACAAAAGACATCAGTAAAGCTGACCAATTGTATATTTCATTTGCAGAAGTAAAATTGGTAAAAACAGTTGCCAAAGTAACTTTATCTAGGTGGCTAACAGACTGTATTTCATTTGTTTATAACAAATTGGACATTACTTTACCAAAGCCGCTTGTAGCCCATTCAACTAGATACATGGCTGCCGCCTCAGTTTTTCAGTCCACAATGTCCATGGATGATGCATGCTTGGCTACAAATTGGTCTAATCCTCGTGCATTTATTACTCATTACAAATTGGATCTGGTCTGCAGGGGTAGAGCATCATTTGGCTCAGTGGTGCTCAGCAGTATCCTTTTTTGAGTCCACCTTGGGTTTTAGGTAGCCGGGGACTCTGTGTTCCATCAGTTGAGGATAGAATGAAAAGTGACAACATCAAATAAAGAAGTTATGTACTCACCATAACATTCCATCTGTGTTGTCCATTTTCATTCTTCCTCAACTCTCCTCCCACCAATACCCATCCTTTAAAACTTCTGGAAGAATAAGTAGTTACAGGAATTTTTATTCTTTATATTAAGCTCCAGATGAAGCCTTCTTCATTCTGAATACAAATATCCCTTTCTTCTAAAATCAGCAAACAAGATCTGAGGTAATTGGAGTTGGTGCATTTTGGATAAGGGAGAAGCTTGAGAATTCTTGGTTGCCAAGTCGAATCCGAGGGATCAGATCTGAATCCATCAGTAGAGGAAAAATGAAAATGGACAACACAGATGGAACTTTATGGTAAGTACATAACTTTTTTAGTAACATGCAGATTTTACTGATAGTATGCATGTCTGGATTAGCATTTTAGATTCAGCAATACTTCATGGAATAGCTGACTTATCAGACCTCTTTCTACGTGGTATCCTCCATTTCTCTTATATGGGATTGTGATGACCCACCACTGGAACAGTAATCAAGGTGCCTCAATCCTCACCACTGACACTAGCGGATAACGTACACTAGGAGGATAACAGGTACACGCACAGTATTTCCAGATGTAGCTCTCTGCATCAAGTGCAATTTCCCTTAAGAGCAGACAGAGGCCACAATCAGTCTGAGGCTGGTTTCTCACTCTTTCTCCAGATCCCCAGTAAAACTCCTCACTGGCAGAGCTATAGAGTTGAGATCTCAGCTGAGTGTCCAGGCCAAGACTTCCAGCATTCTCTCTGTCCAATCAGTGGTTCGTGTCCCTGCCCAAGTAGCTGGCACATCCACGCTTTGAGGTTTGATTAAACACGCACACACACACACACATATACACATATACCTGGAAAAGGCTGGCACAGGTTTACTAGCTATGCTCCCTTTTGTCCAGACTATAAGGTAGTTATCATTGCTACCAGCCAACTCCCTATCAGCTACTTTAAGTACCTAAACAGAGGGTGTCCAGTCTTACTGGGTAATAATATTAATACAAATGGTAGTTTGATCAAGAGCAAGGCTGTTAGAAGTGGCCCACACATTGTCACCAAATAAATATGCAAAGATCAGCCACAATGAAAAGGTTTAAATATATTTAATAATAAATAATAAGAGAACAAGACAATACTAAATATATATTCACAGTGACATCAGAGTTCAAAACCACAGGAAATATTTCAAACAACATTGCACAACAGTGTCAAATAAATAAAGAAAAGTGTCTAAACTAAGGTTTACTATATTCCTGACTGTATCTAAGAGAGTTGTACTGTTCCCTAGAAACTTACTTCATTAGAGCAAGGCAGATGTGTGGTGAATAGGTCTTCTTGTTGCCAGGTCAGACAGAATACAGAATGCACTCTCTTTCTAAAAATTCCTCAAATTAATATGTCAAATATTACTGCAGGGATAGCTTGCAGAATGACATCATTTCTTATCATCTGACTCTACCCCAGGTGAAATCCCTCACTGCTAGAAGCTAGCAGTATTTAGCATCTACCTGTAAAAATACATAGACCTCAGATTTTTGGCAGCTGGAAGTCATAAAACAATTACATTCCTTCATAGTTCAAGACTAGTAATTATTTCACCCTAGAGACAATACAGAAAGCTTCCTAATTTTAGACATTGTGTCTTCCTGCTACATTGAAAACTGAAAGATACCATCTTTTATTGCGTAGCCATAAAGTAATTTAATTTCAGATATTTTTCTGATGTTAACCTCTTTTATTCCAGTTTTCACTGTTAAAATATACATTTAAACAATTACAATAGTGCATGTACATTTCTGTTCTGTTCCAATAGGGCATGCTGTGGTTACATTTTAAGCACAAGCACTTTATAAAATATCTTTTCAACAAGTGTGTGTACATACCTAGTTTGATATATACATCACATACAGTTCTAGTACAAGCATCTTATATAAATCATGTTGATGTTCACAAATGACATATAATTATTTACAAAATTCCAGATAGCTGTGCTGGCAGTGTCACCCTTTGTCACAGGGATATCTTGAATGGACCTGTTTTACCAAAGCTTTTATGTGTAGTATAAACATAGAACTTTGAAAAAGTGAAGACAAAACTGATCCACTGTTTTTTGATGTCAAATGTTTATTGCATTTGCATAAGAAAAACATTGCCTGATAATGTGCTTTGATGATGGCCAGTCACATTCTTATGTATCCTCAAAATCTCCTTGAAATGTTGAAAGTCTGAATATTTAAGTCCTTGCTGCATTTTTGTAACTCAGCATACAGTTTAGAAGAGTCAGGAAAATGACGTCATACTGTCAAAGTGAGGGCAGTGATCGGGAGAAAGGTAAGATGACATTTTTTCACAAAGCACATGGAACACTCGTATCATTTGATGTGTTGAACTGTAAAGAGATGGGCATTTTCAAGAGGAAATTACTCAGAATGACTGAGGGGTGAAAGGTTATGAGGTAATGGAGACAGAAGAAGAGGTTGGAAAAAAAGACCTAGCTGTGTACATTCAAGCCAGACTCAAGTCAAAGATTTTTGTTCTTCTGCACAGTTGTAGTCGTACATCTGTTTTCCAAACAATTCACCTCTTGCTTTCAGGAAGGCAAGTTATTTGCAGTCTTGGTGATTTTTGTATTGGATTTCATGTTGCTTTATAAAATGGTAGTTGTATATATTTGAAATTGCCATCCAACTGCTTTTCAAACATTTTCTCCCTCTTTTTCTGTGGGAATCATGCATCTTTATCATTGTATGTGAATGGTTATTAATGTAAAGTAATTCCAGTTTCTCCTTCAATTCACTCTTATGAGGCTGTCATTTTACATGCTTAAGGTGAAGATTTGTAGATTCATATGGTTCGTGAAACAAGATTTGCTGAGTCAGGATCTGTTGATTTGTTGTTAAAAACGCATATTCATTGACTGTTGACCTTGGTATTTGACCTTATTCCACATAAAACAGTGCTGTATAGTTTGCATTTTAAGATAAAATATTTGCACATTTCCTTTAGGTGTAGCATGTCCAACAGCTCTGGGTTTGGCATAGCTTTATATGTTAGGCAGAGATCACCTCGTTGAAGGCAGTATACTACGGAGTAAAGCTGGAGTTTTTTGAGGTGGTCAGTGTAGGGCATTTGTTTGAGGGCAGTAATCCTCTTTGTGAGGTACTTCTGTGGCCTTTCCAGCTGCTGCAGATGTCTTGTGAGGAAGAAGTTATCAGCTCCCTCCCTCTGGAGAATATATCCAGCAGAACTTTCAGACCAATTGCTAATCTACAGCCTGTGCAAACTCAAGTACATAATCCTTTTTAGATTTGTACAGGTGTCAAAGTTCCCTTTTTTAACTGGTTTTAATCATTTGTTGCTGTCTCTGTTGTGTGGGGTGTCTAACCATTTCTACTTAGAATCAAGATTCCCATCAGCCAAAGTCTGCAGTACCGCCATGCTGTTCCCCAGTTAATTCATTCTGTAGATGTTCTTCGTCTTCCCTTGCGTTAAAAATGCTTGGGGAACATTGGTTTTTTTCTTGCCTCAGTATTTAAACGGATGTCAAAAAGTGAATAACTGTATTTCTTCTTGGAAGCAGATAATAACATAAGGATTATCATACATTGTGTATACCTTTGTTTAGGGCCGAGCACACGAGTTGTTGGTTGCCGCCTTGGGGAACGCGAATTATGAGTAATACGCCTATGCTCTCGCCGCGTCTGCTCATCCAAAGAGCGCAGAAGGTGAAGCCTACAGTGAGCCTAGGCAGTCCCCCCCCGCGGTCCGTCGGTCCGGTCTGGGAAGCTGGCTCAGGGAGGTTTGCCAGGAGTTTCAATGGAATCTCAGGCAGATACTTTACTGTTACAGATGTGCCCCTCTCAGGAGGTAGGCCAGGGCTGGGGGCTTCTCAGGTAACTGTTCTGAAAAAGAAGAATGTTGTTTTTGCCTCACAGGCCCTTAGCTATTCCTCCTCTGTGTTGAATGTGGTGGAGGATGTTTTGCTTCACAATTGAATCTAAAGGTGGATGCTTTGGCGGAAGGTATTGAGTGTAAAATTGCTGGATTTGGTTCATTGTGTCTGAACAAGTGGGTAAGCATTCTTTTCTCGCAGACATGCCTGTTTGAAGGATCAGAATTTAGCTGATGGAGGACAGTCTGCACAGACTGTTAAGATTTTGCAGGTACAGCCTCCTCAGTTAGAAATTGTGGCCTGCTAAGGGGTGGGACATATCCTGCTTATGGTTCCCAGTCTCTCAGTCCTTTTAAAAGCAGAACCAATGACTGGCCTTTCAGCTGCCAGTGGTACCTCTGCTGGGCAAAGATGAAAAGGAACACCTTCAGCATCTGAATATGTCATAGCAGTGCTAAGAGATGCCTAGGGTATTCTGTGAACGAAATATTGTCTTCTGGTGCTTCCCAATGCCAAACTGCAATGAGGAAGCTGCAATGGTATGGATGCTTTCAGCCTGCAACTGACTCTCAGGCAGGGTTTCCGCCAGGAGCACAGAACTCCCTAGCAGATGTATCAGTTGGAAAAACATATGCCATGCCTTTCCACCTCTACCTCTCTTTCCCAAAGGTATTACTAAAGGTCAATTATGGAAGCTAAGGGAAGGCCTAGTAGAGGAGAGTGCAAAAGAAAATGGAAGATTTTTTATTTTGAGTTCAGCAAAGAATTTGTGAATTATGACAAAAGGTTTGTCCTTCTCTCCATAAAGATTCATGCTGCAGCAATTACCTTTTTTCCTTCCTTTGTTCAAGCAGTTTTTTTCTTAGGCAAGAATATAAAGACCCCCACGAGAGCCCTACTCCTGCTTGGGATCGGAAAAACTTACCCTTTTGAGCCTGCAGCTACTGCTGAATTGAAATGTCTGAGTTGCAGGCCATGGCAGTAGAGCCTTTTTGATTTTCCATAAGACAGGGGTATCATTACGTACTAATCCTTCCTTGTCTCAGCAGTTACTTGTTTCTTTTGCTTTGAGTTCATGGTTTTCAGCTCCTGCTTTTACAGGCATGTTGTCCCTTACTGCTGCTTCCTCTTCTGCTACTCCCAATTGCCACTGGTCAGGCAGAAGAAAGAAGAGGATCAGTAGTGCAGGTACACTTTTGTATATATGTAAATTCGAGGGATTCCCTTTGATGCTACATTTAAACCCTCCCTCCTTCCCCTCTGTGTTTCCAGGTGGTTTGTGTGGTGAGTTTACATGCTTATATTTTTGTATATATATTACTATATATATATTGTACATTTTTTGTACAGGTGTTTTTTGGGACTTGTCTTTGGGTCTTCTTGACATGGGGCAAGAAAGACTGAGGAAAACTGAGAAAGTCGGTCATGCATTACCCTGACGTACTACGTGCTGGCGTCAGTCTAAGCATGACCACCGGGCCATATCTCTGGTATTGGGCGACCTGGGACGAGCGACTATACCCAATTGTCAGGACTGCAGCAGGACATTTATGGTAGGTACAAAACTGTACTTTAATAGCTACTGTACATGAGCCCCGACCTGCATTCATCTTAATGCAGTGTTGTGCCACTTAGTCTCAGCTTTCCTACCAAGGCTTTTCAATACCAAAAGACTTTGCATAATAACCAGATGAAAACTGCTTTGCTCTTGGGGAGTGAAACCAGTTGAAATGTATCTTCCTCTCAGTACTAGTTGTAAGTTGTACCATTTTCCATGTAGGAAAACTGGTAACTCCCTTTTGATACAGAAAAAGCAACATACTGATTTCTGACCAAAACATGTGCCAAACAAGATTTTGAATCACAACTTCAGTTATACAGGTTGTGTGTGGAAACCTAGTAAAACAGAGTGGATGTTTCATGAAATCATTTGTATCCAGTATGCACTGCAGATGCTTTGTACCAAATAATTTGCCTAGGTTTGCAATAGTAAGCACTAACAACAACAAAAAAAATCCCTCATTCCCTGAATATGCCAAGAGAAGCACTTGTCCGCCTAACTCACCTGAGAGCTAGTGACATTGTCTGTTCCCTGGCCCATTTCATTTTTGTCCAGTGCCTTACTGTCTTTACAAGTTAATACTGGCTGAATTATTGCCCAGAGTAAAGATTTTTCAAGTAAACATTTGTAGTATCATTAAAACTTTCTGTAAACTACAAGCCTGAGTTAAATTCTTTATCTGACTGTATCAGAAACCTGCCTCAAGCTGCATATACCCGTTGAGCAGATCTGGTTAAAAGGTTACATACCTCATCAGGCAAACTCATGTTTCAGAGGAAGCTGACTTCTCTATAATGTTGAAGTGTAGCATCTTAATGAATAACAGTCATTAAATGGTGTAGACTGAAAACGCGACTGGTGAGTCAGCATGCTAGATTCAACAAATATAGCAAAATGTCAGCTCCTTTAGTATAGCAAAATATAGTCCTGATTAGGGCATAAGCTATCCAAGATCGACTTGGGGTTTGGGTGCCTGTAGGAGCTGAAGTGGGAGGGGTGACAAGGCCATGCCTATTTGCCTCTATTTGGAAAGAGGCATGGGGTGATGTAGTAACATGAATGGGACATTTTTTGCAGAGTAGTGGCCAGAGGAGGCATGCAGACAGACTTTGGCTACATGGTTTCTCAGGGAAAGGGGAGCAAAACACCTAGACCATGCCTGATTACAACCAGTAATCTAAAAAAGGATTTAGCAGCATGCATGTTTAGGACCTTTACAACAGAAGTAGAGTGCTAGTTCTGAGTGACTGTGGTAACATCCCAGCATTACTGTCTCCCACGCCATTCTCTTCACCAGTATTGGAATGGTTAGTAACCCTAACCAGCAGGAATACTACCAGCTGCAGACATTGCTTCTGAACCAAGAACTTGGATATTTTGGGGAACACTGCATTACCACAGAAAAGTTTAACCCAACTTACTATACCTGAAAATGCAAAATAATAAAGTCAGCATGTTGCAATTATCTTCTTGAGTATTTCTTTTGATGAGCCACTCCATAAATATCAGAAAATAAAATTTTGAATGACTTTAATTGGCAGAGAATACTTGGATCTTTCGACCTTAACATAGTCACCATTAGAACTGACCCAAAAATTAGAGGCCTTGTCCAGTACAGACTGGTTTATGAACCAACCATACAGCTGCAGCAGTAGAAAAACTTAATATTGTAAGTACTCTTTCCTCCATGTTCGGCATGTGGAATTAATTAAGCCAGAACAATCTCCAAGTAAGTGTGGACATTTTTGTTTACACATTTTACTCCAGAAATAAATGCCAACACAGTCCACTGTGACACCCAAAGCTTTTTAATGCTGTTCATCCGTGTAGCCTTAATTTGAGTAATGAGAGTGAAATGGAAGGCACCAAAATATATATAATCTGACAGCAAGTTTCTTACGAAAGAAAAAGAAATAAGGCCCAGCATGAATACCAAAGCACCCTGAAGGTCAGTTATATGTACTTCTACAAGGAGTTCACAGACTCAAGTGCACTTTTATCAGAAGTACTAAAAACTGTGCTTTTCATTAACAGGCGTTAAAAGTGTTATGTAACCCTAAAACTTTCTCTCTCAAAAAGACTGCTAAGTGGCTAAAGAATTCAGTACCTTTTTTAGCACATCAGTAGATAACCTTCAGTCTCGCAGTTACTAGCAAAATACACAGAACAACTAACCAAGTTTGCTAATCCTTTCAGCTCAAAGAATTGTCCACTGGTTAGATAAAAAGTGTGCTGTAAAAAAGAAGACTGAAACCCCTGTCAGCTAGTGATCACCCTAACCGGTATAGTTATTTTGTAGCTATATTAATGAAATAGTCACCAGAAGTATAGTTGAGGAAGTTGTACCTAACACACAGAAATCTAGAGTAATGTTTGGGATCCCTAAAAATGAGAGCTCCAGTTTAAAAGGAGAGTATAGGCCAGTTAGTTAGATCTCATAGTTGAAACCTTGAAAGGGTTATACGCAAAAGAATTTTGAACTGTGTGCAGTTCTGCAGTCTAATATTAAACACCTTCCATGGCTGTAGAGCAGAATGTTATAAAACTGATTTTTGCTAATAAACTATATTGATGATGTTTACACAGACTCTCAGCCTTCTGGTAGCATTCCTTGTCATGCAGTCAAAGGACACCATGTTATAAACCATTCAATCATCCTCAAAGACTGCACACCAGGTGCCTCATTGACATTGCTCAGGACTTGTGTGGGTAAAGTACCTGTAATGAAAGTTGAGTCAGTCAACAGTAAGGTTCATATAGAGGTTACCAACGATGCAGCTTTTAACAATTTCACAATCCCTGTATACCAACATTGTAGTCAAGTCAGTGTATGTCAATATGCACACGAAGATGTAATTTTTCATCATGCGGTGTTACGAAATGTGATTCAAACTCCTCCACATTTCCACTGGCCCCTGCGGAATGTGGCACAAGGGAACATCCTTGGCTTGTAAGGAGAAAAGTTTTTTTTTTTTTTTTTATAATTACATAATTCTGAATTATGCCACCCTTTTCCATGCAGTGAAGATTTGGGGTTTTAAACTGACTAATTCTAAAGCTGTTATTTTAATAACTCCAGGAATGATTTCCATTAGTAAACATCCATACCTGGCAAGGTATCAAAGCAATATTCAGCTACCTATGTTTTACAGTGGAGCAGGACATAACACACTCAAATCATATTGAAACTTGGAAGATGCAAAAGTGAGTGCACTGTAGACAAGCAAAACCATCATTTATGTGGGAAACAAAACATAGAATCACTAAGGCTGTGCTAATTCTTAACTGCTCTATGATGCTATATTTCACATTAATTATTTGTAGGAGGTTCTGTGACAGGCTTGCTTTTGTCTATAACAGAGTAGCGTAATACTCCATTCAGTCATCCTACAAAGTTTCTACTGCTTGGTTCTCCATAGCTTTGTCCGTTTCACTGTGTAGGTCACAATAAATAGGGCTCAGATTATCTTTGATTTCATATTCCCGAACAAAAGTGTACTCAGTTCAGGCGCCTCTTGTCTCCACTAGAGTTTTCAACCCTAGAAATGTTCTGCCCCCCTTCAGAATATATTTTCACTGCATCTGGTAATGGTGACTTTGTTTATGCTGCTACACCCTTGTAGAATTAGCCACTCATTCCCAAAAGAGATCTGTCAAAAATGTAAACCTTTATGGACATTGTAAAGCACTGCAGGAAATTTGCTTACTATAAAAGCTGTCATCAAACTGTAAAATCTAGGCAGCTGATTTCATTCTGGGAGTTTTTAGGCAATGCATCAATACTTGCAATTACTAATGATGATGACTGCTTACAGCCAAAAATCATTTACACGTACATGTACATGTACACCTGGTAATGTGTTGGAAGACAACAGAAACTAGGGCAAGTACAATTATTTTACATCTTGGCTTATATTATTTCTACAATGAATGAAAACCAAAAGTTTCCTAAAATTCTGTCGTAATGCATGAATTACTATTTTCGAGAGTGTTCCTTTGCTACTAGGGGTTTCACGACTTCTCAGCACTTTTTTTTTTTTACTTTTCTTTCTGTATGCCATTAAACAAAAAAGCAGTAGGTGAAACAGCATTATTGCCTTCCTTTCCTAATGGTTCAGGTAAGAGATTATAGTAGGTCAGTAAATACATAGATGAGCATTGGCACAATTTTCTTTCTGAGAAACTTGACTGCTACAATAGTTATTGTTTATATTATTAATGGCAGCCTTTTGCATATCATGATTATTTGTTGAGAGTATGGAAGTACGTACATATACTTGTTTGTGTGTGTGTGCGCGTGTCTTTGCACATATGACCAGGACTTGAATGTGTATATACTACATATTCATCAATGTATCACTGTTGAAGTAATGCTATCTATTACCAGACATCGGGTTAGTCTTCCAAAGCATAGGCGTACCATCCTCTAGCTCCATACATCTGACCAACTCATGAGACTGCATGCCAGTACTTAATGAAAATACAGGACTATAAATACTCAGAACTTTCTTGCCACCAGTTCATGAAGCAAGACGGTCTGAATTACTCGGTCAGCTGTACAAAAGGATCCAGCTACCTTTGCTAAGGACAGCTAAGTACCCTATTCGGTACCATTCCTGTTTTCTTGAATTTTCAGTAAAATACTGATGTTTTCATGTGATCTAAGAGAGGGCAATGCAACTGTAGTCAGTAGGTTCCTGATAAATGTAAACATGCAGATTCTTTTTTTGTCTTGGACCTGGCCTGAATACTAACAAGTGTTCTATTTGTCAAGCTGGTATGTCAAAATGGTGGAAAATTCTGACTTTTTGTGGGAAGCTCCTGCTTGATTGGTGGCATAATGTTCATCATGTTCGTCACACCACAGGCAAGCAGTGCTCCAACCTCAGCCAGCTCTATGCATGGTGTGAAGAAAGTGTTCAAATTAAGGGTTATACCTTTTAGTGGAGACAGGGTAGACATGACCTGGGGTTAAGAAGTTCAACACACTTGGGGGGGGTGGGATTCTTACATTGTTCCAACAGAGCATCTGCAGGATCAGCATCACTCTCCGCGAGGAAGTGAAGGAGTGCATTAGAAAACAAATCATTAAGAACATGGCTAGTATTGTGAGCTATCCTCAGTTCAAAGTCAGGGGAACTATGACATAAGACAAACTCAAACTACTAGGAAAAGGTCCAACTAAGACACTGGTCCCACCATCAGATTTGTGATGACCAAATCAATTAGAAAAAAACAAGTCTGATGTATGCCATAGCTTGTGTAGTAGAGGTAATAACCTGGGCAAACCTAAAATCTTTCATAATACAACTGAAATATGGGCAAAAGACACAGTTTCATCATTGACCTATATATTAAAGGCACATAGCATAACAATGTGTAATGACCCAAGACTTGAGTTAATGAGGAAATCCATGAACTCCTTGAAGAATGGCCTTGTATTACCTGATGGACAGTAGATGAGGAGAAACGTAAAATTTGCTCCTGCAACCAGAGCATGTTCAAAGGGAACTGTCTCTTTGTCTACCCCGGTCAGCCTAGTTTTGTTACCACTGCATACATCAACCCCACCCCGATCTTACCCTCCCTTGGGCAGCATATTACTAAGACTCCAAGTGTTATCATGGTAGCTAAATGAGGAACAAAGTTCTCATCCAACAAAGTCTTGGTTATAAAAGCAAGGTCAATATTATGCAAAAGGTCAGAGATAATATCTGACTTGCTGCACATCAACCTCACTTTGGATTACAAAGCCCTAAGAGGGGCCAAAGAAGAGTGAGTCCCTGCTGCATGTCATTGGTGGCTCATGGGGACACTGGGTACCCATAGAAGACAAGAGCTCCAACTGTTGTTATCAGGGAAGTTGCATTGGTCTCTCAACACCAGCACCGATATGCATCATGGAATGCCCCCCACTTTTTGGTCACTATGACCACCACCATGTTTTCACAGTAAATGGAAGCATCTGCTGAGATAAAAAAGTAGTTGCAGTCAGTCTAGGTAAAAAAAAAGGGTAATGCCAGCAGCAAAGATCTACTGTAATATTTTTTTAAACAGTGTTGTTAACATCACGTATTACATAGTGACATACACATTCAATTATAAAAGAAAAAAATGCACTATTACAAAAGATGTTTTTCATGTGTTATACTAACATGATTTTGGTCTTAACAGTTATTCGATTCAACATTACATGGATCGCTCATCTCCTGCTGTCCATGAAATATCAACCATCCTGAACATTATTGACCAGACTCTTTCCTTTCACTCACATGCTTTGAGGCAAAAATATCACACACAGTAAACTACTCCCAACACCAAAATCGCCAGCGATACACCACACATCACACCTTTCCAAAGCCATCACAATGCACATAATCCATCATATGCTGAGGTTGTAAAGATAAACATGCCTAAACCTTAAAGACCTCCAAAACACAACACAGACACAAATCACACTCAGCATGTTAACCCTCCTATATTACATAGCATAGGGCATCCCAAAGTTACAGATGCAGAGCCCATAAGGTTGTTAATAGGTGACGCCATTGTAAGACATACAGATGTGCCTCTTACCAGACTAACAAATGAGAGTGATGGTAGTTGCTTGTCTGGTGCCAGGATTTGTTAGATCATACGTACACTGAAGTCTTTGAATAACAAGTACCAGTATGACTCTGTCATAGTTCATGCAAGTGTCAATGACGTGAGGTGTACTTCCCAGGATTATATGAAGAGAGATATGGTAGCAGTTTCAGACTGTGTGTCCAAGGCAGGTATGAGCCTTGTATTGAACAGCATTCTGCCTTCTCCAAGGATGATGCTATGATATGAGCAAAAAATAATTAACTTCAATAATTGGGTTAGTTTTTGGTGTCATTCAAATGGGATCCAATATTTGTCAGCCTGGGAGGATATGATCGACAGACCACACTGCTTCACCAGGGAAGGCCTGCATCTGACCCCTCTAGGCTTTCAGTTGTTGGCACAGACTTTGTCCACACCCATATTGCCTTTTTAGGCAATGCCAACCTGATAAACCTACCAACATAATGAAACAAGCAAAGGAAAATATGAAGGTGTTACTGATCAATAGTAGGAACCCAAACAAGAAACTCCACTCCCTGCAAGCTCTTCTTACCTTGGAAGACATTGACATCTGTATAGTAACTGAGACATGGTTTAAAATAGTGGAGAGTACTCTGGCTTTGCAGGGTTATAATGCTTTCCACATGCTTAGACCAGCTACTGCTCAGAAGGTGAAAAAAGGTAGAGGTGTGTCAGTCTACATTCAGAAGAGATTCATATCAAGGCTGATAAAGCAGCATGATGCACTAGAGCTTCTTCTTAAAATAACCATCATTAAGGTCCCATACCATGAAATAGCTCGCAATAAGGACTCCCTTTATGACAAAAATAAGCCACAATGCCTTTCTACAGGAATTAGAATCACTGCATATTAAGCCCTAATACCATTTTCCTAGGTGATCTAAACTGTCCGACTATAAACTGGGAAACCTACACCACCACTAGTGCACAAGTACAGAGATTCCTGGACTTAATCAATACAAATGCTGTGGAACAAAACAGCTCAGTGGCAGAACCCCCTGCTCAGGATTAGTATAATGCTTGGCAAGTAGCGTTACGTGGAGGTCAAGTAGAGTAGCCTCATATAATGTCTTGGTGCCAGCTCCGTAAAGAAAGCTGTGGGTAGTGGCTGTGCCCTTGAGAATGAGGCCTTATGTAACAGGTCAAGAATAGGGCCTCAATTTTCTCTTTTTTTCCTTCAGGAATAGTGGTAGTAAAGTAAGTTTCCTTGTTCCCTTCCCATAGATGCCTTCCACAGCTCTCATCTTTCTTATTGATTTAATTTGATATTTTGCTGTCTTGTCTTTGATTTGGTGGTTTGGCATTCTTTTCCTGGTTTCCTAATGAAAATAAAAAAGAGTACCCTGGTCACTTGGTCTATAAAATCCACTTGTCTCTTGTGATGTAGTGCCAGTTTTTTTTTTTTAAGGCTAACTTTCTAGGGGCTGGCCAGTGGGTGCTGCTGTTCTATGTCTGTGTGAGTAGCGGTGTCACTGTGTGTCACTTGTCAGTGTTGTGGTAGGTGTTGTTGCCTTGCCACCTGTTAGTTGGCCATTGTACCGGCGCCACTGCACCTCCTCTGGATTGATTTGAATCTCCTGCCCATATTATTGTTTCTCTGGCTGCCCTGAGAAACCTGAGGACCCGCCTTTGAAATTTTGGAGGCTGCTAACCCAGAAAGGCTGAACCTGTAACTGATCTTTCTGCCTTTGTAGTTTCTTTGCCTTCTCTTCCATTTTCCACAGTACCTTCAGTAGTTGAGAACCAAATAAACATGAAGTATCTGACTCTATCCATAATAGCATTGCTTTAGTTTTGTTTAACATGATCCTGTCACCTTCAACCATGCATGCACATGCTATACTGTACCAGTCATGGCTACTAAAAGCATGAACTCAGGTGCATCATAGCCACATTTAAAGAATGGTTACTAACCTGCTGAATGTTGTCATTTTTGTGTTATATTCTCATTTCAGATCTAAATTAGAGGACAAGGACAATTTCTTAGTATCAAGCATAAGCATAATGTCCTGGTATTGGATCATACCCAAACGTGAAGTTCACAGCTGAGAGAGAGTAAAGAGTAGCAGAGGTTTATACTTTTACTTTCTCTAAGGAGGACCTGGATTTTTCAGAAGGGAGAGGAGGGTTTGGAACTGAGGTGAATGGGATCTGCTGGAGCCCCTGGCCGGGAAATAATGATGAGCTAATAAATGATGTGTTGTGATCGTGTGTGTCAAGGGACCCTGGGGCTTAGCAGGGGGGCCAGCAAAAGTATCAGGAAAATGCATATCAGGGTTAAATTGTCATCATTAAATGCATCATCTACAACTAATTAACTGGTCCTATAAAATGGTTGTCCATCAAAAGGTGGAAAGCCTTTTCCTTGAATCTTCCTCTCTTCTGAAGGATCATGTCCCTGGCAGTAGGTGCTCATGGTTTGCATGTAAGGTTTCCCCTTTCAAAATTCCTCTGGTGGATGGGCAGAAGAATCATTAGGAGTTCTCATAGAGTCTAAATAAGTAGAAATGGGCCTCTGGATGGTCTGTATTGTCTGTATCATCAGAAGAAGCATCTGAGACACTGGCTCAGGGGGCTCTCTAATCTCTTTTTTCTGGGAGATGAGAGAGGCCTCCCTGGATTGAGAGATCCTGATCTTATTTAAAGAGATGAGATCCTCCAGAGTGAGCATTTGGGGGGAACTAACAACCTGTGAGAGGAGGAGGGGGGCTGCTTTGTTAGTTTGCAAAGGCCTCCTGCCTGGAGCCCTGGCATAGGCTTGACTGCGCTGAGCCTAGCAGCACTAGCAGCACCACGTGAAAGGGTTGTGAAACATGTCCAATAGGTGTTGTGAATTTTCAGTAGCGGCCACAATTTCAGAGGGGCCGAAACAACCAGGTTAGAAGGGCCGTGTGAGGTAGTCCGATTTGCTTGAAGATGAGAACATGCTCCGGTTTTCGGTTTCCGCACTGCTCAGTTTTGCTTTCTTGCTTTTAATAGTACATTGTTTAACTGCGTTAACTGTTTCTTAGCAGAGTGGAAGATCCGGCATTATGTCTGAAAATCTGATCCGAAAAATCCTGTTCACTGTTCAAACCCGGCGCTAAACGTACAAAGCGGTTGAAAAGCACGGGCTAAAGCCTACTGCTACTCTGTCGATAAAGGGGAGCCTAAAGGAGGTATTTAAAGAGTAAGTTAGGAAAACAAGTTTAAATTTTTTTCCACACTTTTTGACAGTTTGGCAAGAGCCCCCAACGGGTCTCAACGGGAGAGGAAGTCTTCAAGTAGTATTTGGTAGTAGTTGGTAGTGGTAGTAGTCTGGATCTGGATCGAACAGAACTTGCTTGCGACAGGCGCTGCTTTGAATGACAAGAAAGAAAGACTGAGGGGCATCGGGGCTGCTGATTATACCCGAGAAAAGAACTGCAGCTATGAAGTGCGTGAAGTCGCGCAGGCCAGACCCAGACTTTGACTTTGGAATCCGGCCCGTGGGGGCGCCTGGCAGCAGGACAAACCATTTAAAGGATCACAGATGCATCCCCTGAAGGACATCAATTAGTCAGAGTACCCACTAGGGGGGATAACATTGGATCTTGTCCACACTAATATGGGAGCATCTTCCAATATCCCTTGTGTATCTTCAACACGTGTTAGGTCTGACCATAAAGCAGTCTGATTTGAAATAAAACTGAAACTATAGATCCTTCCACCCAAGGTACCTTTAGAAATTTCTTTAAGACAAACCACTTTAGTCCTAAGTGATACATTGGCAAATTTCAAATCCCAACCAAGCCCAATTATGCAGAAGTGTACACCACCACACTATACCAACATGTAAACAGTTGCATAGATGCAGCTCTACCCCATATGAATAAGTGCAGCATAAACCCTAGAAACCAACCCACTTAGTAGAGCCGTAATATTAATAAGCTTTATAGTAAAAGGAAAAGAATTGTGGCCAAAAGTAAGAAGAGAACTGCCAAAATGTTAGAGTCCTCATCACCAAAATAAACTCGGGAACTAATAAAATCCACTGAAGCCAAGTTTGAGGCTCAAATAGCTATCCAAGCCAAAGATCATAGGGCATTTTTTTTAGTTATGTTCATATTCTCAAAAGCACAGTGCAGCAATGTGCTGCACTGATTGTTCACAATGTTACCTATACTTAAACTGAAGATATAGCTAATCTACTGGCTGATAAATGTTGCTGTAACTTTACCCCTCCCCCCCGTCTGTCCCTCAAGATGTACCTGAAACTGGCTCACCTCCAGCTGTCACACAAGACAGAGTCCTAAAAGTGCTATCAAAAGCTAAAATTACTGCATCAGTGGGTCCTGACGATATCCCTGGATGCATCTTAAATAGCATGTAGCGCAATTTAGCCACACCACTAGCAATATTGTTCCATCTCAGCCTCCATACAGATTTTGTACCACGTAAATGGAGAATAGCTACAGTCATTCCCCTGCATAAGGGAAGACGTTCCACAGACCCAGTCAATTGCAGATCCATTAGTCTGACCAGCCTCATATACAAAGCCATGGAAAGACTTGCCATAGAATTAATCATTCAGGACATAGGGAACCTGCAAATACTAGACCTCTCTCAGTTTGGATTCAGTAATGACAGGTCATACTCAGCTCGGAGGATTTTTATTTTGAAAATGTCCCCAGAGCAACGGATGAAGGCAAAACTGTAGACATTGCATACCTCAACTTGGCCAAAGCTTTTGACACAATTCCCCATTCAGGCATATTAGAAAAGCTAAAACTGGCACCTGCTGGATTGCCAACTGGTTCACAAATAGAATGCAGATAATCAAAGTAGTGAATGTTACCTCTACAAAGAGATCAGTCACCAATGGAGTCCTGCAGAGTTTTGTGCTGAGACCTGTCCTGTTTGGCTTGTACTTTTCTGAAGTAAAAGCCAATACCAAAGGGCTTTGGCTGATTAGATTTGTAGATGACTGCAAGCTAGGAGCAGTCATTGAACCTTGAAATGACTTAGCTATCCTGCAGGAAGATTTGTCCCAAGTAATTGGTGTCAAAATCATGGACTGAAACCAAATGCCAAGAAATGTATTATTGTATCCTTTGGAAAGTCATCTACCCCGGGGAACTACCACATTGACAATATGCCTAGAATTGACCCAGTTATTCAGGATTTGGGAACTTGTGTGAACAGTGACCTAACTTTTGAACAATATGTGCCTGTTGTTTTAAGGAAGTTCTGTACTGTACAGCTTATAAACAAAGGGATTTTGTCTACATCTAGGGATGTAATTGTTAGTTTACTCAGCACTCATTAGACCAGTCATTAAATATAATGTCCCATTTGACATGCATCTTTCCCAGACACCTGGAACACCCACAGAGATACCTTACTAAAAGAATACAAGGCCTAAAGATTGTGTCCTACATGGACTGACTCAAAGCCCTGTCCACTATACACTGTATCCTACAGACTGCCAAGAGGTACCTGCATCTGGCATACAAGACATCCTTTAATCCATTACTAATGAATTTATTGCACATCAGCAAGTGAAATGGAATCAGAAGTACTCTGTCTAGGGATCTAAACCTCTTCTGCCAGATCTATAGAATGGTTTGGTGGGACAGGTATATTTCAAAGAGGATACTGCTGATATGGAACAGACTCTCTGTGCACATAAAACAAAGTTAATCCCAGTCCATTTTCAAGGTCATCTTGAATCCGTGGATGGGAAACGGAAAACTTGCCACAGGACTGCCCCCTGTACTATTAGGACAGATGCAGCTCCTAAATGTTTTATCCCATGCATAGGTCCCCTCAAATTATCTATGGTATGATCCCAGCTATTCTCATTAGGGGTAATATATAATTATAGACCATGGGATGGGTTAAGCCAACCTATAACCAAATGGATAGGTTACTTTGAGCACAGAAAGGGAAACTGGCTAGGCATAAAGTGGCCCACAAGGGCAGCTAGCCTAGTACATACCTTTGAACCCATGTTGTAAGTCAGTCTGTAACGGTATTAAATTAACTTAAAACAGCCTGCATAATACATAACCTCCTAACTTCTGAATCTAGAAAATCTACTACCCTAAACGTTCTCATTGCTAGGCTAAATATGCCTGTCCATTAATAACTAATAATTCTGTCCAAAACATCTCCTCTCCTGTCTTCAAACACTAGAAGATAGAATACTTAAGTTCATACATCTTGCCAACAATTAGGGACATTACTCTGCCACTGTACAAAAAGCCTGTTGGTTATCCATTGTTGAAAGATCTAGTTTCCTGTTTTGCTGCCTCAAATTTAAAGTACTACATGAATCTTAGGTCCTACCTGCCTACCCATTCTATAGACTACTCACTAAAAAGTCAAGATGCCATACAGCTTGTTTTATTCCCTCATATATGTTCATAGGTATTTATTAAGGTACTGATCTGTTGATTATAAGTAGCAGTAACTTAAATTACCATGGTAGTTTTTAGTCCTTATATTTTGCATACAAATAATGTAAAGATGGGCCGGATAAGGATATCTTGGGACATTTACATGTTGCCCCTATCAATGAGGGACAAGGCTGATACATTGGGGGTGAATTTGTGGTTACCCATTCATTTTATCCAAATTACTTTTGAATAAGAGAAGTTAATTGCTTTATATAGAGTGGAAGACAGTTGCATAGAAGGAGAATTGTCTGTCATACATACCCATCCCTCCAACATGCTCTAGTTATGTTGCAAAAAAGATTAGGATCCTTTGAATGGGGCATCTATGGACTTGAGAATGTATAATAAGTCTGACAGGATATTATCTGTTGAGGCTGTAAAAGCGAGGCAGAGTTCACCTTTCCATAGGCTATATGATACTGAGAATAGGGACAAGGCTTTGAGATGGTCCACATAGTTTTTATTTAGACTTTTGATTTTCTTATTAAGGAAGCCTTGTGGCCTTTCCAGTTGTGATAAGTGTTTGGACGAGTACATACTGAGTTACACTCAATGATCAGCCTAATGAGTGCTGAGTACAGTGGAATGATTGGACACTATCTTTATAAGCTGTGGAATAGAAAATGACATCCTTACAATAGAGGTCATGTGGTGATCAAACAATAGTTTGTTGATGACATAGGTTCCCAGATCCCTGACTGCAGGATCAGTTTTCAAGGGTGTGGTACCAATTAGTTACAAGGGGAAGCATACAGTTATACATTTTATTTATTTATTATTTGTTGATGTTTGTTTATGTTTGACATTTGTTTTCTGGGAAAGTCTGACTGGATAATATTATCCATTTTCAGTAAAGACTCAGGAAGAAAAGCTCCAATAATAAAAACAGAAAATACATATACATAGGTGAGAACTGACATTGTATTACAAAATACTGTAAGTAGGTAATCTCTCTCTCTCTCTCTATATATATATATATATATATATATATATATATATATATATATTTATTAATACTAATATTAATACTCCCGTGACTTTTAAAATAATACACATATACCATCCTTAAAACAAGATAAATACAATATCTTGTGATGTTGAAATGTATTGACATGTAAATGCAAGAATTTAATACTCATAAAGCAAATGTCAGCATGGAAAATTCAAACAATGGATAAGAAGTAAGAAAGGAAGCAAGGGGAGAGTGAGAGAAAGTATTTGTTATAAGTGGAGTAGATATGGAAGACAGGAGAAATAATGAGTAAAATCAAGATTAAAAGTTAGGGGAAATAAAAGTAACAGTGAGGGAAATGAAAACAAGGAACTGAGAAGTAGATGCAAAAGTGAAGTGGCCCAAGAACTGAATCCTGAGATGCTTTGCTAGTGGCAGGCCTTTAGGAGGAGCTAGCTCCGCCCAACTTTATTTCCCAGGTTGTTTTTGCGAGTCAATTTGTTATCCAGTGAGTTGCACAGGGATTTACATTTAGCTCAGGAAAGTTAATTTACGATACCTCCATGTGGGATGGTGTCAGATACATCTGAGAGGTCTAGATATGCAGTGTCTACCTACCTAATTGCCCTCATCCATTGCTACTGTAACTTTTTCAAAGAAATCAACCAGATTGCATAGGCAGGATCTCCCCTTGATGAATATGAACTTGCTTGAGTTGATGGCCTGTAGATTACCTTTATCCTTATGTATCAATTTCAGAATGGTCCTTTCCATAGCCTTACAGATGAGTCTGGTCAGGCTTATAGGTCTATAATTATGTGGGTCTGTTGAAGTTTTTTGCAAGGTAATGACAGTTGCTGTCCTCCATTCATCCAGCACAGAACCTATTTTGAGGCTGATATTGAATAGCATCTATAGGGGGGCAGGCAAGTCATGTTTCAAGCTGA
This sequence comes from Protopterus annectens, assembly GCF_019279795.1. Lineage (NCBI taxonomy): Eukaryota > Metazoa > Chordata > Ceratodontiformes > Protopteridae > Protopterus > Protopterus annectens. Next base: position 551,370,665 of record NC_056725.1, read on the forward strand.
GCAGTAGGCAGCCTGACATGTTGTCTGTTCCCATAGTAGTAGTAGTGTTTTTGGCCTTAGATAGCACATTGAGGACTTATTTTGGGGATATATTCATGCAGGTTTGTAATCTGAGAATTTTTGAGGAGAAAGGTAGTTTAAGTTTGAGCTAAATTTGTCTGCCAGTAATTGGCAATGCCCACTGGGTCCAAGTATGGGATATCATTTACTATGAGCTCTGTACAGTGTTGCACATTGTTTCTGAAGTTTCTGTTGTAGTTAAAGAAGTCTTTGTGGTTGCCCTTCACCTGGATGGCTGCTTTGGTCAGCGTTGGAAGTTCCTTGTTTAGTTTATCTTGAGAGTTAAATATATTCTTGAGTGTGAATGTTTTATTTTATTACAGAGCCTGTTTGTCTTAGGGTTCCACCATTGGGGTTTCTTTTTGAGTATGGCATTCTATTTACTTATGAGAAGGACAGATTTGTTTATGCAGATGTTTACATGTGCATAGAGTTTGGAAGTAAAGGATTCCTATTAAGCAATAGTGGTATCAAAATGGAATAGACTTAAATTTAGCCAGATCATCGTCCAGTTTTAGTAGATTAAATTTTGCAGTCTCCCTGAATATTGAGATACTGGAAGTTGTTTACAGTTTGTCTTATGGTAAATATGACTGATTTGTGGTCTGTTTTAATTGGAAAGGAAGTTACAGTTGGTGGGGAGCAAAGCTGCTCCAAATTAGGAAAGGACCAAATCCAGGATTTTGCACCCTTGCTTGGAGTGTGAACTGTTCGAGAGTTTGTATTGATGAAGTCCAGTAATTTCAGGGTGTACATGTTTGAGGATTTGTCTCCCAGTTTATGGAGGGATACAGTCTCAGAGGAGAGTGCATTTGTTTTAATATACAGGAACTCCTTACTGGTTAGGTAGGAGTTGTAAGCAGAGGGAAACTTGGAAGGGGTCATATGGTTAGCTGTGATACAATAAGGGGTTATGTTAATCATAAGTTGGATGTGGAGGAGTTCCATGACATTATCTTGTCTAACTAATCTGGAGGTTAAATTTTAATTTTAGAATGTGGAGACACTGCTGCCTTGAGTGCTTTTGTCTAATGCAGTAGGCCCAAACGTGATGAAACCGTGCATGGATAGAGTGCTTTCTTTGGTCTTGAACCACATCTGTTTGATGATTTGTATTTAGTTTTATTTAAAAGGAAAGTCTGTCTGTCTGGCCCCATTTTTAGCAGAGGCCTGGGGAGAAAAGCTCCAAAACAAGGATAGAAATACGTTATTGGCAATTCAAAATAAAAGCAGTCCTCAAGCATTATTTGCAAAGTTTTAAACAAATCGATGTTTTCCAGGGTAAGGTGTGCTTGTAGGGAGTGAATTATTGTGTTAAGGCTCCTAGTCTTGAAAGCAAATACATTAATGTTTAGATTCTGTTTTGCTATGTTAGAAGCTTTAGAAGACTGACATTGCCTAAAAAAGGAAATGTGGGGTAAACAATGATTTAGCTAATATGTGAAAACCATGGATTGTGGAGGTGTAGGCCATCTAAGCCAGCAAAGCAGGGCTGCTAACCATCTCCCCAGAATGATACATATTGTGCCTTTTTTGACCTTTGAATGACTCCAGAACCTAAGCCAAATGTTGAAAGCAATGTCTTGTTTGTATCATAGCATCATTATTGGTGATGGTACAGTGCTGCTACATATTCCAAGAGATCCATCATATCTCTCCATGCAGTCCAGGGAGGTGCTTCTCAAGTATTTACACACGTATATACTACGAGTCTATCATAGGTGCACTTGTAGTGTAAGGATTTGAGTGCTTGCATAATGTGGCGAATCCTGGCACCAGATAGGCAACTGATCATGATCCCCCAACTCTTTGCACAGCCTGGTGAGTGGTACATTAGTGTGTCTCACTATAGAGTCACCTGTGAATAGGATATTTGGATTGTATGGAGGTTTGCCTTATGGGCCTTTGAATGGAGTGATTGTTACTCTTAGCACCTACAGTGAAACCTATATCTATCTTTGTTGTGTGTTTATGAGGTTGCTGAGAGTACTTGTTTCTTAGGTTACTTTTAGGAGATGTTTGTGGTTTAGGCGGGTTACTTTTAAGAGCTTCATCACATGAAGGTGTATGTGTTTGTTCTGAACTTTGCATGCTTTATTTAGTATGGTGTTGTATAAGTATGTCTCTCGCACACTGTGTCTGATGGTTTAAGTAATTAGGTACTTGTCATTAAGCATCAGACAATTGCTACATTGTCTCAGGATACTCATTTCAACCAGGCTGGCTGCAGTGATGGTTGGAAAGTGCAAAACTGTACTCGGGTACATACTAATATGGGCTGTAAGGGTGTTTCCCCTATGAGATTTGGAGTTGATTTCCTGGTCTCTGTAAAGCAAGCAATCTAAATCTTCACACAAAGAGCACAGCATCACCAAGGGCAAACCAGAGACTGTATGTGCAACTACTGATTATTTAAAGTACAGTAGGAATTGTGGAATAGGTTGTACTGAGAAATTTAAGGCTCTAAATACCTGTGTCGTGCATGGAGAAAGATGATTATACTCCCATATTTAGAAAAAGACAAACCAGTTAAGTGTTAAAGTGGTGCAAGACCCAACCTTAACAAATGTTAAGCATCCCTGGGTCCCATGATAGCCAATAAAATCTGCCCATAGTGACCAGCAAATGACTTGTTTCTGCCTCCTGCCCTTACTGGTAATGTGTACCCAAGTTCCTCTAATTAACTTAGAAAGTTGGTAGAATAACAGGATTTGTGTTGGCATGTATTTCCTGAAGGATGCAAACTCTGAAATTCCAGTGTATGTCATTATTTAGTGACTTTAGTCCTCTGAGGTTTGTCAGAAAACCACAGATTTATTTTATGAGGAACAAACCAAAAATGTGAAGCAATAATCTGGGCATTCTGTGAAAATCTGAACAGCTGAGTTGCCTGAAAGGTGAATGTAAAAGTAACGGACTGCATTGCACCGCCTTTCTGACAGCAAACTCCAGGTGTTTTACTTTGCTTTTTTTTTTTCTATTTTCCTGTGACTAGTAGGACATGTAGCACATAAAGCTTCCATGTAATGCAAAGAATTTTGATCATGTCATTGATCATAAACCCTTGTGTTCCTGACATGGATGCCAAGATTCACCTTTCATACTTTGCTTTCAAGGTGGATTGCTTTGCATCCGTGTCTCGCACACATAATAATCTGGTTATGATTGGTGACCTGATCATAATCCTGTATGTCTAGCCAGTGCAGTGCAGTGTTCTGTGCCACTGCTCGATAGACAGCAACAAGCTAAATTGCATTTATAACATAGAAAATAAGCAACATGATTCTCAACAGTACAAACCAGCCAATACTAGACACTTGAATTTAGCCTCAGTGGCAAGTAATGCCAACAATTGGCCTGGGAAACTTCTTTTGCCAACAGAAGAAAACAGTAAACTAATTTCAGCAAAAACTCACTAATTTGGGTTTGGGAGATGAAGATAAACAGGAAGAGAACAAAATAATCTGTAAATGTTGGACTTTCTAGGACTTTGTTAAACATGAATGGGGGCTCTAAAGCATATGCCCTACTTCAAGTCATTAACATTTGGAGACTTAAATGAGTGACCTGGAAATTGACAAATGTGGGATTAGAAAGTACTAATTATATTTATGAAACAGGACAGAACAAGACAATCTGGAAATGTAGGACTTGTTTGGACTTTGTTAAACTTGTAGGGGACTTTAAAGCATATGCCCTACTTCATGTCATTAATGTCTGGAAAAATACTCGAGAGGGGAAAAGGAGGGGGAGAGAGAGAACTGTTAAGGAAAAGTATTTTTTTCTTAACAGTATTACTTATGTGGTGCATGCTTTCCTCTGCATGTTATAAAGTGAAGTTTTTTCAGTTATTTTTTTAAGTGTAATGGGGATACTAACTTAAATAGGTGCTTCTGTTTATTCTTTTATAGGATTATATGGTCATAGGAAGTTACTAGGCTAATGGCCCTAGGGGCCCTTACAAGTCTAGGCAAGTTCTACCCTTATTTCCATGATCAGCACTTAATGCCCTCCTGTCCAAGAGGGACACAGGTGGAACCCCTGGAGTGAATTTACGATTACCCATCCAATCATCCATATTGCATTTGAAGAGGGCCAATGAGATGCTCTGTTTGACATGAAGTGGAAGCCTGTTCCAAAGGTGTGGTAACCTCTGGGAGAGAAATCTGTCCCTCCAGCAGGTTCTATTAATGTCACATACCAGGTTAAGGTCTTTAAAATGAGTAATCTGTGTACCATTTGACTTGCGGATATGCAGCATTTCCAATAGAGCAGGGTCAGAGATTGTCTCTTAAGTAGTCTGTATGAAACAAAATAAAGTGACAGTGATTTCAGATGATCCACATAAGACAGATGCTAAAGACTTTGATTTTTTTCTTACGAGGAACCTCTGTGGTCTCTCCAATTGCTGCAGGTGCTTCAAAAGGTACATTGTATTCAATTATTGGCTTGATGAGGTTTCTCCCTTCTCTAGTTTTAAGAAATGTGGGCACTGCAGTGTAAAACAAAACAAAAAAAAAGTGATCTGGTTAAAAGAGCATGACAAAAGAAAAAGTGTGCTTTTCTCATCCTTGGATTAGAGGAGTGACTGTGTTAAGGCCTTTTTAGCTTTATATAATAAGTTTTGAAAGAAAGCAAGTAAATGAAAAAGAATATTGAGTATTTTTTTCTAGTAAACAGTCCTGTGTCTGGTTCTTTTGTCACTAGCAGACAATCTGATAAAGAGAAATGGCTTGGAGAAACTGTTTTCTGAAAGCATTCAAGTGTTTTTCCAGCTGGTAGAGTTATAAAGACAAGGCAAACCTAGACAGCACTTAACAGCATCACAGGCTCTGCCATGCAGCTTAGCATGAATAAGCTTCCTTTCTGTTTAACTCTGCTCTCTGTGTGTGATTGTCAGTTTGGAACTTAAAGGTTCCTGTTAAAGGGGTAAAACTTCAATATTTGAAGATGTACATAGTTTGGTGTGTTATTGGGTTTTGGGGGGTGTATTTTTATTTGAGGGTTTTCAATAAAACAAGTTCTACAAGATATGGCATAGGCTCAAATGGAGATGACAAGCAACAGTTGTATCAAAGATTAACCTGCCAAACAGTTCATGCATGTAACACAAAAGCTGGAACTAGACACTTATCAAAAAAGCTGTTGTACATAAAATGTAGGAAAAATAAGCCCTCAAGGATATGATGCTTTCTATAATGCCTTTAAACATTAATGGTCTTACAGATAAATCAAAAAAAGAAGAGTAGTGAACTATAACAAAATAGAGAGAGCAAATATCTGTGCTATAGGAGACACACTTGGAAAGAACTGAACATGTGAATTTGATAGAGAGGTTTCCAGGATGGTTATTCAGTGGAATACCTGGGGTAAAGGAAGAGAGGAGTACTTGTATTAATTGCAAGAAGAGCTCCAATAGTAATAGAAGAAAAAAAGCAGTAATGGTAGATTTGTAGTACTAAGGGAGCTACTGGCAAGGGAGGAAGATTACACTGACATGTATTTATATTCCACCTAAAACTACTGTAATAGATCTAAGGAAAATTCAGGGAGAAATAATCAGCTTTCAGCAAGGAATATTACTTACTGGTGAGAACTGGAATTTTATTTGCAACAGTGAAGATGTGTCTAGGGGGCATAGAAGAAAGGGAAATATAACAAAGGAGGGTAGATTTTTAAAGATATTTATGAAAATATTTGGCATGAAAGATGTGAATTCAGTACTAGGAATTCTGGGTGTATTTCCATATTATTCTCCAAGGTACAAAAACTGGGCTAGGCTAGAAAAAAAATTGCATGTCACAGGAATGTGCATTTAATTGAAGGTCTTGATACACACCCAATAACTATTTCAGATCATGTACCAATAATAACTAATGAAATAAAAATGAGACACTGACACTCCCACCTGTCTGTTGAAAACAGAGGAATTTAAGGAATGGGTAGTTGAAATTATTCAGGAGCTATTAGAGAAGATAGAAACTTCTGAAAATATAGCTAGGGAGTGGGATACAATTAAAATGGAATTTAAAAATAGGGTGGAAATAATTGAGAGATATGGTTAAGAAGTCACAAGAATTATTTAGAGGAACTGGCAATATTCATTGCAAAATAGTGGGAATCTCACAGAACTAGAAGAGGAGCAACTACAGAATTCTAAACAGAAAATAAGAGACTACCTTGATAATGTGCATGAGTTTAGAAAGATTGCTGTTAAGCAACTGTTTTTTTATAACTCTAGAGCACAAAAACTTTTAGCACAACAACTCAGACAACAGAGAGTAGAAAGGGCTGTTACCGAGCTTAGGGAGCCTATTACAAGAAAGATAACTAGGGAACATGTAGAAGTATTAGAAATATTTCAGAAATTATATGAAAGTCTGTATAAAACAGAGAAACATGGAAATCAAGAAAAGGTACAAATGGAAATGTTTTTGGAAGAATTCAATATGCCAACGCTAGAAGGAGAGGAGGCTCAATTGTAAACAGGATAGGAGATGAGATAAAAATGGTGGTTATAACCAATCTACAGGAAAGTCCCGAGGATTAAATTGTATTCCTGTGGAAGTTTGGAAGCTAGGAGGGAAAAACTGATGAAGATCTGGAAGGTTTTGTTTAATAGTATTTTAAGAGGGGAAGTACCAACATCCTGGAAGAAAGTGGTAGCAGCTGTAATACCTAAAGAGGGGAAAGGTCCATCAGATCCAGCTTCATACAGGCGCATTTCAGTACTAACTCATGATTATAAAGTGTTTGTGTATAATGGCTAAAGGAATGGCACCAGTGATGGCAAAATTGATAGATATGGATCAATTTGGTTTTCTGCAGGGGAGGCAAACATTTGACAACATAAATAGAACAGTGATGATCCAGAGAGAAGCAGAATGTAAGAAAATACCACTGTTGCTCATGGGTCTTGATGCAGAGAAAGCATTTGATAGAGTAAGCTGGGATTTTTATGAGCAGAGCAATGGAAGCATTTGCATTCCCTGGTAAAATTATAAGGTTGATTAGGAGGATATATGAAGGATCGGAGGTGAAAATTAAAATGGGTGAGGTCCTCTCTGATAATCTCTTCTTGAGCAGAGGAACCAGGCAGAGGTGTCCTCTCTCCCCTTTATTTGCATTATATTTAGAACCATTGGCAAAGAAAATAAGAGACTCAGAAGATCAAGGATATAATTGGCATAGCAGTCAGTAAAAGCTGGTTCTATTTGCAGATGACATTATTTTATACCTGGCAAAACCAGATAGGGACATTACAGTGCTGTGGAACATATTGAGACAGTTTCACACCTTTTTGGGATACAAAATTAATGAAACCAACACAATAGCGGTAAATTATGTACCCACATATGAATTGGTTCAGCAATATCCATATTTATGAGAGCAACAGTTTCACACCTTTTTGGGATACAAAATTAATAAAACCAACACAATAGCGGTAAATTATGTACCCACATATGAATTGGTTCAGCAATATCCATATTTATGAGAGCATGATAAAATGAAGTATTTAGGAGTCTGGATTAAAATGATACTGGTGTGGCAGCTAAGGATATGTGGGAAGAAACTAAAAAGATAATACAAAAACTGAGAAACTGGAAGCTCTGCTATATGAATATTGATAGTAAGATACTAGCAGTTAAAATGTTTTTAGTACCTTTAGTCTTATACACAGGTCAGGCATATTTTTAGCAACCAGAGGAGAGGTTGTGTATAGCAAGCTGAAGGATTTTATGTGTGAGGGGTAGATGTCAAGTGGGATAAGCTTATTCTTCCAATAGAACCGGGTGGATAGGAATTACCCGAGTTGAAGGGGATTTTCAGAGCACACACTTAAAGTTCCTATACATAGCACAAGCAGAAAACTGATTGTCTAAGAAGTAAGCCAACATGGGAACAGAGAAAGGAGATTCTGCTGATAGGAATGACTGCAATTAGGGATACAGAAAATAGGTAAGAAGGGGAAGGAATATATTGGAGAAAACTAGCAAAGGAAGCAAGGTACTGGGAGCAAATAACTAGAGAGGGAAATATAGAATGTGAAGTTGCCAAGAACATATTTGGACTGCAGGCTAAAGACTGCCTTCCACATCAAAGATTCCTATCAGAGTACGGGCAGAGAGAAAGAAATGGGGGTGGGTTTCTAAACAGAAGGCTATCACTGGTAGAGTTTTTAGTAGAATCTAGAACAGAAGTTGCCTTAAGAAAGGAATAATTAGTAGAACATATAAAATATTGCATGATGACTATAAGAATCAATCAGATGAGGTTAGGAAGGACTGAGAAGAAAGATTGGATAAGCAATTCACAAAGAAACAATGGGAGAATATATGTATTCTCTCAAATGTGCAACAAAATCTAGATGATTTCTGATCTTTGCCTGAAAGTGCTTACATAGGTATTTTTATACCCCAAGCAGACTTCAAAGAATTTTTCGTCAGATAGATAGCAAATGTTGGTGTGATGGGGCAGAAAGTGGTACAGACTGCTCTGTTGGAGATGCTGGGTGAGGAAGTTGGGGTGACTCAGGAAATTTTTTTTTGGGCTATGATACAAACTCAGAATTGCCTAGACATGTTGAGTCTAATTATACTGGCTGCCAAAAAGCAATTACTAGAAAATGGAAATAAACATCTAAACCAACTTTACTAGAAGTAAAGATAATAACAGAGTTAAAACAACTGGAACTGGGATGTTTAGAAAAGGGTAGGAGCAAATTGCACAGGAAAAAAATGGGAACTGTGGGATCAATGCATGCAGAGGTGGAACGAGGTTTACTTGAAGGCAGGATTTGAATGAACTTTGTAATGGCTGACTAACAATAACCGGATATGTTAAAAGTGATGTATAATGTTTGCAGCTACAGTTGTGCTGGCACAGTTTGGTATGTGTAATGTTTGCAACTGAGATTGTCATTTGTATAACTGTAACATGGCCTATGTCATGCATGATAATTTAATAATGATGTTTCTTGTTTACAAAAAAAAAAAGAAAAGGAAAACAACCAATCATCCCAATTCTTGTATATCCTAAGCCTTTTATTGTAATAGTCAGGTTGTATGGCTTTAAACTTCTTACATTGCTGAAATGATCTTGCTATGTGACTATGTATCTTCATTGTTGCTAATGTATTTGTATGTAATTCAGTACAAGCATACATGCTTAATTCCTTATTTTGACAAGTTCTTTGTTAGTATCTGCAGTGTATAACTGCATTGCAATATTCAATGCTTGTATGACTAAATATGTGAAAACTACTGCAGCCTGTGTTTCTACCAGTGTTAACCATACCTCTCAACTGTCCCTTATATTGACTCAAATTTTTGCTCTAGCCCTCTTAATCCTGGTCATTTTATAAGAAAAGGATGAACATAATTTTTTTCACTTATGTAAATGGATGTTAATACACATCCACTTATTCTGTCAACTTTTCAAGTTAATAGTATTAATATTTTAAAAGGACACAGGTTTTCCCTGATTATTTCTGCATTTGACCCCAGTTCTGAAGGAATGAGGTTTATCATAATGAGTGTAACCATTTCTGCAAAAATGTTTCCCTTTTGGCTCAAGTAATGATGACTCAGAAGGTCAACTGACCAACTCACTCATGCAGTTAAACTAAAATAAGATAAATAAACATGTAACAGTGACAGTAATGCAGTACGAGATGTTGAGCAACCTGCATTACTGCATTGTGATATACTGAGCAGCACTCTTGCCTCATTATGTCAATACTCAGAACAATGTGAACTGTTTATAGATGGAAATCATATAGTAGTATACCTCGTAGCTCAGACTTATCTGTACTTAGACCGTATGTAACATTGTGAGCGGTTAAGGACTAGCTGTATGGTTGCACAGATTTCATGGTAATATGTACAGCAGGACAGCAAATACTGCTTATTTATAAATAATGCTGTTGTGCTTGGCAGCACACACTGCAGCATGGCAGCTCAAAGCATGGCCGCATCTACTCTACTAGGTGCTAAAAATCTGTTTTTTAACAGGGAGAGCAAGACATGTAGCTACTCTTATCTGCAACTAAACAGAATTTAAAAGGGGTGCATAAGACAGGAAAGGGTATGAGAGCAAGCAGAGTGAAATGCAGATAGCTCACATAGGAAAGGGTAACATGGATGTGGGAAGGCAGGCTTGTAATTTTTGTTGGGGATAAATCCTTTTTTTCTTATAATGAGAGAAGGGGATGAGAGATGCAGGATTCAAGGGAATAGGAAAAAACAGGTATGGAGAGAGAGAGGGTTGGAGAATTTTCTGAGTGCAGACTGAAATAAAATGGTACAGAGAAATAGGGGTTGCTGTACATATATGAGGTTGAGCTGACAAGGAATGGATGTATAGAAGTAGATGGTGGATAAATGACAACAAGTTAAGGGCCATGACTGTGTTGGGGGTTGACAGCAGAGAGGGAGAATAGGATGAGGTACTGGCTGCAGGGTGAAGCTAATCCAGCCATAAGAGCAGCCTACACAAAAACATCATCACTTGATGATTCCATGTGGCCAGTGGCATGAATCTTCACACACTCTGATGGCTGAATAAATGGGGATTAGTGGACAAGCAGATCTGAGGTTCATTTCAAGAGGTGCTCCATACAACCATGATGATTGTTCAGCTGCCACTTCACCAACTGTTGCAGCTGTGGTTGGGCCAAAACAGGTGATAGGGCATGGCTGCCTGCCTAAGAGTGACTTTTACTTACTGCTGAGTCAGTCCCATCCCCATCACTAGACCTAACCTGGCCAGCAACAGCACCTGGCTGTGTTGCAGGTATCCGAGTCTTAGCTTGCTCTTCCTCTTGACATGGACACAATGTGAAGACTGGTACAAGTATGCAGTAAGAACTAAAATATGTAACTGAAATTTAGTGTACTGTAAGTCATATACCAGTCAGATGTATCCTGCTGTGCCATTAGTCTTTGGTACTGTCACAGCCTGTCTGGTTCAAGTCTAGTTCCTCATTTGCTGTAAGATGGAGGAAGTAATAAGGTAGGGCCATCAATTTTATAAACAATGTATTGGTACTGCTGCTGGTTTCTGCTCTGTAATAAATGTGTTGTAATAGTAAGATCAGTATATGGTAAACATTCCCAGACAGGTGTTACATGTATATATCCTGCTCCAAACAATATATTTGTTGACTACATGACTTTTTAATGTACATCATGAAGCACCATTTTCTTAAGTAGCTGGGATCAGGGAATACATGCCAGGGTTTAGAAAAGCTGTAGTGGTTGTTAGCGTAGTACATACCTAGGAACCTGTATATTATCAGAGATGATTAATTACAACTGTGGCCATATCTCTCAAACTCTTAGTGCAAGAAATCTTGACAAAGCCTAAAATAAGGGGGGGGGGTAGGGGGTGGATAAAAGCCCACAAATAGGAATGGATTTTAAATATTGTTCTAAATTTAGAAAGTTGCTAGAATTGCATGATTTGTGTTAGCATACATTTTCTGAAGGATATGAAGTTTGAAATTCAAATGTATGTATGTAGTGACTTAAATCCTCAGTGATTTGTCAGAAAACCACCAAATTTATGAGGAATAGACCAATAACATGAGACAAAAATCAGAAGATTCTAAAAAAATTCTGGACAGTTGAGAGATATGCTTATAGCTTATGGTTTAAGTTTTCCCATGGGTAACTTTACAGGAAGAATATCTGCCTACAGCCTAAGTAGCTGATTAAAGATTGTGAGGTCTAGGATTGCAACTTAAATATTACCAATAACTGTAAAAGAGGCAAAAGGTATGAAAGATAGCTCTTATAGACTGTATGGAGACAGTCCGTTATTTAAAAAAAAAAAAAAAAAAACAGATTCATTATTGTTAAAGTCCTAAGTGAGCCGCTAACATTCTGGAAGTGGTCTCCAGTGGTTATGTTGCAATGATATTTATGTTGCAATGATATTTAGCCATGACTATTATCAGCCTATCACCAGCCCTACAGTTGCCTTCCATTTTGCCAGCACTAACATTCGCATCCAGTTGTATGTTGTACACTGTGGTGTTATCTCACACCAAATCTTGCCTATTTTAAAGGACAATCTCTGTAATGCATTCCTTTATTGTTATATAGAAGAATGTCTCCCCTATGTTTTACTACAAAGGAATGCATGGTAGAGGTAATCCTTTAAAATGGTTAGGCTATGAATACTTGAATGCGTGAAACCCTTCATAGGTAGAATAAATGTCTGTTACAATATTCCCTTTGTTTATACAGGATCCCGTATACTCAGAGGGAAATGAGGCCAACAGAGGCAGGACAATCTGAGCAATGTAGAAAAGGAAATCCTGCTGTTACCTCCTCAGGTGGCAAAGCCTACATCTTTTGGGTAAAGGTGGTATAGTCTGATAATTATAGAACCAGGTGTGGCACTCCTTATTTCAGAACATTAATGGTACAGGAGGGAATGGAACAGGAATATTCAACATTGTTACTGGCAGCTTACAGATATGACTGGATAGGTACAAGGTATTAAACCGTGAAATAGAGTGATCTACCACAGGTCTGATCTTCCAGGGTCTGCATAACTCACAGAGATGGAAGAATTCCTTGTGACCCTGCCTAGAGGCAAATCATTGTTTCCAGATGATTTCTGCATGTTGGTGCTGTGGTATCATAGCCCCTCTCCATATTTCCGTGGGAGATGGGCAGTATTAACCTGGTCTGTCAAAAGTTTGCCTATACTACTGTTAGGCATACTGTTTGTAGAATAATCCAGTTTTCTGTTCTGTGACACATCAGACTGACATTAATGTCCTACCATCAGTGAAGATAAGGTAGAGTAAAGAATGGTACATGAACACCCTTGCTTTGCATGCCACATGGGCACTCTAGTGAACGTCATTGGGTTCACCATGATGCTTTGTATGTTCTATATTCATAGGTGTCCCCAGTGATGAGTGTTGTATAGAAATGTCTGAGACTGGACAGGGCTGATATTGGCACCACAGTTGTGTTAAATGATGATCCTGAAGGACATGATCATGATGCACAATCTGGGTATACAGTGACTGTCACTACTGAGTAATAATATACCCACTCACACAAGGTATAGATGCAGCCAGAAGTATTGAGGACAGTGTAGTTGTACATACTGAGTGACCAGCATCCCCAGAGAGAGATCTTCTGTAGATGATACCCTCATACATGCTTCTTCTGTGTCAGAACAGGCAGGTTTACATATCCACACTGATTCTGATGTGGGCATACCTACTGTAGTGCAGTGACACAGGGGTACATAACAGTGTCACAGCTCCCATTTGGCACCTGAGATGCAGGCACTTCTGAGGATAAATCAACAGATATGCAGGAACATCTTTCAAACACAGTCTGCATTTTAGCTGGCATGCATAATGCATGGCATTCATCAAAAGCAGAGTGAAGGGGGCAACTGCTCCAAGTGCAAAGTGTTAAGAGGTGTGGACAGCCAATCCCCATTGCTGTTTAATATATACCTGCTTTTAAAAGCTGGTATTGAATTTATGGTCAAACCTGAGCACTGTAGTTTTCCCTGTGTAGTCCGAAGTGTAGCAGCTGCATGCTACATAGTACATTTTCTTTTCACAATTTTATTTAGGAAAAAAAATGTGTGTATGTGTATATATATATATATATATATATATATATATATACACACACACACACACACAATATAGCAGCTGCTTGCTACAGCTTTAAAGTAAAAAATGCAACATTTCTTAACCTAAAACCCTCAATGCTGTGGTGCTCTGTGCAGTGTATACATTGTAGCAAACAGTTTGATACTGTTTAAAAGTAAAAAATGTCTTTTTTAAACTAAAGTCCGAGTGATCTGAATGGTGTAACAACTGCTTGCTATAATGTAGAAAAACATTTTTTCATTAAGTAAAATGTCATGGAGGAGGAGGATCGGGGGCATGGAGTGCAAAAGGGATGTGATTAGCTCCTGAGGGAGGAGGATGGCAGCATGTATCTGACCATGTGGTTGGTGTGCCAGTACAAGGAGCAGACATTTTTTTTTTTTGCTTTTCACTTGGAGCTGAGGGCATGGGGTGCATCTTTCTGAGACCATGGCAAGGTGCTAGTTGAAGTAGCTACTCCTCTACCATTCTTTTTTTATTATTAAAAAATAAACATCTTTATTAAATTATCACTTGTGACATAGGCAATCATACAGTTATATAAATGGAAACTAACCATGTTGACATAATTTTGGTTGCAAACATTATACTTCACTTATAATCTATCACGTCGCTGTCAGTCAAACATTACATTGCTCATTCAGATCCTGCCCTCTTTTAAACCTCATTCCTCATCTGCATGTATTGTTCAGACAATTTCCATTTTTTCTATGTAATTTTATCCTACCCTTTTCTAAAGATCCCATTTCCAGTTGTTTTATAGATAGATTTGTTAGTATATTCACTATGTCTTGTACAGTTGGTTTAGACTTTGATTTTCATTTCCAGAAGCAAGACCTTGCATGTCTAGATAATTCTAATTCTGTATCATAGGTAAAAAAAAATTTCCTTATTCATACTAATTTGTTTACCCATTATTTCTGATAGAGTAGTCTGCAGGTAATATTTAAAGTCCGCCAACTCATTGCACTCCCAAAAAATATGTTTACATCTTTCTACAGGGGGAGAATTTTTTTAGATTCTACTTGGGGTATAAAAATACCTGTGCATACACTTTCAAGCAAAGATCCTAAATCTTCTAGACTTTGTGGCATATTTGGGAGACATGCATATATCCTCCCATTGTTTTTTTTTTTTTTTTGTCTTGTTTTGTTTTGTGAATTGCTTGTCCAGTCTCTTCCCAATCCTTTCTAACCTCCTCTGAGTCTTATATTTGTCATGCAATATTTTATAGCTGTACTAATTATTCCTTTTTAACAGCAGCTTCTGTTCTAGATTCTAGTAAAACTATGCCCATGTTAGTCTATCACTTAGGATCCCCCTATTTCTTTCTCTTTACCTATACTCTAATATCAGTCCTTGTTAGTGAAGGCAATCTCTAGCTTACAGTCCAAATAAATTCTTGGCTTCTTCCCATTCTGTTACCTTTCCCTCTCTAATTATTTGTTCCCAATACCTTGGTTCTTTTGCCAGTTTTCTCCAATAAATTCCAGCCCTTCTTGCCTTTTGTCCGTTTCCCTAATTGCAGTCATCCCTATCAGCAGAATTTCCTTCCTTCATTCCAATGTTGGCTTAGTTCTTAGAATACTTTCTGCTACTTCTGATGGTTATTGTTATTTTTAAGGATCTGCATCCAAAATCCCAGTCTCTCCTTTTTTCTTGAGCTTCCCCCTGTTTCATCCTCATCATCATCATCATCATCATCCCTTTCCACTTTGAATTATAAGTTTCTGTTTGCAATATGTATAGGAGACTTAACTGTGTAACTCTGAAATACCCGCTTCAAATCAGTTAATCTCAGACCACCCCGTTCTATTGGAAGAGTCAGCTTATCCCACATGACTCTTGCCATTTTCCCCTCCCAGATAAAACCCTTCA
Organism: Protopterus annectens; assembly: GCF_019279795.1. Classification (NCBI taxonomy): domain Eukaryota; kingdom Metazoa; phylum Chordata; order Ceratodontiformes; family Protopteridae; genus Protopterus; species Protopterus annectens. The sequence continues at coordinate 551,386,257 of NC_056725.1, forward strand.
GCTCTTTATTTACTGCTATCCAAGGTTCTCATCTGGTTGATAAAAATATGCCTGACCAGTGTGTAAAACTAAAGGGACTAAAAACATTTAACTGCTTGTAGCTTACCATCAATATCCATAAAACAGAGCTACCAATTTTTGTATTATTTTTTGTTTAGTCTCTTACCACATATCTTTAGCTGCCACACCAAAATCCTTTTTAATCCAACCTCCTATGTACTTCATTTTATCATGTCCCCATAAATATGGATATTGCTGGACCAATTTGTGTGTGGATACATAATTTACAGCTGTTGCCTTTATTTTAGCTTCATTAATTTTGTATCCCAAAAAAGATTTGAAACTGTCTCAAAATGCACAACATTGAAATGTCCTTCTTTGGTTTTATCAGGTATAAAATATCATCTGCAAATAGAGCCAACCTTTCTTAACTACCATACCAGTTATATTGTTGAATTTCTGAGTACCTTATTTTCTTTGTCAATGGTTCTAAATACAGTGCAAATAACAAAGGGGAAAGATGACACCTCTGCCTGGTTCCTCTGCTCAAACACAGATTATCAGAGAGGAACTCACCCACTTTAATTTTCATCTCTGATCCCTCATATATCCTCCTAATCAACCTTATAATTATATCAGGGAATGCAAATGCTTCCATTGCACTGCTCATAAAGTCCCAGCTTACTCTGTCAAATGCTTTCTCTGCATCAAGACCTACCAACAACATTGGTATTTTCTTACATTCTGCTTCCCTGTGGATCATCAGTGTTCTGTTAATGTTGTCAAATATATGCCTCCCCTCCACAAAACCACATTGATCCATATCTATCAATTTTAGCATCACCTTTGATATTCTTTTAGCCATTGTTGACATCTTATATTCAAATGGATTTTAGGATTGAAAATGGAAGCTGGATCTAATTAATTTGTCTTTCTCGCTTTCTTTTTTAATTACTTTTACCATTTCTTTCTTCAGGATGTTGGTGCTTCTCCTCAAAAACTGTTAAACAAAAAAAAGTGACAAATTTTATCAGTTTTCGCAGACTTCCAGACTTCCATTCCATACCATCTATTCCTGGGAACTTTCTTTGTAATTATTTATATCAAAAAAAAAAATAAAAAAGGCTACAACTGTGGTGGTGAAACCAAAACAAAAAAAAAAAAAAAAAAAGGAGGACTTGCAACAAACATAAAGAGACTTTTATTACACAAAACAACAAAGCTTTCAGATTAGTAAATCCTTCATCAGTGTATCAAATCACAGTTCACAAGCCCAACTTGTATAGCATAAATCACACAGCCCAACCAATAAAAACATAGAATCAATTAAAACAATTGCAGATAAATACATTTAAAAAAAACAAGAAAAATAACTTTGTTCACAAACATTTGTAAACTTCTATAAAAAAATTTATATCAAATAAACTTTTATTTCAATGACGGTGTTTAAGTATAGCTTTGATGCTAACCATCTTATTAATACCAGGTAAATGATCTGCCTGCATACGTGCAATCCAGTTATATTCCCTTAACTCCAGCTCATTATTAATATCCCCACCTCTAGGGTTCTCTGAAACTATTTCAATTGCCCTCAAAAACATCACCATTTATATTTCATATCCTCCTATCCTAACAGTTAATTGAGCCTCATCTACCTCTTACCTTGGCATATTTAATTCTTCCATAAACATTTTCATTTGTGCTTTTTCTTGATTTCCATATTTCTCTGCTTTATACAGACAATTACCCTAAAAACAAATTCATGTTGCATATCATTGTCAGATGTTTTGCCAAGGCATTAGTCATGACCCCCACATATTTCGGATTTATGTTCAATGATTCTCTCCTTCAGTTTCCTAACAGAGTTATCTACATAAAAAAATGTAGATTTTTTTGCATTTAGCAAAATAATAGGAGTACTACATGTAGCAGTACATTTAAATGTAAAAAGATGTCCAATTGTAGGATGCTTTAAAACACTGTCACTACAAATGTTTTCACAGCAAGAACAATTATGACAAGGAAAAGTTACTAATTTGTTGTAGCATTTAGCATGACCCCGAGAGGGAAAATCTTTATAACATAGTTGAGTTTTGAGGCTCGGGCAGTTCTTGTAAGCAAAACTGGGATGTTGTCCAATATGTGTTGTAAGATCAGGTAATGCATACAAGATATCCAAACTATTAATAATTATATTCCTTATAGGGTCAGCACATCTACTATATGTCATTAGATTCATAGCACTCCATTAGATTTAACAACAGAGTTAGTATTATTACAAATATTGTCAAAAATGTCTCAGCTCTATTACCCCTTTCCAAGATAACTTCATCTCTTATCTAATACATATGACTTGTACCCTCTTTCTTTGAATTCTAAAGTCATTTCAGCCATTTGGTCAGTATATTTAGCAAGATCTGTATTTAAGTGACTAGCTCTTACATATTGACTCTTTAACGATGCCTTTAAAAACATGTTGAGCATGCATACTATTTTTATGCAAATATTTATTAACATCCACTGTTTTCTATATATGCTTGTTTCTATATCAGAACCAATGATTTTCAAATTAACATCTAAAAATTTAATTTCATTCCCAGATGATGCCATATCAAGCCACAAAAATATCTGTAGTTTGATAAATATATATATCAAAATCATTCAATTCATCCTCTGAGCCACCTCAAAATAAAAAGACATCATCAACAAATCACTTAAAAAAAGACAACATTCTGTTTAAAGTTATCTGGGCCATTTTAGATGTATATTTCTTCCCATTTGCCTAAGGTAAGATTGACTTAAGTGTTAGCAATGGGAGTACCCATTGCTATGCCAGCAACTTGGTGATAGAGCTGCCAATCAAACATAAAGATGTTATTGGCTAAAATGGCCTCTAATAATTCACATATGCTTTTGATTTCTCAACCTTTAAGTCCATCTTCCATACATAAAAATTAACTGATCATATCTATTCCATAATGATTGGGAATTATGGTGAGGAGGGACTTAGAGTCACACAAAAAGTTACAACTGGAAGTAGTTTTAAACCATTCAGAGAGCTGGGACAAAAAGTTCCCAGTGTCCCTAATAAAACATTTTAGATATGTTAAATACTTAATATATTTTGTAAATATAAAGATGTCACTTCTGTGGCCTAACCTCTGCCCAATGCAGTGGGCATCATTGGAGGATTGGAAAGAGACTTATGAATTTTAGGTAGGTCATAAAGAATGGGAATACTGGGACAGGGAGTACTAAGGTAATTAAATACGTCAACAAAGATATTCATAAGTTGCAGTTCATAGATGCACATTTAACATTATAAACAAACTTAGAAACATCACATTTGTTAATTTTTGCAAAGGCTTTCTTATCCAATAATAAATCATGCATAGAAGCAAGATAATTTTCACGATTCATGATTCCCATGGCTCCCCCTTTATCAGCTTCTAACTATAATATCATTCGTCTGCAATTTAAAACGTGCATCCTGCTCATCTCTAGTAAGATTATACATTTTCTTAAAATCATTTCTTTCATAAAGAGCATGAATTTGTCTTTCACATAAATCATGGAGGGCCATAACTACTGGATTACTACTTGGAGCAAAGGTACTAGACCTTTTGCATACCTGGGTGTCAAGAGGCAGCGAGTCATTTTAAGTTCAGATTACGTGTGAGCAACTTCAGATCTGTAAGGGTTTGCACAATATTATCCTTACAAGATGGAATAAAGTTAAGCCTATGACTCAAAAGAGAAATGTCCACTGTAGTAAGTTCTAAATCAGATAGGTTCACAACATTACTTCTTAATGTTGTGAGTGTCTCGACTTGCTGCGTGTTTGTGGACCTTCATGGTTTCCTCTTCCTCTTGTTTTCCTTTGGACTGCCCACTGGTTGATTGTGTCTGTGGTGGGCAGTCTGTCTGGCAGATTGATTTGAATAGGTGGTGGGGCACTCAAAAAAACTCTGTTGCGTTATTAGAATCAGATAAGCTGTTTTTTGATGATGAAACCGAAGTTGACGTATCTAATAAACGTTGCTTATAGAACAATAGAACACATTGCAACATTATCAGTAGGCAGAGTATCTTGATGTTGCCCATTTTATTGTTGGAAATAGATAATGGTATAGAAATATCATCCAACTCGTACACAGAGCCCTGCTGCACATCAGCTCACGTTTGCATCTTGAGATTAGATTTTTTGAGGGCCAAGAGATGATATTACCAGATTTAAAGTCTTTTACGTCCCTCATTAGTTTGTATTTTTAGTACTTTCCAATTTATGATCAAGCACACACAGCCATTCAAGCCTCTTATTGTAAGTTGGAATATAATTTTGGAAAGAAGGCATAACAGAGATCTTACTTTCCAATTTGGTAATAGTATCCTGCAAGTCAGGCTCTATTTTGTAAAAAAATTCATTAAGTTATGTAATCAAAACCAGTTTGATACATTCCTGCCACTTATTGTGAAGTACTGGGTAGTGATTTCCATATGAGGGCATTTTTAAAACTCTCATCCCCCAAGTATCACCCCAAACGCAATGCAAGAGAAAAAACTAAGTCACTGCAGCTTCTTAAAGGCTTGTACATTATGCTCCAAAGTTTTAATTAGATTCAAACAACTATTGTCACTGTTTGCACCAGCTTCATTCCCAGTAGGAGCAGAAATCATTTGGGTCAGCAATGGGTTAGATCACGTATATAAAGGTTCATTAATGGAATGGTTTAGTTTAAGCTGGTTGGTTCCTGGTATGGAGGGCTGGGTCATTTCTAAAAAAAAGCTTCTAAAGTGCAGCCAAATAGAAAAAGACACAAAAAGCAAACTAAGGCTACAACCGTGGTGAAGCAGAGTCACAAACCAAAATCCAAAATGTAAAACACCAAAAGGAGGACTCTGCAACACACAAAACAACAAAGCTTTCAGATTAGTAATTCCTTCATCAGTGTATCAAACCACAATTCACAAGCCCAACTTATATAGCATCAAACAGCCCAACCAATAAAAACATAGAAGTGATTAAAACAAATTGCAGATAAATGCATTTAAAAAAAAAAACAAGAAAAATAACTATACTTGCAAACATTTGTAAACTTCTACAAAAATAATTTATATCAAAAAACTTTATTTCAATAATAACTGTGTTCAAGTATATGATGCTAACCATCTTATTAATACCAGGTAAATGATCAGCCTGCATATGATCAGTCCAGTTATATTACCTTAACTCCTGCTCATTATTAATATCCCCACCTCTAGCGTTCTTTGAAACTATTTCAATTTCCCTAAAAACACATAATTTTTATCTCATCTCCTCCTATCCTAACAGTTAATAATTGAGCCTCATCTACCTCTTACCTTGGCATATTTAATTCTTGCATAAACATTTCCATTTCTTGATTTCCATATTTCTCTGCTTTATACAGACTTTCAGAAAATTTTCAGAATATTTCTAGTACCCCTATAGGATATTTTGTTATTTTCCTTGCTATAGGCTCCCTAAGCTTGGTGACAACAAATTCTACTTTGTGTTGCCTGAGTCATTGTGCTAAAAGTTGGTGTGCTCTGGAGTTAGTATCAAAAACAGTTGCTTAATAGCAATCTTTCTAAACTCGTGCATACTATAAAGGTAATTCCTTATTTTTTGTTTAGCATTCTGCAGTTGCTCCTCCTCTTGTTCTATGACAGTACCTATTCTGCAATGCTTTAACCTTTGTCAGTCCCTCTAAATAATTCTGGTTACTTCTTCACTATATCCTTCTTTCTTTTATTTTCACCCTATTTTTAAACTCCACTTCAATTTTTATCCCTCTCTCTACCTATATTTTCAGAAGAAATTTCTTTCTTTAATAATTCCTGAATAATGTCCACTACCCATTCCTTAAATTCATGTATTTTCAACAAATAGGTGGGAAAGTTCCAGTGCACATTTATTTTAGTTATTATTGGTGTGTGATCTGAAATAGTTTTGGTTGCATATCAAAACTTTCAATTAAATGCACATGTTCCTGTGAAATATATGTTCTGTGTAGCCTAGACCCATTTTTGTATCTTGGGGAGTAATTTGTAAATTCACTGTAAACTCCTGCTACTGAATTCACATCTTCTGTGCCAGATGTTTTCATAAATTTCTTCAAAGATTTACCCTCCTTTGTTATAGTTTCCTTTCTGGGTTCCCAGATACCTCTTCACTGCTGGAAATCAAATTCCAGACCCCACCTATAAATAATATTCACTCCAGAAAGCTGATTATTACTCCCAGAATTTTCTTAAGCTCTATTATAGCAGTTTTAAGAGGAATATAAATACATGCCAGTGTAATACTCCCCCTCCCTTGCCAATAACCCCTTAGTGCTACAAATCTACCATTATCATTTTTATCCTCTTCTACTGTTATTGGCATTTCTCTTGCAATTAATGTAAGTACTCCTCTTTTCCTTTGTCCCAGGTATTCTGCTGAATAACCATCCTGAAAACCTTTCTTTATCAAATTAACATGATCCGTTCTTTCCAAATGTGTCTCCTTTAGCATAACTGCACTCTAAATTTTTATATAGTACATGACTCTCATTTTTGTATATATGTGTATGTGTATATATATATATATATATGTGTGTGTGTGTGTGTGTGAAACCCTTTACATTTAAATATAATATAGTAAGCATTATGTTAAAAAGTTATTATTTCTACCTTTTATGTGTAACAGTTTTTTTGTTAAGTGTCTAGTTCCAGCTTTGGTGTTAATATGCATACACTAATGTTTAGGCAGTTGATCTTTTAAACAACTGTTTCTTGTCATATCCATTTGAGTCAAAAAAAAAAACTCCTCAATACATCCCTAAAACCTATTAACTTAATACTAAAACACACAACGATGTACATCTTCAAATACTGAAGTTTTGTTCTAATAATAGGAGCAAATGTCCCAGACTGACAGCCACATTCACAAACTTGGGTTAGCCTAAATGGAAGGTTATCCATGCTAAGGCATGTGGTATAGTCCAGTATTTGCTTCTAATAAGTGCTGTTTGGTTTTGTCTTACCATTATTACTCTCCCAGATTGGGAAAACACTTGAATGGTTTCAGAAAACAATTATCTCCTAGCCATTGAAAGAAATACTTATTCTGTTTTTATTGCTTGTTATCAGATTGTCTGCATGGAAAAGTGAGAACCAGATACAACGTTGCTTTTACAAGCACTCATGTATTTGCTAGACAATGTTCTTTATTTTATTTGCTTTCCTCTTAAAACTTATTAAAGCCAAGGCCTTAAGCCAGTCTTTTCCCTATGCAAGCATGAAAAAAACATACATTTTTTTCTGTCCTGCTCTTGTGACTAGACTTTTCTTCTTTTTTTTTTTTTTTTATATTGCAGTGCCCACATTTCATAAAACTGAACAATGAAAAAGAAAAAAGGAGGAAAAAACAGGGGTACCTGTTTTACTTTAGTATCCCCATGGCACTCAAAAATAACAGAAAACTTGACTTTATAGCATGCAGATTATGTCATGTATTATAAAAACACTACTATTAGGAACATTTTGTTTTACTTACAGTTAACTCTTTCCTACCCCCCCAGTGTCCTTCCAAACATTAATGGCATGAAGTGGGACATATGCTTTAGAGTCCCCTATAAGTCTAACAAAGTCAAAAAGTCCAATATTTCCAGGTTTCCTTGCTCTGTCATGTTTCACCAGTCTAATTAATGCTTTGTAATCACATGTTTGTCAAATTCTGAGCTGTAAGTTTCATTCCTGTTTATCTCCATATCCCTAATCCAATCTGTGCTTCATTTCTAACATATTCCTCATTCTTCTAGTCAACTCTTGTGCTTTTTTTCTGTCTCTCAAGCAGTTCCCATTGAAATATAGCTAATGGTTTCACTGGCACAATCTCTGTGATCTTTATTACCAGAAGAACAAGAAGCAGAATTTCCTGTTTCATAACTCACATTTTGTTGGACAGACTTGTATTTCCTCCTTAGCGTGTTCTTTATCAACACTGATTTTGTCCCTCCAGGAAAGAATATTCTGAAAATAGCTGGGTACAGCAGCTTGAATCCCATGCCTGCTTCTTGACATTGCCTGATTAGTGCAATCAATTTATTCCTCTACTGTCTGGTGTACAGTGAGTAATCATTTTCCACAAATACTCTACTGTCTCCCACTTTTAGTACTTTGTCCTTACCACAGTTTTGTCAGAATCAAATCTTTACTGCTGATAGGATTATTGAAGGTCTAGTTTGCTTTCTCATGGCCAGGTTTGGAACATACACATGATGTGCCCTTTCAACTAACAATTCCTGCTGTGGAATACCAGTCCAGTTGCTTATTTGTCTTTTCATAAAATTGAAACAGTCTGTTCATTCCACCTTCTCTGGTATAACAGAAAATCTCAGGTTTTCTCTATGTGCTGTGTCTTCTAATTGTATTATTTTTTGAAACATCTCTGCTTGAACAGTCTCATATGCAGCCAGCATTTTCTTCATTTCAACCACTGATTTCTGCAGTTTTATCACCTCAACTGAATACCTTTTTAAAATTCCTCCATTTTTTTCCAGCCTTTTGTTATTTGAGTTGATGTACTCCTTCAGTGTTTCATTTATTTTAATCAGCTCTAAGTACATTTAACTTATTTTTCCTCTAGGTTACTAGAAGTCATGTCATGCACCAAAGCTGGAGCTTGCATTGCTTTTTGCTGAACAGCTGCTGAATTCTTCCAGTCAGTGTTTTTACTCAGCTTTTGTGATTGATATTCTTTCAGGTCCTCTGAATTTATTTTTTTCTGGCACCCAGGTAGTGCATTTAGTAGCCAGTTACTGAAGTTTACCCAAAAATACAAGTTTACTGACTCTCTCTTCTGAGTTTCTGTTTTCACACTGGGAGAGTTGAAATTAAGCTATGTTAAAGTGCAGCCATCTTGGAAGAGTCACTCCTCTAGCATTCTTGACCTCAGTGTGGGTATGACTTGCAAACATTGCTAATGTTAGAAGTTGTGAGGGTTCTAGTGCACACACTGCTGCAATGAATACTTTTTTTGCATAAGCTTGCCAGTGGCATAATGGATGGCAGCACTGCCAGGGTTGTTTGTGATCAGAGTAGGCTATGTACCTATGATAGATGTGCACCATAGCTTTTCCAGGGTGCATGCACAACAGTACTTGCACAAGCTGTCAGATGCCCTGCCACCTCTTATAGTGGGTAGGCATAAAGATCAGCATCTGAGTCTAGTCACACAGTGGCACCAAATTCCTGCAGCAGGAGGTTAACCGCTCTAGCACCTCTCACATGCAAACTGCAATCAGTTCCAAATCCCACAGTGTGACTCCATGAACTCTGGCATCCCTCGTCAGCTAACTGCATCCAGGGCACACAGTGTTACACCATCCCTCACATAGGAAGTCATGAGCCCTAGAGCCCCTTGCCATCAAACTACATCCATATCAAAGTTACACAGTTGCATCCCATACTGTCAAAAAAGGTATTTAGCCCTAACATTTATGGTGATTTCCCACACCTAGGCTACCATAGCCACTGGCCTCATGGTTTGTGACATGTTTACCCCACCCCTACCCTATGTGTTCTGTGTCCAACCCAGTTTCTGATGACAGTTTTGTGTTACTTTATACTTTGTCATCTGTGCAGTTGCAAGTGATGACTGTGACCCACACCATTCATCCTGTGTTATTGAGGTGATGTCTGACATATGTTGTGAAAAGACTAACCAGCATACTCTGATAGTATTAGTACATGCAACATGTTTAATATATTTTTCATAGGTTCATACTAGGCTATCTGCCCTGGGGCAATTATAAGCCTAGCTCGATTCTGTATGGCTTACGCCACCCCTTGATTTGAGTATACTGTGCCCTTTTTAAGGTTTAGTTTACTGTGCCTCTGTCCAATAGTGACACAGGAGTAATCCCTGGGACAAACCTACGATCCCCCATCCACCTATTGAGATTCTTCTTGAAGAGATTCAGTGAGGTGCTCTGCCTCACATGAACTGGAATTCTATTCCAGAGCGAAGGGAGCCTCTGGGTTATGAACCTGTCCCTCCAGCAAGTACTATTTATTTCTGTGCTGAGGTTCAAGTCCCTTCAGCGTGTGGCTCTAAGGGATTTAGATTTACTGAGGTGGAGCATGTCCATTAATTCTGGATTTGACATAGCTTTGTATGTCAGGCATAGATCGCCTCAAGTAGGCGGTATGCAACTGAGTAGAGCTGGAGTTTTTTTAACCGAGCAGCATATGGCATCTGTTTGAGACCCTTGATCCTCTTGGTGAGATACTTTTGGGGTCTTTCTAATTGCTGCAGGTGTCGGGTAAGGTACATCCCAAAAGGGGCATTGTATTCTATGATGGGCCTGATGAGGGATTAATAAAGGGGCACGATTACCTCTCTTGATCTAGATGTGAAACCCTTCATGATGAGGTGGGCTATGTAGAAGGTCTTTCTAACCACTTTGGCAATGTGGTTTTCAAAGGAGAAATTGCTATCAACTTGGGTCCCCAGGTCCCTAATAACTTTCTCTGTACTTAATGGGTTTCCACCTATGTGGTAATTTGTGGGCACATTTTTTTTGCCAAAGGATATGACTATACATTTTTTGGCATTTAGCTTTAAACCATGGCGCTGGCACCAGTTATCTGTCTCTGTGAGACCTTTTTGAAGGATGTTTGTGTCAGCTGGAGAGTTGATTATGGCCCAGTTTGCAGTCGTCTGTGAACTTGGTGAGCCATAGTCCTCCCACGTTTGCCTGTACCTCGGAAAAGTATATACCGAACAAGAGTGGTCCCAGGACAGAACCCTGTGAGATGCCACTTGTGACTGGTTTCGAGTCGGACATGGCTCCAGCAACTCTCACTCTGTGGGTTCTGTCTTTGAGCCAGTTTGCGACCCATCTTGTGACATAGGGGTTTATATTTAAGCTGGATAGCTTATCTATGATGCCCAAGTGGGGTATTGTGTCAAATGCCTTTGCAAGGTCCAGATAGGCTGTGTGGACTACCTTCCCTTCATCTATGGCTTTGGTGACTGTTTCGAAGAAGTCAACCAGGTTCAAAAGGCAGGATCTGCCCTTGACAAAGCCGAACTGGGTAGGATCTAGTGTCTGTATGTCCCCAATGTCTTTGTTTATGAGCTCCATGATGATCCTCTCCATAGCCTTGCAGACTAAGCTAGTCAGGCTTATGGGCGATAGTTTCCAGGGTCCGTAGAGGCTCCACCTTTGTGGAGTGGGACCACTGTTGCTGTATGCCATTCTGTGGGCACATATCCTGTAGTGAGGCTGAGATTGTATAGCTGTTTTATTTGAGGGATTAGTTCCTCTTGGAGTTCATGTAGGACGCAACCTGGGATGCCATCTGGTCCCATAGAAGCAGTGTTTTTTGCTTTGGAGAAGGCAGCCTTCACCTGAGCATCAGAGATGTTTGGGAGGCAGCCCTCTGCCGGGATAGATACTTGCTCTTTTGGGGGAGAAATTTGCACTGAACCTGTCTGCCAGGATATTGGCGATGTCTGTGGGTTCAGTGTATTTTTTGTCATTTAGAATCAACATAGAACAAGTCTGGGAGTTGCATCCCAGGTTTCTAACATAACTGAAAAAAGCCTTATGATTGTCTTTGGTGTCCTGTGCAATTCTTCTCTCAAAGCTGGCCTTGGAGGATTTTATGAGGGATCGTAATTTTTTGCTAGTACTGATCAGAGATGCCCTCCCTATTAGGGATTTTGCTCTATCATGTAGTAGCTTCCTCCTTCTGTTGTACAGTTTATTTATGGCAGGGGTCCACCAGACTGGACGCCTGCCTTTGGATGATTGGGTCTTGGTTTTGTTTGGGATAGCATGATCCATGCATTCCTGGAGATGTCCGTAGAATGCGTTTATATAGGATTCTGCAGTTTGGGCTGTAGTTTCCACTGGCCCTGGGGCCTTGAAGGATTCCACTTCGGTTTTAAGAAGTGAGAAGTTCACTTTTGAGAAGTTTTTCACTGTGGTTTTCTGGGCTGGGGGTGGGGTCGGGATGTGGACATCCAGTGAAATTAATTTATGGTCTGATCTTACCAATGAGGGATATACTTCTGGTGTGGAGCATAGAGTCCCCATGTTGGTAATGATCAGGTCTAGTATGTTGTCCCCTCTTGTGGGAGTGGTGACTAGTTGTTCCATAGCATTTGAGTTTATAATTTCCAGGAACCTTTGGGCTAAGGTGCTGGGGCTTGAGTAGTGCTCCCAGTCAATGTTTGGGTAGTTGAAGTCGCCCAATATAATGGTATTCGGAGAGATCTTCATGTTCTCCAATGTTTTCAGGAAAGCAGAGTGTGATTCCTGACTTTGAGAGGGTGGTCTGTAGGATGCTATAAACTGAAAAGCAGTCTTGCCCACTGTTAGTTGCACATGGATGGTCTCCGATACTTCATGCAATGCCACTAACCTGGAGGTGTGGATATCCTTGATAAATATGGAAACTCCCCCTCCTTTTGTGGTTTGGTCCTGGTTTTGGGGCAGAAAAGCATGATATGAGGTATAGCCTGGTAGTGCTGGGGTGCTCTCTGGAGCCTTGAACCAGGTTTCTGTCACTGCACAGATATCGATGTTCTCCATACTGAGGAGAGCCTTGAGTGCATGCATCTTGAGGTTAAGACTTCTGGCGATTAGCAGCATTGCCCTTAGTTTCTTGTTCCTTGTGCTGTCTATGGGGCTGGGTTTGCCTTTTGAGCTTTGCCTAAAAAAGGCACTATGGGGGTGGAAAGAGCCTTTGCCAATATCCGAAAGCCCAGTGGTGACAGGTGCAAGCCATCCCTAGTGAAGCAACGTGGCTTGTCAAGCATGTCATCCCAGGCTGACAGACACTGGATCCCCTTTGAATGACACCAAAATTTTAGCCAATTGTTAAAATCGGTCATTTTGTCTTTGTACTGTGGCATCATTCTAGGTGAGGGTAAGATGCTGCTCAAGGTCAGGATCATACCAGCCTGGGCTACATGATCAGAGAGCTCCTCTATGTCTCTTTTCATGTAGTCCAGGGAGGTACGTCTCAGGTCATTCACACCAGCATGTACAATGACTGAGTCATATTTGTATTTGCTTTGGAGTGACCTGAGTGCTTGCATTATGTGGCGGATCCTAGCACCCGACAGGCAGCTCACCGTGACCTTCTCTTTATTCAGCCTGGTGAGCGGGACGTCAGTGTGTCTGACAATAGAGTCACCTATTACAAGAGTATCAGGTGTGTTATTCAGCCTTAAGGGCTGTGGCTGCTTGGCACACTGACTTTGTGGGTTATGTGTTGTGCGTGTTTTGTTTTGAGGTAGCGTTTGCTTGGATGTCTGCTTTGGAGGTCTCTCTTGCTTAGGTAGATTCTTATTTAGAGCCTCTGAGTATGTTTTTGTGTATTTATGTGTTTGGTTCGCTGATGTGGTGGGACTATGTGATACTGGAATTGTGTTGTGTGAGGTTACCTTCTTCTCCTGACTGGTTACACCAGTTTTGAGATGAGAGAGCTCAGCCTCCAGTTTGGCTAAATAGTTGCATCTCTCACATATATTTGAACCTGTTTGGAGGAGGAGAGGGTTGTCCATGTACATGAGACAGTTGTAACATTGCCTCAAAATTCCCAGATTCACCAGCTGGACTGGAGAGGAAACCATTGACTGACCTTTGGACATGCTAGAGTAATATAGGGAAACTGAATTTAAGATGGACCAATAGAGGACAGGGTAATCGTAGAGAGTAAAGAGTAAGTAGTGCTTATGGTTTAATAGTGCTAACTTGTAGGATTACTTAATTGGACCAGTGAAGGGCCTTAGAATGAGAATATGGTGTTTAAATTGAGAGAGAGAGCAGTTCTAAGGGAAAAAGTGAAGAGCAGACTTTGTGGAGCCAGGAATAGTTTAAACCCAATTAGGTGACGCTGCCCGCTGTTGTGCTATGCTCAAAAACACGCAAAACTGTGCAAAAGAGGGTTTTAAGAGAGGAAGATGAAGGAGTTTTGGAATTGACCTAAAATGGCCAATAAAACTACAGTTTCAAGTCAGTAACCACTCCCACAGGGGCAGGCAGGCTGCTCAATGTTTTTCACTGCCACTGATCAACAGAGAGACTTCCCTTTAGCCCAAGCAAAAAATGGCCTCACAGAAACTTACAAGCAGTTCAAGAACAGCAAGCCTGTAACTGAACTTTTTTAAATCTCAGAAAAGTGGGAAAAAAGCAAGATTTATTTTTTTTTTTCAGAGATAGCAGAGGTTCACATAACCTATTATTGTCTGCCAGACATTGCTGCTTTACCAGCACTACTGTGTACTCCCATCTCTGCCTACTGGAGGCTCTTTTTGCATGTGCTTTGTCATGCTTTTCCTTCATGTCCTTTGCTGCTGCTATTGTGCTGTTTGGAACAGGTCTTACAGTAAACATTTTGTGGGGCTGACCAGCTTGTTTCTATAAAGTTGTGTTGTGCAGCATTACACACACAGCAATCAGCTTGCTGGTTGTGTCAGTCATGTAGGGTAGTGCCCTACAAAACATGTCAAGGCAGAAGAAGCATGTCTTATGCACATCAGTAACATTTCAAGTCTGAGCACAGGGGGTGTTTTATGACATTTTAGACACAATATTGGAGCAGCAGGCAGTTATGAACCTGGGCTCTAGAGGGTGCCTAGCAACCCTTGCAATACAAAACAAAAAAGTATAGTTTTGTACCTACCATAAATGTAGATGTTCGAGTGTAAACACTGCTGCAGTCATTACACTTGGGTTATCCTGCTGTCAGGTGGTTCCCCAGTCGGCCTGAGTTCCAAAGTCTTGGTCGGCATCGGTTGCTGTCGCCTCCTCCCTGACGTCAGTGTGACAGGGGTATTTAAGATGCAGTCAACGCCATTTTCTTCAGTTTTTCTTGCCCCAGATGTCAGGTGCCCCCAAGTAGGTAGGCAATTCAATTTGCTAGTAAAATATACAAAAGAAAAGCAAACAACCATTTTTAGTTACCAGCAGATACTCCCCATAGGTAATAAAGGGTAGATGAGCTAGGAAGTACCAGAAAGTAAGAGGGGAAGGAGGGAGGGTAACCTGGACTGCAGCAGTGTTTACACTCGAACATCTACATTTATGGTAGGTACAAAACTGTACTATGTTTGTGTTACACTGCCGCAGTCATTACACTTGGGTGAAATCCCTAAGCTAAGGTAGGGAGGCTGGATCTATAAGGCATTAGGGGTGGCTATAAGACCCTGCAGGACAGCAGTGGTGAAGCCAGCTCTGGATTTGGAGTATAAAGTCAAATGGTAATGTTTGGCAAAGGTATGCACAGAACTCCATGTTGCTGCTTCCAAAATATCCTTGGTAGGTACTCCTCTGAGGTAGGCAGTTGAAGTGGCTGTTGCCCTGGTGGAGTGAGATCTAATGCTGCTAGGTACAGGTTTCCCATGGTGGGTATAGCAGAAACGTATACAGTGTCCTATCCATTTTGAAATAGTCTGCATTGAAATGGCTTTTCCCTGTGCTCCTGCAGCGTATACTACCAATAATTGCTCAGAATTTCTGAAAGCTTTGGTTTTGTCCAAATAGAAGCGTAATTGCCTGTGAATGTCCAAAGAATGTAGTAGTCTTTCCCCTTTGTTCTGTGGTTTTGGATAGAAAGTTGGCAAGTGAATAGTTTGGTTTAGAGCCACACTTGATACCACCTTTGGCATAAAAGTAGGGTTAGTTCTTAAAGACACCTTGTCCTTGTGGAAGATGAGGAAAGGTTCCACTGCCATTAGTGCCTGTAATTCTGAAACTCTTTGTGCTGATGTTATTGCCAGTAGCAGAGCAGTTTGCCAAGAGATGTATTTTAATTCTGCTGTGTTAGCTGGCTCAAAAGGAGGTAAAGTTAATTTTTCCAAAACAAAGTTGAGGTCCTAAGTTGGTGTAGGTGCTCTACGGGGCGGTCTTATGTTTTTAGCCCCTCTGAGGTATTGTTTGAGCAAAGGATTAGAAAAAATTGGTGGATCCATGTTGTAATGAGCAGAAATAGCTGAGGCATGGATCTTGATGGATGAGAAGGAGAGGCCCTTGTCCAGCATCTCAGATAAGTATTGAAGTATCTGAGGAATGTTTGGGACAAGAGGGTCAAGGCTGTGCGCTTGGTTCCAGGCACAGAATCTTTTCCATTTTTCCGAGTAGGCTTTCCTGGTGCTAGGCCTTCTGGCCTCCAGAATGACATCCATAACAGCTTTGGAGAGGGGCATTGCTTGCCTGACTAAGGAATTTTCCATGCAGCTAGATTTAAGGTCTTTAGCTGGCTGTGAAGTATCTGATTGTTGTGCTGTGTCAACAGCTGTGGGATTTGAGGCAAAATCTATGGTGGTTCTTGTACCAAGTTCTTTAAGATTGGGTACCAGTGCTGGCATGGCCAGTCTGGTGCAATCAGGATCATTTTTGGCTCTTCCTGCCTGGCTTTTATGAGTACCTTTGGAAGGAGAGGTAAAGGAGGGAAAGCGTATACTTGTAGTTTTTTCTAGCTGATTGAGAGGGCATCCACTTTCCATGCTTGTGGATGGTAGCTCCTTGTGTAGAATTTCTGTAATTAGCAGTTCATTGGGGATGCAAACAGATCTATGTCTGGGCTCCACCATTTTTGTGTTATCATTCTGAATACTTGTGGATCCAATTTCCATGCGTGGGGGACCATGATGTTTCTGCTTAGGTTGTCTGCCAGTGTATTTTTCTCTCCTGGCAGGAATTGTGCTTGCAGATGAACTTGGTAGTTTAAAGCTGTGTTCCACAAGGTCATGGCTTGTCTGCAGAGGGGGTAGGAGTGTGTGCCCCCTTGCTTGTTTATGTACCACATAACTGTGGTGTTGTCTGTCTTTAGAAATAATTGTCCTGGATGCAGCAGGTCCTTGAAAGCTATAATTGCATTTTGTACAGCTAGCATCTCTTTTTGATTGATGTGGAGATGTCTTTGCTCTGTGGGCCACTCACGTTGGATACATTTTCCTGCCATGTGTGCTCCCCAGGCATAATCCGATGCATCTGTTGTCAGTGTTTGCCTGGCTGTGGGTTGAGTGAAAGGCTGTCCCTTGTTGAGGTGACAAGCTTGATCCCGCCATCGAAACTCCTGTTGAAGGCAAGGAATTAGTGGTATAACTGTTTCCAAACTTTGACAGTGTTGAGACCATACACTGTTTAGGTACCATTGAAGTTTCCTCATATGCAGTCTGGCATATGAAATTAGTAGTATGCAAGATGCCATGAAGCCCAAGGCCTGCAGAATTTTTCTTGCAGGGAGTTGGGTCTTTGTTGCCATTAAATGAAAATATTGAGTCAGTTGTCCTTGCTTGTCTGGCATGAGATAAGCCATCTGGGCCGTTGTGTTCAAGCTGGCACCCAGGAATATTATCTTTTGTGAGGGCACTAGTTTTGATTTCTTTTCGTTTACTGTGTACCCCAGGCAACTTAATAACTTTTTTACGTATGCCAGATGCTTTAGTAGAATGTCCTTGCTCTCTGCTTGAATCAGGCAATCATCCAGGTATGGGTAAATTTGAATTCCTTTTTGCCTGCAAAATGCAATTACTGGTGCCAGGCACTTTGTGAAGACCCTGGGCAGAGTAGATAAGCCAAAGGACAGTGCAGAGAATTGATAGTGCATTGAACCAGCTAGAAATCTGAGGTATGTTCTACAGTTTTGTCTGATAGGGACATGCAGGTATGCCTCTGTGAGGTCCAAAGTCACGAGCCAAGCTTTCTTGCCCAGCATGGGAAGAAGCTGCTGTAATGTCAACATTTTGAATTTCGGAACATCCAGGTAAGTGTTTAGAGAAGAAAGGTCCAGAATGGGTCTCCAGGCTTTGTCCTTTCTGGGAACCAGAAAGAGTCTTGAGTAAAATCCTTGTCCTTGCTCCTGTGGTGGCATCTTTTGAATAGCTCTCATGCCCATGAGTGCTGTAATTTGTTTTTGAGCCTCTGCCCATTGATTTGGTGGCAGATTTGGCATTCCTTTTAACCTTGGCAGAGTGTGAAAGTGGAACCTGTAACCTTGAGATACAATGTTGAGAACCCATTTGTCTTTGGTGATGCAATGCCAATTGTGATAGAAAAGTGCCATTTTTCCTCCTAAGGGGGCTGCCAAGAGAGAGCTGTTTGGCAGCTGCAGTGGAAAGTCATTGAGGCTGCTTTTTATAAGGTTGAGGCTTGTCTTCCCCTTCTTTCTGGCCTGGTGTACTCCATTGTCGAGGCCTGTAAGGGCCTTGTGCCTGACCTCTACCTCTTGGGTGTCTGTATCTGCCCCTTTGTGGTCTGTCTGTGACTGGAAAGGACCGATTCTTTGTTGGCCAATTTCTGCTAAAATGAGGAGGCTGAACCTGTAAGAAATATTTTACCGTTTGCATAGATTTTGCCTTATCCTCCATCTTCTGTAATACCTCCTCTGCCTTAACTCCAAACAGCACATCCCGCTGCAAGGATGCATCCAATAATTTGACCTTAACATGATCTGATAACGTATGTTCTTTTAACCAAGCATGCCTTCTAATGACAGAGGCTGTAACTGCTGCTCTACAGGAGGCCTCTAAGGAATCAAACCCACATTGTAAAGTATGTTTTCCCATTTGTTCAGCTGCATGCAATAAATCCTGCATTTCTTTAAAATTAGGAGGATCTGAGTCTGGAAGCATCTTTTGTTTCAACTGAGACATCAAAAATTGCTGATATTTTAGCATGTGAAACTGGCAATTCAAGGCTCTCATTGCTAAAGTTGCAGACGTATATACCTTCTTTCCCCATCTGTCTAATGCTCTGGAATCTCTGTCAGAGGGAACTGGGTTTTTTGCTGATGAGGCCTTAATCACTTTGGGTCCCTGAGAAATAGTTTCAGGGTCAGCAAAAGGGCTTTAGTACAGAAATTTGTGAGAGTCAGGGACTCTGTAATATCTATCAGGTTTAACTGGGGCTGGGGGTAAAGAGTCAGGGTTTAAACTGGATTCAGTGTACACATCATCCACAATATCTAAAACTGGTGGGATAGCAAGGGGTCTGTGTTGAGGCAATAAAAGGAAGTCTCTGAGCCTTTTCTTGGATTCTGAGTAATCCTGGCCTTCCCAATGGAAATGTTCCCTCATGGTATGTAAGGTTTCCCCAAAGGAGTAGTCCTCAGGCGGAGAGGCTGAGGGAATTGATTCCTCAGCATCAGAATCCTCATAAGGGGGTAAAGAATATCCTAGGTCTGAGGATGAGTCTGAGGAAATGGACATCTGGTCAGAAGATTCATATTCTGCATCCTGTCTGGGCCTTTTATCAGGAGGGGGATGGGACCCCCTGATCAGGGTGATTACGTCTTCAGCCATTTTTAGCATTTGTTTCTTAGGCATGGAATCCTGTCCTGGAAGAGTTGTGTCTGTTTCTTTGCTTTTAAGGAGGGCTTAGACTTAGCAGAGGGTTTAATAGTTAACTGGGTAGGTCTGAAAACACCCTCTGTAGCTGTGGATTGCTCAGCTACTTCGGTTCCCTCTGTAGGGTTAGGATCAGAAAGCTGAAAACCTAGTGCATCCGAAGGCCCAACCAGCTCCAAGTGGGAGTCGGAGGCGGTCTCTGGTTCTGTGGAAGCAAATCGTCAGGGGCTGCGTAGGTGCCTTGCTGAAAACCGGCGACCGGCCTAGAAGAGGCCTCATCGTCAGTTTTGGGCCTCGGATGCCTGTCCTTGTCCTTGCGCTTTTTATGCATTCTGGTCGTCAGAAGTTCCGACGGCATGGTGTAATTGAATTTTCTCCCAAAATAATGTCGGGCAAAATCAAACCAACATTTAATAGTGCGCTTGTTAAACCTAGCACAAAACCAACAACCAGTGACGTTGTGGTCAGGGCCTAGGCATGGAATACAGTAGGAGTGGAAGTCCTTATGAGGTATTTGCTTCCCACAAGAAATACAATTATTAACTTTTACTGACATCAGTCTGAGGCAAGAAAAAGTTTCCCCAACGGGGTACTTAGCTTTTTAAGAAGACTTCGGTTCTGGATTCGGAATGAAAATCTCAGGAGTTGGCCGACCGGCACTTCCGAACTGCTTCTGCTTTGGGCACCGCGCGGCAAGAAAGACTGAAGAAAATGGCATCGGCTGCATCTTAAATACCCCTGTCACACTGACGTCAGGGAGGAGGCGACAGCAACCGACGCCGTACCAAGACTTTGGAACTCAGGCCAACTGGGGAACCGCTTGACGGCAGGATAACCCAAGTGTAATGACTGCAGCAGTGTAACACGATGAACATCTGGGAGGGAGGATAGTGGCCACAGAGTTTCTGCATTGATAAATATTTTTTTTCCATAATGAGCCTGAGCTTTTACACTACATGCTCCTTGGGGATGT
This sequence comes from Protopterus annectens, assembly GCF_019279795.1. Classification (NCBI taxonomy): domain Eukaryota; kingdom Metazoa; phylum Chordata; order Ceratodontiformes; family Protopteridae; genus Protopterus; species Protopterus annectens. Next base: position 551,406,602 of record NC_056725.1, read on the forward strand.
CATCTCACTTGAAGTGAAAATACACAGGTCACATATGCTAAATTGGAAGTAGAGATCCTTGCCAGAATGTTGGAGGCACAGACGGACACGCACTGGAGATATTGAACTGCACACTACCTGGCATTTCAGGGAATGGTACCCATTGCTGTAAAAATACATATGTGAGAGTAGGCCAGATGAGGCCTCTATTACCACATACTTGTAGTCTATTGCACCCAATACCTCAGGGAAGTGCAAAGATTTCAAATGTATCAGTTTAGACAAGACATCTTATTTTAATGACAAAAAGCACAATCTAGAGACTTTCCAAGATGGCTGCACACTGATCAACAGCTTAACTTTAGCTCTCCCCAGTGTGTAATACGAAAATGAAAGACAAGGGCCACAAACTCTGTCACTTTTAGTAAATTCAGTTACTGGTTATTTATGTACACTGCCTGGATGCCAGCAAAGCAGAACCTAAGAAAAGCAACTAGAAAATGTGAAGAGAAAACACTGACTGAGAAAACTCCGGTTATTCAGCAAAAAGCAGTTCAATATCCAGCTTTGGTGCAAGACATGGCTTCCAGTACTGTAGAGGGGAAAAAAAGTCAATTGTGCTCAGAGCTGATTAAAATAAACCACTGAAGGGTTATATAAACTCAAAGAAAGAAAGGATGGAAAATGGAAGAACCTTTAAACAGATATTCAACTGAGCTGATCAGAAGTTGAAATGAATAATAGGCTGGCTGAATATGAGACTTCTCAACAGATGTTTCAAAAAGTGGTAAAATTAGAGGGCACAGCAAGTAGGGAAAATCTGAAATCTTCTGCTGCACCACATAAATTAGAAAGAAGAGAATGTATTAATTTTATGAATGCATAAATAAGCAACAGGTCTAGTATTCCACAGCAGGAACTGCTAACTGAAAGGGCACAATGTGTGTGTGCTCCAAATTTGGCCATGAAAAAGCAGCCAAGTATTAGTAAAGATGCAAACCTGCCAGCAGAAAGAATTGATCCTGACAAAACTGTGGCAAAATGGCAATGTATTAAAGTTTGAGACAGAGGAGTGTTTGTGGAAAATGATTATTCACTGTACACCACGTCTAAGAGAAACAAATTTATTCCATCAATCAGAAATTTTCAAGAGGCAGGTGTGAGATTCAAGCTGCTTCAGAATATTTTTTTTTCCTGGAGGATCAGTCATTTTTTGATGCAGATCAGGAAAAACATTTTCCCAACAAAAAGTTAGCCATCAAGCAGAAGGGGACTCTACTTCTCATTCTTCTGATAATAAAGCACATGGAGAGACTTTGTCAGTAAACCATTTTCAAATGTTTCAAAGGAAAATGCTTTAGAGACAGTGAAAACCACAGGTGTTGACTACAAGAATGTGGATTACTTTGAATTTGCACTGGAGTCTGGAATTGGATGATGGAGATAAAAGGGAAGAAGGCCAGCAACATGAACATTAGTGAATACAACGGAGACTGCAAAGCATCAATCATATTTGTGAAACATGACTGTGTAAGAAAAAGTGGAAAGAGTGGGTTTTTGTTGACACTGTTAAACTTTTGAGGAACTGAAAGACATTTGCCTGACTTCATGTCATTAATGTTTGGAAGGACACTGAGGGGAGGAGAGGAAGAAGGCAAAGGTAACTTCAGGTGAAACCGCATTTCTATGAAACATTTCATGATATAAATTGCATAAAGCATTTTAGTTGACCTCATGTGATAAAGATACTAACATAAACAGATGCCTTTTTTAATATTATGAAATGTAGGCATTACAATGCCAAAAGAGAAAAAAGGCTAGACAAAAACGTGTTTAAGCTTGAGATGGGGGTGGAGTACAAAAGTACACAAATCATAATGTGCATACAGCTGATAATCCAGACCTATGCAAAAGTATGAGAAAACTTAAGACCCTTGTCTTAATCTAATAACATGTTTAACTGGCAAAAAGTACATGACAGAATACTGGAAATAATGAAAAGTTTTCCTTTAGCAGTAATAAATGTTTCAGCTTGTTTTTAGAAGCCTGCAACTGAGGGCTACATTTTTTCTCTTACATTTTAATGGTGTCAGTATGATTGTATGGCATCAAAAATGCACAGTCTATACCATTGCCCTGAAATGTTTGAAATTCTTCAGTTTAATACAGCTGCAGACTGGGTATTTGTTTGCTGTCCCTGCTCATCCCATAAAGCCATTCGGTAAGTGATTGTGATATGTGCAACATGAGAAATCTGCCTGATGCTGTCCATGCAGTCTGTTAGCACATGGGGTGGTACATGTTTGTGCATTAACTGCCATCTCTATAAGTCAAATTCACCCCAGCCACACTGTCTGGTAGTATATTCCATAGGTCTCAGTTCCAGTGTGCAAAGTGAAGTTATAAATGCTTCTATTACCCTTTGGACTAAAATGGACCCATACCATTCCTCTGCATCCCCTTCCTCATTTGTGAATGTGTATCAAATTCATGTAACCTGGAGTATTCCTTATTAAATGGGGGCTTCCTACCAGTACCATATACTGCTGAAAAAGCAACAAAATTTTATGTGCATGCTGCTATGATGGAGTGCAGTAGCTACACTTTTACAGATGTGTGGTGCCTGTGGCAGTGCCATTTCAGAGAAGGTAGCAAAGCATTCCTCAGTGAGATAGTGCTCTGACAGCCTAGTTAAGTGGCAGTGTTGCAGTCTTACAGCCAAGTGCTCCTCTAGGCGTCTACTGCAGTTAACTCCTACTGCTCCTAGGCGTCAAATATTGATTGTTCATATTTGCATTAATAATTCCAAAACCATGTTACTTACAAGTTACCAGGATATTTTGTATTGAAGCATATGTGATGGCAAACACAACTGTATTGATATTTGACCTCTCTCAATGAGCATTTTCTAGAACTGTAAGGTGATAACTTTATTTTCTAAAGGCTTAAGCCACGCCCACTAGGAGTTAAAGGTACACACTGAAAAGAGCTGTACCGGAGAGAATGAGTTAACACAGTGTCTGAGAAACAGTGGCAATACTGTTTTACAGTTTAAACTGTCCTTTGATTGCCCTTTGAAACACCTACGTCTGGCAATACTTCCTTTAAAAAATGAGATTCTGCATTCTCAGAGATTGTGCTTAGCATAGCTTGAGCTTGAAATCCTGGGTTTAATCCTCTCAATTTACATTTATAAACTGTGATTCTGATCAGATCACTTTCCCAAACAATGTTTTTTCATCGCACCTAAAAGAGGTGCTTCTGTATACCAGGCTTAACCAATTAAATGATTAACAATAAAAGAAGTTTACTCTCACTCTCATCTTTCTTTTCTCTTATATGTCCATTCAGCACATTTTTGGGTTTGATATTAGGACAGAATGCTATGTGTTATACATGCCTTGTTTGTCACAGGGATACGAATACTGTGCATACTCCTGGATTGAGCAGGTAGGTGATGCATGTTATTTATTTCTTTGTCTGACATTTGTTTACCTGAAAAGTCCAACTGGGTGGGTGCCCATTTTCAGCAGAGGCCTGGAGAAAAAAGTTCTAGAGGCAATTAGCATATTACATTCACTTATTACAGAGCAACAGTGAATGTTTTCACATACAAGTATGTCTGTATGCATGTATGTACAATAACGGATAGCACATAATTTTTACATATATTAGCTGAAACACTTGCACATTAGTTACAGGCATTAGATATTACTATGGAGACTATATACATGGAACAAGTGGTCTTTACAATTATATGATTCAGATCAGTATGATTCTGCTTGATATTTAAATAATTGATGTTAAGTTGTCAATCTCGCCTTCATTCTTGCTGGATGGGTTCGGTGCCGATCTTCGGCTCCAACTCGGCCTTATACTAAAGCTTGAGAGCTATTTACTGGTTCGAGGCCCTCCCCCTATCCCACAATGCTAGGCGTCAGATACCCAGATCTCATTTGCCGCTTCAGCTATGAGGTTGAGGTTTTACCGGCTCCAGGTTATATAACTCTTTTCTACTGTTTTATTTTATATATATATATATATATATATATATATATATATATATATATATATATATATATATTTTTTTTCTTGTTAGATTTTGTCTCTTAGTGTTCACCTTCTAAACCCTTGATAAACCCCCTTTTAAAAACTCTTTTACTGTAGTTTTCAGAGTCCCCCCCCCACCCAAAAGGGTAGCGTTGATTTTTCTTATATATAATCAGTAGTGTTTTTATTCTTATTCTACTTTTTTATATTTTTTCTACTTGATAGTGATAGTTAAATATATTTATTAGTATTATTTATATTACTATTATATTGTTGGTGTTGTTAGTTTTTACTAGTGCATGCGTGTGTGTGTGTGTGTGTGTGTGTGTGTGTGTGTGTGTAGTGTTACCTGTTCACTTGGTATCCTTTTTTCTATTTTTCATTATGTCTAAGGATACTAAGGTCTCAGGTTTCAAGAAGTGTGACTCGTGCTGTCAGAAGATGTCTCTGACAGATGGGCACACTTCTTGTGTGTATTGTTTGGGCCCCCTACACCTGCAGGACTCTTGTGCGGTCTGTCATGCCTTCAGTATGAGAGTCCTGCAGGAGCATAGGATCAAACTTATTTTGAGGGACTTGCTTAAGCCTGAAGGGTCCCTGACTAAGCCTTCGTCGGGTAAACCCTCCAAGCCCGCTAAGACATCGGCTCCCTGTTCGGAGCCGTCACCGAGCGGAGCTTCTGCCTCCTCATCGGTTCTGGTTGGAAACCGACACTTCGAGACTTCAGTCGGCCCCAGCCTTAGTATCGGAGCCTTCTGTGAGCCGAAAATGCTCGAGGTCTCCCTCTTTGGAGTCCGTTCGTTCAGCTCCGGGGTCTCCGTTACTACAGTTGGAGCGGAGCCATAGGTCCCACTCCTCTTGGTCCTCCAGGCTGTCTGATCACGACCTCGAGAGGGTGGTCAGTAGGCTCTTAAAGTCGCAGGCACTGGCCCAAATGTTGACTAGCCCTTCTCAACAGACTGTGGCTATCCCTGTATCTTTGTCAGTTCCTCCTCCGACTCTACCACTGTGTTCGGAGCCGGAGCTCATTGGGGCTCGAATCGTACTACCATATAAAAATGAACAGGTGTTCCAGAAGGTTTCTCCGCTTCCGGCTGGGAGCCAGTCGCTATCAATTCAGAGCTCTGCCGTTTGGGCTCACCACGGCCCCCAGGGTGTTCACCAAATGCATGGCAGTGGTTACGGCTCACCTGAGACGACTGGGATTCCAGGTGTTTCCATATCTAGACGACTGTCTCCTTACTGCTTCCACCAGGCATTAACTATTACGAGCCAGGGACTATACCATTCAGACTTGCTCAGAGCTAGGTATATCAGTAAATTTCAAAAAGTCTGCATTGTCGCCTTGTCAGTCTATAACCTTTATAGGCGCAGAATTAAATACAAAAGATCTATCTGCAAAACTTCCTCCAGACAGAGTATCAGACATTCGCCGACATGTACAGATCCTACTACAGTGCAAGACGATTCAGGCCAGATTTGTACTAAAGACATTGGGTCTCATGGCAGTGGTGATCATTTTAGTCCCCCTGGCTCATTTTCACATGCAGATCCTCCAGTGGATGCTGTTTACCCAATGGTCCTTTCAACAACTTCCAATGTCCCACAGGATAAAAATCACTCAAACATGCAAAGACCACCTAGCTTGGTGGATGGTCTCCCCTCTAGCTCTCCAGGGCAGACCATTTGTTCTTCCTCCTGCTGTTGCCAGGGTGACCATGGATGCCTCCCTGATCGGGTGGGGGGGGGGGGCATTTTCAGGGCAGGACTGTCCAGGGCTCTTGGCAACCCCTAGAATACCACCTGCACATAAATGTCTTGGAGATGAGAGCGGTACTTTTAGCGTTGCAAGCTCTTCAAGACTCTCTACCTACCGGGACTATTGCAGTTCAGACAGACAATATGTCTGTAGTGTGGTACATCAACAGCAGGGCAGAACCAGGTCCTATCCCTTATGTCGAGAAGCACTCAGACTCTGGCTGTGGGTGATCTCTTCCCAACAGTTTCTGATAGCAATGCACATCCCCGGGAAGTCCAACGTCATAGCAGACAGGCTAAGCAGAGCCATTCTCATGCCTCATGAGTGGTCTCTCAATCAGTTAGTAGCGGACAAGATTTTCCGCAGATGGGGTCAACCTTGCTGCGACCTTTTTGCAACCCCTCTCAATAGCAAGTGCAAAGACTTCTTCACCCTCTTTCCCCTCCCTGGCCATTCCCCCAGAGAAGCTCTAGTACACAATTGGCCCCGGGGTCTCCTATATGCATTTCCGCCTTTTCACTTAATTCTGAAACTGATTCAGAAAGCGACCGCTTTGGGTTCCACGATGATCCTCATTGCCCCTTACTGGCCTCGACAAATTTGGTTCCCATTCCTGCATCGTCACCTACTGGAGCAGCCCTGGAGTCTGGACCCAGTTCCAGACCTGTTGGTCCATCAGTCGGGTGGGCTGCACCAATCCCTTCAATCTCTCAACCTCACAGTTTGGTTGCTCCACTTCCAACCCTAGCCAGGCTTCCGCATATTTCTCAGCCAGTGCGTGAAATCATCCTTTCTTCACACAAATCTACTACCAGAAAAACCTATGCTAGTACGTGCAGACATTTCTCCTTCTGGGCGGAGGCCAGAAATATAGATCCTTTTACAGCCCCTGTCCACAGTGTTCTGGATTTTTTGGCAGAGCTTTTTCAAGCGGGCTCCTCTTCTGCCACCGTTAGAGTCCAATTGGCTGCTATCGCTAATTTTCACGCTGGCCTGTCAGAGACTAACATCATGTCCCATAAACTTTGTAAAGCCTTTCTTAAAGGGACTGTTTTGCTGAGGCCTCCTGTTAGAGATCCCCATGTCTCCGTGGAATTTGAATCTGATATTAACTTCCCTGATTCTCCCTCCTTTTGAACCTGCGGCCACCTGTTCCTTAAAATTGCTCTCCTGGAAGACTCTCTTCTTAGTAGCTATCACCTCAGCTAGAAGAGTATCGGAACTTCAGGCCCTCTGTATTTGTCCTCCCTATCTTGTTTTTCACAAAGATAGAGTTTCACTCAGAACTAATCCCTCCTTTTTACCCAAGATTCCTTTTGAGACAAACCTGAATCGGGACATTGATCTTCCTGTCTTTTTTCCTGACTATTAAAACAGAGCTGAACAAAAGCTGCATTATTTGGATGTTCACAGGCAATTACGTTTCTACTTAGATAGGACAAAACAAACCAGGAAGTCGGACCAACTCTTCCTGTCCTATGCTGAGGGCAAGCAGGGCCTGCCAGTATCTAAAGTATCTTTATCTAGATGGTTGGCCTCTATCATTTCCTTCATTTACCAACTAAGACATAAAGAACTCCCTATAAAACCAAAAGCTCATTCCACCAGAGCGTTAGCTACGTCAGTAGCTTTTCAAGCAAGACTTCCAATGGAATCTATTTGTACTGCAGCCACATGGGCCACTCCTCATACCTTTATTTCTCATTACAAGTTGGATATGACCTCCAGGAGTCGGGCTGAGTTTGGTTCCACTGTGCTCAAGAGTCTGTTCCGATGAGCCACCCAGGGCTAAGGTGCTAGGGACGCTGTCCCATCCAGCAAGAATGAAGGCGAGATCGACAACTTAACATTAAGAAGTTATGTACCTACCATAACGTTCCATGTTAGTTGTCTTCTTCTCGCCTTCTTTCTTGCGTCCCACCCGCCATCCCCCTAGCCTGGACAGACCGAGGTGAATCCTTCTGAGGCCTTATTCCTCTGCTTGACTATTTTCTAGGTTATGTCCTCCTCAGTTCTTACCACTGTAGGTAAACTTTATAGTAGGGACAGGGTGTCTCCATGGTGTTAGCTTTACCAAACGAGATCTGGGTATCTGACGCCTAGCATTGTGGGATAGGGAGAGGGCCTCGAGCCAGTAAATAGCTCTCGAGCTTTAGTATAAGGCCGAGTTGGAGCCGAGGATTGGCTCTGAACCCATCCAGCAAGAAAGAAAGCGAGAAGAAGACAACTAACATGGAACGTTATGGTAGGTACATAACTTCTTATTGTTTATTATAATGTACTTGATATACATACCTTATAGTACAGAGTTGGGAGAGGAATTAACAGGAGAGGGAAAGTAGGAGATAGAAACGTATTTATTAGCAAAGTGTGTGGTATGGATATGGAAGAAGCAAAAGGGAGAAAGAAAAGTTAGAGGACTGTACAGTGATAATAGTAGTGTAAGGTATAGGTAAAAGAGGCAAGAAATTATGAGTTGTATAAAATATAATAGCAAGATAGATGCTGCTACAGTTACAAATAAAGGAGCTATTTGATTAACCTGGTCTAGAACATGAGCAGAACCATGTATTATTTTTAGATAGCTTTTATGAGTGTGTGAAAGATTTGAGGGGTATGCCTGCCCTTATAGATGTGGGCATAAGTGTTCCATATTTTAGATATGGAGTGAGAATACCCTGCTGATTTAGTTAATTTATGAACAGCGAGCTGAAGTTGGTTACTTGATCTCAGGGGCCATTTAGGGGAGTGTTTTTGTAGTATAAAAATTAAAGCTAGCAGGTGGCTGGGTAATGAATAATTTTGTGTGTGGTGATTAGCTGAATATATTTTAGGTAGCTGGATAGTTCTAGCTAGTTAAGTGTTTTCATTTGAATACAATGGATAATTTGATGCAAATCTGGCTATTATATTGTAACATTGTTAAAGTTTTTGAGTAAGTGAGATTTAAAGATTAGTGAAGATGGGGGCTCCATAAAGAAGAAAAGACAGGAGACAGATATTTGCAAGGGTGTATTAGGATGTGGAGGTGAGGAAGTTTCTAGCTCTGTAGAGTAAGCCTAGTGTTTTTTATGGTATTTTGTGTGTGTAAATCAAATTTAAGGTTGTCGTCTATGGTCATGCCCAATAGTTTGTTTACCACTCTATAGTGTATGACTGAGGGAGTGTATTTTAAAATTGTACTTTTCATGATACAGAGATTTAGAAAAGTAAAAGTTTACTCTATAGTGTATGACTGAGGGAGTATATTTTAAAGTTGTGCTTTTCATGATACAGAGATTTAGGATAGAAAAGTAAAAGTTTGATTTTCTTTGGGTTAAAGAATCCTTATGTCCTGATCTACATGGAATTGGTCTGTTATTTGACAGTTTCTCATTCTTTGTCACAGTCTATCATGATATGCAACTGGGCCTAGACCAGCCACAAAAAGAATGAATGAGTACTGTTCATACCTCTTAACCTGGAAAAATCAAAAATCTGGACAGAGGCCTATGAAAAATAGGTACAAATCTGTATGCTGATTAACATAAAATGTGCATACATAATTATGTAACCCTTCCCACTCCAATGGAAAACGTAAACTGAAGAATAGACAGCAAAATATTGTCCCAGTTGCACATCATGTCACATACATTAGCAAGAAATATATATATATTTTTTTACTTTAATCAGGGTACAAGAATAGTTTATATATTGGAGTGGTAAAGTTAAGCCACACAGATTAGGAGACTTACATTTCATGAATGTTGTTTTTACTAAACTGGAAGTTTGTCTCAGAAAGAGATGCTATGCAGAAGCAGTAGCTTTTTAATTTGTATTGGTGAATGAAAAGGAAAAAAAAATGGATTTTCTAGACAGAAAGCCTGATGTATGTTTGAACCATCAATCTTAAGGAAGGCACAGGCTAAATATAAATTGATTCTTTTGAAGGTGGAAAATAAGTATTGGTTAAATGGGATACATATCTTATCCAAAGGAAAGAGAAATATGTAGAAAGAGTGAGTCAAACTAATTTTACTTATTATTGAAATATGTGAGTTTTATTGTTTTATACTCATATTTAGTTGGGAGACAAATGTGCAATGGTCTCAAAAATATATCACTCAGAGGAGTAAGTAAATAAAAATTCTCTCAAATGGAGGTTGTCTGACATTCAAATTTAAAATGTTTACACTGAAGTACCCAAAACTTTGAGTAATATCTAGGGTGTATCAAGCTTTGATAGAATTTATGTTAAACTGTAGTATTTGCAGGGCACTATATGCTGCCCTCCCTCCTCATAAGAGCAAAAGATTGTAGATGTTCTTTTAACTTCTCCACTCTGGCAGCCATTGCTACATGGTGCTGTATGCAGGGATTGTGTTTTCTTTTATAGGAAGACAATGTAGAAAATATACTCTACCTGTATAACACAGAGTTTCAATGCATTCAACAATGGTAGTGTAGTGTGTCGTATAATAGAATAAATATCCTACTGTAATTGCAGTATGCAAAGTTCCTTTTGAAATTTATAAAATAAATTTATTTTATTTTATTTACATTTGTTGACCGGGAGTGTCCGACTGGACATAGGTCCATTTTCAGCGGAGGCCTGGGGAGCAAAGCTCCACATTTAAAATAAACAGACAGTAGTTACATTGGATTACATAGCGGTTAACAATTTAACATAGCAATTAATTACAAACATGTTTACAGATGAAGAACATAGTACATCAGTAGACAACTAGAATCTTTATCTGTGAAGTGCATAACAGACATTAACAAATGTTACAATAAGAAGTTCCTGCTGTATAAAAAGTACTAGGCTTATGAGCATCTGAGCTTGCTATAATCAACGTAGTTAGTGGGGTGGAAAGAAAGGTAGTGGTTGGATGGGGTGGGTAAATAAGATAATTATCCCTTATATCCTGATCACATTTCATTATTCAGTTCAGTTTTACATCCATTAACAACCTGTCACACACACACACACACACACACACACACACACACACACACACACAGCAATGCCGTTAACAGAATGGGCTGAAGTAACGCTGTTAACAGAATGGGCTGGCAGCATATTGAGTAAGCACCTTCAAATACAACTAATAAGCAGCAGCAGGAGTGAATGTGCTTATACAACTAAAGTCTCCAGTCCTAACCAAACTCCCTACATAAATGCACCTTAAAATGCAAGTAAGTAATGCCGTTAACAAAACTGGCTGGCAGTATAATAAGCAGGAGTAAATGCATGCACTAATACAGCAACTAAAGTCTCCAATCCAAACTCTCAAATGCACCTTAAAATACAACTAAAATAAGCAATGCCATTAACAAAATGGGCCAGCAGCATAGTAAGCAGGAGTGACTGCATGGCGTGCACTTATACAGCTAAAGTCTCCAAACCAAACTCCCTACATAAATGCACCTTAAAAGCAATGCCATTAACAAAACGGGCTGGCAGCATAATAAGAAGGAGTGAATGCATGCACTTATACAACTAAGGTCTCCAAACCAAACTCCCTACATAAATGCACCTTAAAAGCAATGCTGTTAACAAAATGGCCCGGCAGCATCTCTGATAAGAGTAAGCAAGAACAGAGTGCACTTAAATAACAAAATGGCGAGCGTATCTGATCTGATAAAAATATGAGTTTCTTACCTGGTGGAGGCTGAGGCAGACATGTGGATGGTATTGGGTGCTCTGCAAAATGTGCACACAGCTGCCATTCCCTATTTCCCTCCCACCAAAGCAGTTTAAAATAAATTCCAACAGGCAGTAACTGATGTCTGTATAACTATTATTACCTAGCAACATAACAAAGATTACATTATTGCCTCTTTTCAAACAAAACATTAAACTGCACTTCCAAAACCACTGGCTGTGCTCCTGTAGTAAACCTGATTAACTTTCCACTACTTATACTCTACTTGATAACTACCTCCTACTTCTTGCTGACTCCTTCCTCCACTTGGCTTTCTTCTTCTACTCCCACTTGTCTTCCTAATTACTTCTTTGCTTGTTGACTGTCTTACTTGCTCTCCTTTCCATAACTAATCCCTTCCAATTTCCCTTATTCTTAGCTCTCTTTTCTCTTACTTCCTACCTGTATCAATATCATACAAAGTATTTTTAACTTTATATAATGTTTTTGGACTATAACTGTGTGTGGTAGTAATTATTTCATTTAATATCTTTATCATACAAAGTATTTTATGTTTGTATAAGCTTTTTTGGACTGTAACTGTGTGAGTTAGTAACTAACTCAGTAATAATAAGGAACTGTAGAGTTGTTAGTTTTTGTCTCTTACAAACATTCTTTGAAACACAATGATGTTTTTCTTTATTGTATTCTCTGTGGAGCTTTTCTCACCGGGCCTCTACTGAAAATGGAAATATCTCCAGCTAGACTAGCCCGGTCAACAAATGTAAAATAAAATAAATAAAATAAAATGTCATTGTACATACCCCTGTAGGCTGGGGATGCATGGTGAAGTCAGCTACAAATTTAAAGTTGCAATACAAAAACAAATAAATAATAATAAAAAATCGGGAATTAAAAAGGCCAGTTGTGAATTCCTGGCATCCCATTATTTTGCCCTCAAAACCAGTAAATACCAAGGAATTCGGTATGGTACTGTTTAGTATAGACTGCTGCAAATCCATTCTGTGGATAAGCAATGCTGGAATTTTCCTTGTGATGTGAATCTGTGTACAGCTATGCAGAAAGATGCATAAACTAGTGTGTACACAACCGTGAATCACAACACATTTTTGCTTGCCAAGCTTTACATGTCATTACTGCTTCATTTAATTGCATTACTTCATTTACATTTCTTTATGCAGTAACTTGTATATGATTTGCAATGCCCAGTGCAGCTTTATTCTTTGTATCAATCACACCCTGCATGTTGATGTCAACCATACAACATGCCACTGCATACTAGACAGTTTATGAATCCCAGTTTGTATATTATGACATTTTTGTGAGATCAACAGTGATTATAAATATGATCTCACTGTGAGATGTATGAAATCCACTGATGTAAAAGAACCAGTGCCATCCTATGTTCATATATATAATTTGCTGGATGTTACTTTTCAGAATAAAAGTTATATAATATAAAATACATGTAAGATTTTCATATGCTGCAAAACTGTAGTCCTACCTGATGTTTTGTATGCAGAGAATCTATGGTGTAAACAGGCAGGGAACATCATATATTTCCATTTTTTTAATTGCTACAAAATAACAGCTGGATGTTTTTAAAGGAAAATTTATCAACTAGTAATTATGTTTATAGCAATATCAAAACAGTACTGGGAAAATAAAGGGAAGGATGCCTGCTGGGGAGCAAAATGGGCTGTGCAGTAAGAAGGGAAGTCTGGAACAGATAATATTTTCCTACCACAGTGTTCCAGCTGACAAGAGATTTCTGTTCGGAGTACGTGCACTGCTAGAGTTTAAAATCTGCAGTGTGTCTGTACAATATATATGTAAAATTATGACTTACTGATTGGCTGGTGTAAATGATGTCAGTACTGTTATTTATGAGGACACAATTTGTAGACAGACTAGTTAGAGGCACATATCTGTGTTATTCACAAAGGCACTTAATAATTTGTATAAACAGACTAGTGAGAGACACAGATCTATGAGGACACTAATTGGTATAGGCAGACTAGTGAGAGAGACAGGGTTGAGGTGGGAATAATGGTTAAGGTGTTTACCCCAATCTCATAAGGTTTGAGTCTCACCTTTGAAGAAAGTGACTATTCTTAAAATGACCTGTAAGGAGAGTTAGCCTGGTACTTGCCTGTGAACTGTGAATAAGAGGCTTTATTTCTACAGATGGCAAAATCCTAATGGTATCACTGAAATAAGTAGATATGTACCTGTTCACCACAGATATACCATTAATCTTGATGGCATTCCCAATCAAGGACATCATTCACCAAGAAAGGGGCAATATGGTACCATCAGAAAAATAAAATATTCATACACAAGGGAAGGGAAGCAAAAATACAATGCAGTGCCCTCTAACTTGCATATACAAATGCAGCAACTGTTGGATACCAGTGAGATACTGAAATGTTTTTTATCCCATTTAAAATGTCACATTGGCCATTTTCTAAGAGCAGTAGTTTTGTCTGGGAACAACACTGGGCAATAGCATAATTTTCAGTATCACTGACTGTTAAATGCCAGCAGGAGCAGTTGTGTAATTCTGCGCACCTCAGTCAGATGTTGCAAATAAATTATAAAACATTGACAAGTATAAATTGCACATGTGTATCCACGTAAAAAAGTAGCACAACGAATATTAATAATAAAACAAAGAAAATTGACTCCTGCCAGCATGTCTTGTGGCAAGTGTGAACAAAACTGAACTGTGACCACATATCCTGTGTCAATAAAAAGGTGCAAGTGTCCATGATAACATTTCCTGGAAGAAAAGAACTGTTAGTCCTAATTAGAGAAGTAGAAGTCCTGGAGCAAAAGTTTTACATGCAATAGGGTTAAACAACAAAAAGATACAGTAGGCAAAAATGTTATCAATAACACTGTAGAAGTTAAAAGAAAAACTGAAAAGGAATTAAGCAACAAAAAGAAGTAACATGACCATATTAGTAGGAAGCAAATTTAATATAAGTGCAAGAAACAGATTGCCTCAAGAAAAATGTTACATGGTATGCTCCAGACTGTGGCAAGCTGTCTGTATGATTAAAATATTGCTGTGCAGCTTCAGTCTTTAATTGCTTTAGTGTCTCTCATTGGCACCCTTGTTTTTGTCATGACTCTAATTTCTGACACAGTTGTCCCTAAGCATACATTGATATAAGTAGAAAAACATTATATCTGATGCTGTTAATCTTCATTTATTCTTGACAGTTGGGATTCAGTTCCGGTCCTCAGAACCGGCTTGGCCATTATACAGCTCACACCAGCCAAAACTTCTCGACCCAAGTCCCTACCCACAATGCTCCTGTGTATGCTATCCCAGATATCATTTGCAGCTCTGCCAGTTAGATATGTCAGCCTTTGTCTCAAAATGCTCTTCCTCCAGGAACAGTTACAATCCAATCAGACATGTCAGTAGTCTGGTACATCAACAAACAAGGGGGAACCAAATCCTACCCCCTCTCAGAGTTTGGCAATGAGTGATATCTTCCAACCACTTTCTTGTGGCAACCCACATCCCCAGGAATTCCAATGTGATAGCAAACAAGTTGAGCAGACACATCCTACTGCTGCATGAGTGGTCTCTAAATCCCAAAGTGGCAAAACAAATATTTCGTCAATAGGGCGAGCCTTGCTGCAACGTTTTTGCCTCCCCAGTAAACAAGTGCAAAGCATACTTTGCCATACTCCCTCCACAGGGAGAGTCACCAAGAGATGCTGTCCCCCTAGACTGGCGTCTCCTTTATGCATTTCCCTATTCCCCTCATTATGAAGAAAGCCCAGAGGTTGCAATCCAGAGAAATCCTCATTGCCCTGTTCTGGCCCAGCCAAGTTTGGTTTCCCTTCCTATGGCCTCACTTGGTTCATCAACCTTGGATTCTGGACCCAGTTCCAGATCTTCTGTCACACCCAGACCTTCACTCCCTCAAACTCCTGGCTTGGTTCCTCCAATTCCATTAGTCACCAGGCAATCTAATATTACTTCCCCTGTCTGAAACATTCTTCTGGTTTCTCATAGAACATCCGCCAGGAAACTGTATTCCAGTAAATGGAAAAGAGTTGGTCTTTGGGCTTCTAAGAATAATTTGGATCCTTTTGCAGCCCTGCTTGAAAAAATTTTTAGATTGCCTAGCAAACCTCTTCAACCAAGGAGTGGCTGCTTCAACCTTTACAGTTACCTTAGCAGCCGTCTCTAATTTTCACAATGGCTGTGATGACCAGTCCTTAATTTCCCATTGCTTATGCAAAGTGTTTCTTAAGGAAATCCTACGTATAAAACCTACATTCAAGGACCTGTTACCCCCACCATGGGATCTTACATTAATTTTGCAATATTTAGTGTTACCTCCCTTTGAGCCAGCTGCTACTTGTCATCTCAAGATTCTTTTCTGGAAAACTCTTTTTTTTTAGTGGCCATTACTTCTGCCAGAAGGGTTTCAGAAATGCAGGCACTTTGTGTGAAACCATCATACGTAATCTTCCATAAAAAAAGTGTGTCCTTGAGGATTAAACCTTCATTCCTTCCTAAGGTGATATCTGAGTCCAACATCAATCAGGCCATTCATTTACCAGTTTTCTTTCCAAATTTCTGTAACAAAGGTGAACACTGCATCTGTTAGATGTCCACAGACAGTTGAGATTTTAACTTGACAGGACTAAGGATTGTAGAACTTCAGCCCAACTGTTTGTCTCCTTTTCAGGACCAAGGATAGGTAAACCTGTTTCTAAGGTGACCCTATCTAAATGGTTAAGGGATTGCATTACCTTTGCTTATGAACAAAACAATCGTAAAATACCTGTGACTGTAAGGGCTCACTCAACCAGATCTAGTGCCACTTCAGCTGTTTTTCATTCCAAGGCCTCTCTGGATGAAATATGTGCAGCTGCAACTTGGGAAACCCCTCACACCTTTATCACTTCTTACAAATTGGATATGGTCTCCAGGGGAAAGAGCATCCTTTGGATCTATGGTTCTCAGGAATATCCTTCTAAAAGGCCACACAGGGTATAAGTAGCTGGGTACTCTGTCCCAACTGTGAAGAATAAATGAAGATTGGCAACATCAGATATAGACGTTATGTACTCACCATAACATTCCATCTGTGTTGCACAGGTTCCTTTGAATCCCAGGGGTGGGGACTGGGAAACATCAGTTGAATACAAAGAATTAACTTGGCAACTAAGACTGAATGCATCCAGACCACCTGGTTTAAATGAAGCTATCAGCATCACCAGTCTATTAAAATTAAGACGAGCAAAACTTTAAAAGGTTGTAACATAAAAGTACTTATTTACACACACAAAAACTGGTGGTTCCAGGCTTTCAATACACATTTATGAAAACATGGTTTAATACAGTATACTCCAAGTTTATATTTTACACTGTTGTAGATATTTTATATATCATGTATACATTATTTATTTATTTATAATTACACTTTTACATAAATACATACATTTTACAAGATTATTTATAAGATATAGAGATTTTAATAAATTAATTAAGTTACTGTTGACACATTTATTAATTATACTATACTTATTTATTTACTCATTTATGAACTTTTGCCTAATACTTATACAACAGCAATGGTCGCACTATTTCTACCTACATTTGTATATGCACAAACACACTCACTTATTTTTTGGCTAGTTCTTATTTTATTCATATTTATGTACATAACAGCCAAAACACGTATTACCTTTAAACAGAGATTTTTTATTTACACTTACGTGCATACATTATTGTTATTTTATCACATGGGTTTATGGTCAACAATGCATATATACAGTATTTTAATTTAATTTTATTAAGATGGATATATGTATTGAACAACAAGTATAATGATTTCAAAAGAACTTTGCATATTAACCTGAAACCATAGGTAGAGAGTTGTCTTACACTACTTACGCAAAATTACATTTAGGTAGTGTAGCACATTTGCAGTGTAAGTCAGTTTTATTAGGGACAACAAGTTTAGAACTGATTTACGCTACTGTTACAAGTTTGAATGTGCGTAGTGTAGCACATCTGTTGTTTAAAATGTTTTTTTTAAAAACATGTTCATTTAGAAGTTTATTTTAACAACTACTATTTTTAAGATTCAACAATTTTTCTGCATTCACACTATTTTAAATAATAGAGGTTGTTTTGAAATATGAATCATCCAAAAATGATTTGTTGTTAATGTGGCAACTATATTTTGGAAGTCTAGAAAACACACAATAACTATGCACTCAGCACTTTAATCAAGAGTCATTAATTAAGTTTGTTTTGTTGTTAATTGATAATCAACTGCTCTATTTAAATGAAGCCAAGCTTCTTGTGGTTCATCTTGAAAAAGCCTGACACAGTTTCAGGCGAAAGCGCTTGATTTATTGGATTTTACTATTTCTGTTCTGTGTTGCAAAATAAAGAATTTCATTGCATCCTTGGAAGAGTTTATTGGATTCCATCTGTGTTGTCGATCTTCGTTCATTCTTGACATTCTACCCTCCTTCGAGATTTTTTTGGAGTTTCATACCCTTGTCCTGGGCTGGCATTAGGGTATTTACCTTGGACATGGCTTCCTCTCATATATTATATATACTTCATCTTGCTGTAATTTGTAAACTCGATCTAAGGTAACTTTCACAGGGGCGTTGTTGGTAGGGACTTGGCTTGAGAGTTTTTGGGTTATGATAAAATGAAGTATTTAGGAGTATGGGTTAAAAATTATGCTTTTGTTGCAGCTAAGTATATGTAGGGAGAGATTAAACAAAAGATAATACAAAAACTGAGAAACTGGAAACTCTTGCCTATGGGTATGTATAGCAAGATACAAGCAGTAAAAATGTTTTAGTCCCTTTGGTTTTATACATGGGTCAGGCATAATTTTATCAACCAGAAGAGAAATTGTTGATAATTAATAAAGAGTTGAAGGATTTTATCTGGGAGAGGAAGAGGGCAAGATTCATGTGGGATAAGATGATGCTTTCACTAGAACAAGGAGGTTTATAATTACCTCATTTGAAAGGATATTTTAGGGCTACACAGTTAAGGCTCCTATACATAACATAAGCAGAAAGCTACAATTCAATGTGGAAAGGAATGATGAAGAAATGGGAGTAATTCAAGAAGTAGAAAAGAGAGGGATTTTGGATGCAGATGCATAGGGAGAATAACAGTCATTCAAGATATTATATCCATAAAGTAGCAGAAAGTATACTAAGAACTAAACCAACATGGGAATGGAGAAAGGAGATTCTGCTGATATGGATGACTTCAATTAGGGGTATAGAGAATAGGCTACTGGGGGCTCAAATTTACTAGAGGAAGCTAGCAAAGGAAACCAAGTTATTTTGAACAAATTAGAGAGGGAAAGGTAAACAATGGAAAGAGGCCTGGACATTTCTGCTGCAAGCTAAAGATTGCCTTTCCTATCAATGATTGATGTCAGAGTACAGAAAAAGAGAAAGGGGTAGGGGAAATCAGAACTGAAACACACTGGTTGAGTCTTTAGTTGAATCTAGAACAAAAGCTGCTGTTAAAATGGGATAATTAATAGAGCGCATAATATTTTGCATGATAATTATACAAATCAATTAGAAGACACCAGAAAAGATTGGGGGGAGGGTTAGATAAGCAATTCACACAGAAACAATGATAGGACTTATGTATGTCTCCCAAATATGCAAAAAAATCTAGAAGATGTAGGTATTTTGCCTGGAAGTATTTGCATATGTGTTTTTATACTCCAAGTACACTCCAAATATTTTTCCTCAGGTAGATGGCAGATGATGGAGATGTAATGGAGAAAAAAGATGTAACTGGAAACATATGATCTCAGAGTGTAGTAAGTTGGCAAACTTAAAATTCCTTAAATCGTAATTTGTCAGGAATACTGGGTGAGCAAATGGGTGTAACTAAGTATTTTTTTTTGAGCTGGGATACAGGATCTGAATTACCTAGACATAGTAAGGCCTTGTTAAGTTTAACTCTGATGACTAACAAAAAAGCAATTACTAGAAAATGAAAATCAAAGTCTAAACTGGGGATACTTGAAGTAGTGAATATTGTAACAGAAAAAAATGGAAATTGTGGGAAAGTGCAGTTGTATAAGTTGAACTTATAACAGTAAATGTTCAAATGATCACTGCTAAAATAGCCATAGTTATGTGAGATGTATCATGTCAAGGATATAACCGCCGTCCAGCTTCCAAAATTTCAGGACTCCTTCCATGCACCCAGCTATGAAGTAGCTCAAACTGAGCTGACTAAAACACAGGCTTAGGCGCAAAGCCCTTCACAGATTTCACACCAGCAGAGAGGGGGAGGTTGAGCCCTGAAAAGACAAGGCTAGGAAGAACAAAGAATAAATTTGTACACCCTGGCATAAAAAAACACCAAAAAACAAGGGGGAAGGAAGGAGGGAGGGAGGGTGTGGCTACTGCAGCAGTGATCATTCAAATATCTACTGTTCTGGTAAGTTGAACTTACACAACAGCACTATGTCTTTCATATTGATCACTGTTGCAGTACCCTTTGGGTAGCTTACCGTAGCTAACTACATTTGGGGGGTGGAAGGAGAAGAGTCCAGGAGCATAGTCCTAGCAAAGCATGATCTAGACCTAGAGAAAGAATCCAGTTTATAGTGCATTGTAAAAGTATTACAGAGGACTATGTAGCAGCTTCTAGAATACTTCTAAAATCCGGTACTTTAGAAAAAGCCATAGAAGAAGCCAAGGTCCTTGTAGAGAGGGCCTTAACCCTGCTTGAAATTGACTTGCCATGGTGAGTATAACAAAAGGTAATAGCCTTAGACAACCATTTGTCTGTATTGACACCAGTTGCCCCTTCTTCTTACCATCACAAGAAATGAACAATTGATCCAATGATCTGAAAGATTTAGTTTTGTCAAGATAGTACCTACGTTTTCTGTGGACATCCAAGGTATATCCTTTCTCCCTTATTTTTAGGTTCAGGAAAGAAAATGGGGAGATAGACTTAAAGCAAACTACGATACCACTTTAGGCATAGAAGAAAGATTAGGTCTCAAAGAAACCTTGTCCTTGTGGAAAATGAGTTTGGGTTGACTTACCATAAGAACATGCAACTCAGATATCCTTCTTGCAGAGGTCAAAGCAGTCAGTAAAACTGTTTTCCATGTTAAAACCCACAAGTCATTCAGATTAGCTGGTTCAAATGGAGCAAGTGTTAATTTTTTCTAACATAAAATTAAGGTCCCAAGGAGGGGCCACCAGTTTACTTGGAGGCCTGTTATGCAAAACCCCTTTGAAGAACATTTTGACATGTGACTACCTTGAAAGAGGAGGATCCATGTGCAGACGTGCTGAAATGGACAATAAATGAACACTGACAGAGGAATAAGAATGGCCATAGGATAGTAACTCCATGCTTTTAGATTTTTAGTTCTGCAAATTTTAAATAAGGATTTGAGAGATGGAGATTTTAACAATATTACAGATATAGCAGAAATTAAATTACAAGCTGATAAACATGCTGGTTTAAATGAGATGATTTCTTTAAATCTGGCACTCAGGTCACATGACCTATATCAGATTTGAGATTGTATAAATGTGCATTATATTTTAGTTTTGTATTCTGATCTGAGGAAGCAAGGTATGAAAGTGCTTATCTTTATTTATTAAACCTGATTTTAGATTTTAGCCATGCTTGGTTGTTGTGTTTTGACTTGTTGCTACTTGGTTTTGTTATAGATATACCTTTGTCTATGTTATTGCCTTCTTGTGAATATAATCTGAATCAGAAATCACAGGACAAAACTCTGAATTTGTCCCTGCATTTTCTTGTTCAGATTCAAAATCTTGAATCTTTTCAGGAAAGGAGACGTCCCTCTTTCTTTTATCAGAAACTACTCTACAAGAAAGTACAGTTGTGTACACTTACTGTAAATGTAGATGTTCAAGTGTATTCACTGTTGCAGTCATCACACTTGGGTTATCCTACCAGGGGTAGCCCTCATTTGGCCCAAATACCAGAGGATTAGTGTTTCTGCATCAGTTGCTGTCGCTCCAGGACTGACGTCAGTGGTATAAAAACAGGCAGCCAAGGCCATTACATCAGTTTTTCTTGCCCCAAATGTCAGGAGCCAAGTTATGGTGAAGTAACACTACCAGTAGGAAGTAAATACCAATAGCCCTGTAAGGGTGAGAAAGAGAGAGAGAGAGAAAGACAAGGGAATTGGAGGGTGGGAAACCAGGACTGCAACAGTGAATACACTCGAACATCTACATTTATGGTAAGTGTACACAACTGTACTATGTTCTTCGAGTTTCACTGTTGCAGTCACCACACTTGGGTTGATTCCCAAATCTGAAGAATGGGTGGAGGCAGTCAAGAAGAGTTGGGGCTGGCTAGTATGCCATGTAGGACTGCGGTTGCAAAGCCTGCCCTGGATTTTGAAAAGATAGGCAGGTGGTAATGCTTGGTGAAGGTATGAACAGAACTCCATGTTGCCGCTTCCAGGATGTCCCTTGTAGGGACCCCTCTGAGAAAGGCTGTAGAGGATGAAGTTGCCCTAGTAGAATGTGTTCTGATCCCCTGTGGGGGTGGTTTCCCATGGTGTTTGTAACATAAATGGATGTAATGTGCTATCCATTTGGAGATGGTTTGTTTTGATATGGCATTGCCCTCTGCCCCTGGTGCAAAGCTGACTAATAACTTGTCAGATTTCCTAAAGGGCCTAGTCCTATCCAGGTAGAATCTGAGCTGTCTGTGCACATCTAAAGAGTGCAGGAGCCTTTCCCCCTTATTTTGAGGCTTAGGGGAAAAGGTAGGCAAATTAACAGATTGGTTGAGAGCCACACTGGACACCACTTTAGGCATGAAAGCTGGGTTAGTCTTGAGAGAGACCGTGTCAGCATGAAAAATGATGAAAGGTTCCACAGCCATAAGTGCTTGTAGCTCAGACACTGTTCTAGCTGAAGTGATGGCCAGAAGCAAGGCTGTTTTCCAAGAGAGAAATTTTAACTCTACTGAAGCTGCAGGCTCAAAGGGGGTGGGGAGATTGAGCTTTTCCAACACAAAGTTAAGGTCCCAAGCAGGGGTAGGGGCTCTTCTTGGTGGCCTTAAGTTGTTAGCCCCTCTCAGGAACTGCTTGATGAGAGGGTGTGAGAAGAGAGGTGGCTCAGTGCTGTAATGTGCAGAGATGGCAGAGGTAGGGATTTTAATGGAAGAGAAGGATAGGCCCCTGTGGAGTAGGTCTGCTAGGTAATACAGGATGAGAGGTAAGGAGGGCTGTGCTGGGTCAGCTCCTTTAGTCTGGATCCAGGAACAATAACTTTTCCACTTGTCAGCACAGGATTTTCTAGTACTGGGTTGTCTGGCTTCACGTATAACATCCAGGACCTGCTTGCTTAGGCTGGCCACTGGAGGAGAAGTCAAGGAATAAGCCAGGCTGCTTGGTTCAGGGTCTGCAACTGTGGATGCAAGAACTCTCCCTCCTGCTGAGTCAGGAGAGTTGAAATCTTGGGGAGGTGCCATGGAGGCAATGGGGACAGACTACGCAGTAGTGGATACCACTGTTGGCATGGCCAATCTGTGGCAATCAGGATTTCCCCTTGGTCTTTCCTCCCTTATTTTGAGTAATACTCTAGTAAGAAGAGGTAGAGGGGAAATGCATAGATTGAGAGGTTTTCCCACTGGAAGGATAGGGCATCCACTTTCCAGGCCTTGCTGTGAGGTTCCCTGGTGCAGAATTTCTTATCTGATGGTTGTAGGGGGAGGCAAATAGGTCCACCTTCGGGGTACCCCATTTTTGGGTCACAAGACTGAAGGTGTTGTGGTCTAATTGCCATTTGTGTGGGTCTAGGAGATTTCTGCTTAAGTTGTCTACCAGAGAGTTTTGGTTGCCTGGCAGAAATTGAACTTGCAGGTGAATATGCATGATGAGGCCATGTTCCAAATGGTTATGGCTAGCTTGCAGAGTGGGTTCCCCCTGCTTGTTGATGTACCGCATTACTGTGGTGTTTTTGGTTTTGATTAGTAGAGGCCCAGGAGAGAGCAGGGATCTGAAAGCTGCCAGAGCATACTGAACAGTTAGCATCTCTTATTGGTTGATGTCCAGATGAATTTGGTTTGGGCTCCAGTGGCCCTGAATGCACCTGCCATCCAGGTGAGCACCTCAGGTATAGTCTGATGCATCTGTGGTTAGGGTCTGGGTGGTGTGGGGTTGTGAAAAGGGAAGTCCCTTGTTGTGGTTGCATGCTGCTTCCCACCAAAGAAAATCTTTCCTTAGACAAGGTATCATAGGTATAATAGTTAACAGATCTTGAGAATATTGACACCAAAGGCTTTTTAAGTACCACTGAAGTTTCCTCATATGCAGTCTGGCATATGGAATTAGTAGAATGCAGGAGGTCATGAACCCTAGAGCTTGCAGGACTTTTTTTGCGGATAACTGGGTTCTGCTGGCCAGTGTTTGAGAAGTAGCCTGTCAGATAGGCTTGTTTTTCTGGAGTTGGAAATGCCATCTGGGATGCTGTATCCAGGCCTGCTCCCAGGAATACAATTTTTTGACTGGGGACTAGTTTGGATTTCTTTCCATTGATGGTGTGCCCCAGTGAGGTTAGTAGGTCCTTTACAAATGTCAGGTGCTGCAACAGCTTTTCCTGTCTGTCTGAATCAGGCAGTCGTCCAAGTAAGGGTAAATTTGAATATTTCTTTGCCTGCAAAAGGCAATGGCTGGAGCCAGGCATTTTGTGAAAACTCTGGGAGCAGTGGATAAGCCAAAGGGAAGTGCAAAGAACTGATAATGCATAGATTCTGCCCTGAAACATAGATATTTCCTGCAAGAATCTCTGACTGGGATGTGCAGATAGACCTCTTTGAGGTCTAGAGTGGCTAACTAGGCATCTTTCGACAGCATAGGGTCTGCTGCTGCAGGGTGAGCATTTTGATACCATCAGAAAGGTGTTTAGAATAGATAGATCTAAGATTGTGTGCCAATTGCCCTCTTTTGTGTGTACCAGAAAAAGTCTGGAATAGAAACCTTGGCCTGTCTGATCTGCAGGAACAGGCTGAATTGCCCTCACGGAGAGCAGGCAATGAACTTGGCTTTGTGCCTCTGGCCACTGGTTTGGAGGAAGATCTGGGAACCCCTTTGGTGTTGGCAGCATGTGGAAATAAAATTTGTACCCCTGGGACACTATGTTGAGGACCCATCAATTGTTGGTGATGGAGGCCCAGTTTTTTGCATGGTAGGCAAGTTTTCCTCCTAGGGGCATGAGCAAATGGGCAGAGGTGAGAGGAGGAGTTGAGAAGTCACTGTGAATTCTTTCCATAAGGGGGTGGCTTAGCACTCCCCGTTTTAGAAGTGGAGGTACTCCATTGCTTAGATTTCTGCATACCCTGAGACTGCTGTCTGGGGGGGGGGGTCTGTTTCCCCTAGGTCTAGTCTGAGGTGGCCTTGAGGGAGCTGGAAAGGACCAATGTTTTGAGGGGTAATGCCTACTGAATCTTGGAGGCTGAACTTGCAAAAAGTCTTTAACTGTCTGCACAGACTTAGCTTTTTCTTCCATCTTTTTTAAAACCTCTTCTGCTTTGGTGCCAGATTGTCTTTATTCAGTGGTGCGTCCAATAATTTTTATTTGACATGCTCTGGCAAGGTCTGTTCCTTAAGCCAAGCATGCCTTCTAAGTACAGAATCTGTGACTGCTGCCCTGCAGAATGCTTCTAGGGCATCAAACCAACATTGCAGGGTATGCTTACTGATTTGGCTTGCAGAATGCATAGGTTCCTGTAAATCTTTATTTTCTGCACAGTCAGGGAAGGTAGATAATTTTTGTTTAATGAGTTCCATGGTATGTTGCTGGTATTTCAGCATGTTGAACTGACAATTTAATGCTCTACAGTTGCAGAGGTATATACTTTTTTATCCCATCTGTCTAAGGCTTGAGAATCCCTGTCCAAGGGGATGGGATTCTTAGCTGTGGTTGCTTTTATTCCTTTAGGCCCTTGGGAGATGACCTCTGGGTCAGCAGTACAATTCTTGAAATGAAATTTGTGTGAGTCAGGAACTCTGTAATACCTGTCAGGTTTCCAGGGAGCAGGAGGTATAGTATCAGGAGTTAGACTGGATTCCATAAAGACATCATCCACAACTGGAGGGATAGCTAAGGGTCTGTGCTGTGGTAAATCTAAGAATTCTCTAAGTCTCTTTTTGGACTGAGGATATTCCTGGAATTCCCAATGGAAATGCTCTCTCAAAGTATGTAGGGTTTCACCAAAAGAAAAATCATCTGCAGGAGAGCCAGAAGGAATGGATTCCTCTGCATCTGAATCCTCATAAGCAGATAAGGGCATGCCTTCATAATCAGAAACCTCAGAGTCGTCAGACTCTTGGTCAGATAAAGCTGCTGGGGACAAGTCTCTTTTGCTTATAGCAAGAGAAGGCTGGCTTCCCCTAATCAGCATGATAAGGTTTTCTGCCATTTTAAGCATCTGTGATTGTGGCAAGAAAGCAGGCACGTGAGTTTGGGTTGTCAGTTTTTTAGGCGTACATCTTACTCTGGGCCTTAGAAACTTGGTAGTTTTAGAAAGAACTGAAGATGCAAAAGAAGTTAGTTTGTGTTGAATATCGGTAGTGCGAAGAACTTCCGGTGCCTGCCCAGTGGCTCTGGACCCATCCAAGGTAGAGACATCCGCAGGTTCCATAGTCAAAGAAGAGTCTTGCAGCATACCGGACTCTGAACAGGTCTCGGTAGCTGCCTGCAAATCCATCAATGCGGGCATCAAGGGCTGCGAAAGCACCTCACTGATTTCCGGCAAACTGGCAACAAGCTTAATGGAAGCATCGTCAGCAGTTTTGGACCTGTGCGGTCTGTCTCTGTCTTTATCCTTACATTTTTTCGGAAGATCCTTAGTCGGGTGGCTTACTGAAGCTATTTCAGAATACGGAGATCAAGAGCGAAAGCATTTAGCTACAATAAGGGCCCAATGATGAATAGTTTGGGCGTAGAATAAAGCACAAAACTGGCAGCAAGGGACATCGTGGTCTGGGCCTAAACAGGTGACGTAGTAAGAATGGAACTCTCGGTATGGTATTTGCTTTCCACAGGCGAGACAATTGTTAACTTAGAGCAAGAAAAAAGTATCCCCAATGGGGTACTTAGTTTTAGAAGATTTCAACTTCAATTTCGGAAACTAGTTTTAGAAGATTTCAACTTCAATTTCGGAAACAAAAAGTCAGGTAGCGGCCGACCAGCACTCTTGCGAACTGCTTCTGCTTTGGGCTCTTCAGCAAGAAAGACTGATGTAATGGCTTCAGCTGCCTGTTTTTATACCACTGACGACCTGATATCAGTCCTGGAGCAACAGCAGCCGACACAGAAATACTAAGTCTCTGGTATTCGGGCCAACTGAGGGCTACCCCTGGCAGGATAACCCAAGTGTGATGACTGCAACAGTGAAACACGAAGAACGTGGATCAATACCCTGAATCAACCCTGAGCCAGTCCCAGTAAACTACTCCTATCCAAAGAAATTTGAGGAGGAGTAGAAACATACTTTGTTTTATGTTTCTTTTTGACAAGAAAAATGGGGCCAGTGGTGATACAAATGACAGCCACTGCTTCCCCAGGGATTGGCACAGCATTCTGACACAGCAGAGGTAATCTTTCCTCTTCCCTTTCCCAGGACCAGAAAGAGTAACTCTCCCTTGCCCACCAGGGGGACCCCAGCAGCTACAGAGGACATGGCTAATCCCCAGTCTGTAGTGGATGTAAGTTGCTAAACCACAGGGATTCAGGTTAAAAGATGAGTGGTCTGAGGTACAGCAAATGGCCAGAGCAGTCATCCAGCTGCAGTTAAGGCAAATTGCTAGCCTGCTGTGGTGACAAAGGCTGTTTGCTTAACTTTTTCTTTTTGTGGCTGGCAGAACCGACCATGGGAGTGATGCTCTTCCATGGTCAAGATGAAAATGGTGCCTCTATCCAGGGGAAAACAAACAACAATGCCAGTAATACTACCAGTCCACAAAATGTACTTTTCTGTCAGGAAAAAACACCATAAAAAGTACTTTCAAACACTATGGCAGCCCCACAATCTTAAAATAAACAAAAATTATCTCCAGAAAATAGTTTATCAGTTACATAACACTACTTTTAAACTTTTATCAGTTACATAACATTACTTTTAAGCTGACAAACAATGAGTGCTCTGTTTAAAAGTATGTTACAGTCTTGAGACAATCCATTAAAACACAACACTCCTAGCTTTAAAATAACTTTCCTGAAGAGGAAAACAATGAAACATCAGTAGAAAATAAGAAAATGGAAGTTTTTTTCCCAAAAAGGAACTTATCTGCCCAGCTAAGGAAATCACAATCTGACAGTCAATCATCAGAGCCTCAGAAGAGCAAACTCTTTGGCCGTAGCAAAACTCTGAAGGTCTTTGCACCCAGACTTGTCTTTTAATCAGCTCAGCTCAAACTGCTTGACAGTTTGTGTGTGTGGAAGGTGCCCTGAAGCTTTGGAAGCTGGCCAGTTGTTATATCCTGCCCATATAGCTATGGTTACTTATGCAATGATCAATATGAAAAACATCAATACATGCAGAAAAAATGTTTTGGAGGAGGGATGAGGTTTAAGAAAGGCAGGAATTGAACAAGCTACATAGTGTTGGATTGATTATACTGTATACAGCAATATATAATATGTATAATGTTTGTAAATGTTAACTTGTAATATGGTTTAATTACTTTTATATAAATGTAAGTTTGTCTGTGCCACAAGTTATAATTCAATAAAGGTGTTAAAAAACAGCATATATGAAAAAAATTATACAGAAAAAAAAAAAAAAAACTAAATTACACTTGATAATCAAATCAGACTGGAGATTCCAACTGGTCCCTATACAGTGTGTAGTATTCATTTCTGTTAATGAGAGATTGCATCTGTACTCATACTGATGATAAGCAGCCAAACATTTGTTTGTGACAGTCACCAAGTGCTGACTGCATTGACTGTAAAAAGAAAAAGTAAGACACAAAAAATCTCAGAACTGTCATGGTGATGCAGATAATAAAACTTCACTTTCACTTCTGCCAAACCAGTAGCCAATGATAGCTTAGATTTTTTTTTAAACCTTGTTTCACTCCCCTCCTTCATTCTGACAGCCATCCTCAGTGCCCCCATCCAAACTGTGTTAACAGTCACTCATTCCACCCCTGGACTATTACTGAATTATGGCCATAGAAAATATGGAAACTAAGTGTGTCCTGAAGGATGATGCTGTACAATATCTGCCGGGGGGGGGGGGCTTCTCCTAAAGGTCTACTCCAGTTTCCCCTTCCCTCCCTACAGTTATATGGTTATGTCATGGGGGCAGGTGCTTGATGGGAATGTGCAATATCTCACCCCATCTCCACACAAGCTCAACCCTATTCCCACCTTATTCTTCTCTTGGAGTAGCTCCAGACTTGTAACAAAAAAGCGCACCAATTCACAACAAACACAATGTCCACTCCAGTAACAATAAAGACTCTCCTCCGTATAAATAACACAATTCCACCAGGGTACTTCTCCAAGAGTGGTAGTAATCCAAAAAACGAAAGTAGCTGGATAATGTATAATAGTTTATTATATAAAACACACAATTCAGACAAACTGATTAAGCACTTTCATCTCCTTCACGGAGACTTCCTCAGAATCAGTTTGAAACAATGAAAATCTCCATTTAAATACAATCAGTTAATTATTCAATTAATTGTTTCCTTACTGGCTGGCCAATCTGGAATGTCTATAAGGTATGTAAAAATAATTTTGATAGTATACACAAAGAGAAGAGCAATAATAACCAACTTAATAATTATATTATGGTGATATAATGTTTTATGTTTACAAATATTTAAGAGTAATACAACAAAAGCATATACATATAGGTATAGGTATAGATATAAATATAAATATAGCTTCCACATAAATATTAAATAAAATATTTAAAATTCGGCTTATAAATATGAAATATTGAATATAAATATAAATGTATTGAATAGATGTCTATTTAAATCATACTAAAATGTATTTAATAAATAATATGTATTTAATAAATAGTATTGTGTATTTAATAAATAATATGGAATATTATTATGTATTTAATAAATAATATGGAATAGTGTTCTGTCAAGGGGTTGTTAGACTTGTGGCTAAAAATGTCTTTTTTGGTCTTCTGCAAGTAATTTGAGGGCTGGGCTAATGGAAATATGGTCATTTAAACCATATATACCACATGCGTCTAACCTTAACTGCCAGATCATCTCTCTAAATACCATTTACCACCTCTTTCTTGCAAAACAACTTCTTCCACTACCCAAAATTTAAAATCAGCTTCTTCATAATTCTGTGTATGCCTAAATAAAGCATTGTTGTCATTCTTTTTTGTAATATCCCATATATGCTCATGTATTCGTGTTCTTAAATTGCATTCTGTTTTACCAATGTAATATTTTGAGCATTTCTTACAATAACAAATATATACAACCCCTTTTGTATAGCAGCTATAATATTTATTTCCTTTTAATGTCACATTAATATTGGGGATATCCAAATCTTTGGTTCCCGCTATAAATGGACATTGTGTGTATTTGCCACATTTAAATGTGCCATATTTGGCACTTGCACTACCTATGGATGTATTCACATTTTTCTTTTTCTCAAAAATATTTTTGAGGTTCCTGTTTCTTCTAAAGCTGTATCTGAGTTGCTGTTGAAATACATCTACTCTCGTAGGTATTTTGTTAAATAAATCCCATGTATCATTAATATATTTCTTTATCCAACCCATGCCGTTGTAATATGTTAAAATTAAGTAGGGCAGCTGTTCATCTTTACCATTTTTGTCATTGTTCCTTTTTTCAATATTTGTACTTACGCCGTTGGTTTGTAAGGGTTTATAGATAGTCCCCCATTTTTCATTTACAAATTTTTTAACAGGTAAGATAATATTATCTGGGTACCCCCTTTCTTTAAACATTTTATAAATGGTCTCCATTTCTTCATTAAGATCACCTCTATCTGATGTCATCCTAGCTGCCCTAATCATTTGCCCTTTGACTATGTTCTTTTTGGAATGGTATGGGTGGTCACTTAAAAAGTGTAGGTAAGAATTAGAATAACAATCTTTTCTATAAATCCTAGACTTATATTTTCTATTAACATGGTCTTTTCTAAGTTTTATATCAAGATAATGGATTTCTTCTGTGTCCTGTTCTGATGTAAATTTTAAGAATTCTGTAGTATTGTTGATATAATTCATGAAATTGATAATCTCCTGTTCTGGTCCATCCCACAGGATAATTATATCATCCAAAAATCTATAATAATCAATGATGTATTGATAAAACATAGAATTAAAAATATATTGTTTTTCCCAGTACAGCATAATAATATTGGCATAAATGGGTGCACAGGCAGATCCCATAGCAATGCCATCTAGTTGGTGGTATAATTCCCCTTGAAAATAAATGTAGTTGTACTTCAACACCAACTCCATGTTCTCTAAAATCACTTTAAATTCATCTTGTGTTAAAATCTGCATTTCTACTACCATTTTTTCAAACCAATCTAGGCCAATATTGTGTGGAATTACTAAAAATAAATCTATAACATCCACAGTAAGAAAAATTGTATTATCTATCTATATATATATATATATATTGGACCCTATTTTGGTGAGAAAGTCCCAACAGTCTATTAAAATATGGGAATAATTTTTGTAAAATTCTTTTAGTTTTGAATCTACGTAAATGGCCAAGGGTTGTGTTTTCGAACCCTGTGAGGATACAGTCGGTCTTAAAGGGGGGTTCTCAATATCTTTATGTATCTTTAGTATTCCAAAAATCACTGGTATCACCGGTTTCATAACCTTTAAAAAATTGTATAGGTCTACATCAATTAAACCTTGAAGTAAATTGTCCTCAAGAATAAGATCTACTTTTCTATAAGAAATATTTACCTCATTTCTGGATACCCTCATATACCTATTGTCTTTGTCTAGTATATCAAACATTCTTTTCGTATAATCCCATGTATCCATTAAAACAACCCCCCACCCTTGTCGGGTTTCATAATACGTAAATTATCATTGTTACTTAACTCATGTAACAATATATTTTCTTCTTTAGTAAGGTTTTGTTCAAAGATTTTTTGTTTTTTGTATCCTTCTCTAATTAACCCTGTGACACATCTTTCAAAATTTAGTATGTCACTTTGTAAAGGGGGGTTGTAGGTACTAACCTTTTTGAGAGCGTCTGCATTGAATTTATTCACACTCTCCTTAAAAATGTGATGTAAATTCAATTTCCTAGTAAATAGTTTTATATCTAAAAGCATATCTTCGACGGCATGGGTTGGATAAAGAAATGTATTAATGATACATGGGATTTATTTAACAAAATACCTACGAGAGTAGATGTATTTCAACAGCCACTCAGATACAGCTTTAGAAGAAACAGGAACCTCAAAAATATTTTTGAGAAAAAGAAAAATGTGAATACATCCATAGGTGGTGCAAGTGCCAAATATGGCACATTTAAATGTGGCAGATGCGCACAATGTCCATTTATAGCGGGAACCAAAGATTTGGATATCCCCAATATTAATGTGACATTAAAAGGAAATAAATATTATAGTTGCTATACAAAAGGGGTTGTATATATTTGTTATTGTAAGAAATGCTCAAAATATTACATTGGTAAAACAGAACGCAATTTAAGAACACGAATATATGAGCATATATGGGACATTACAAAAAATGACAACAATGCTTTATTTAGGCATACACAGAATTGTGAAGAAGCTGATTTTAAATTTTGGGTAGTGGAAGAAGTTGTTTTGCAAGAAAGAGTTGGTGACTGGGAAACCAAACTGGAATTTAGAGAGATGATCTGGCAGTTAAGGTTAGACGCATGTGGTATATATGGTTTAAATGACCATATTTCCATTAGCCCAACCCTTAAATTACTTGCAGAAGACCGAAAAAGACATTTTTAGCCACAAGTCTAACAACCCCTTGACAGAACACTATTCCATATTATTTATTAAATACATAATAATATTCCATATTATTTATTAAATACACAATACTATTTATTAAATACATATTATTTATTAAATACATTTTAGTATGATTTAAATAGACATCTATTCAATACATTTATATTTATATTCAATATTTCATATTTATAAGCCAAATTTTAAATATTTTATTTAATATTTATGTGGAAGCTATATTTATATTTATATCTATACCTATACCTATATGTATATGCTTTTGGTGTATTACTCTTAAATATTTGTAAACATAAAACATTATATCACCATAATATAATTATTAAGTTGGTTATTATTGCTCTTCTCTTTGTGTATACTATCAAAATTATTTTTACATGCCTTATAGACATTCCAGAATGGCCAGCCAATAAGAAAACAATTGTACAATTAATTGAATAATTAACTGATTGTATTTAAATGGAGATTTTCATTGTTCCAAACTGATTCTGAGGAAGTTTCCGTGAAGGAGATGAAAGCGCTTAATCAGTTTGTCTGAATTGTGTGTTTTATATAATAAACTATTATACATTATCCAGCTACTTTCATTTTTTGGATTACTACCACTCTTGGAGAAGTACCCTGGTGGAATTGTGTTATTTATACGGAGGAGAGCCTTTATTGTTACTGGATTGGACATTGTGTTTGTTGTATTTCCAGACTTCTTCGTGGATGTAATGAAAAATTTCCACATTTTCCTCCCTTCCCAGGATGGGTATGTTCCTCCTTGACAGTGCCTGAAGCATCTGGAACACTAATCAAACCTGGGTTATCTGGACTTTAGTCAGGGCTTTATTCTTCTATGCCACATCCTTGAATGCCAGTTTAACTTGAAGCACAAACAGATGCCTTGAACTAAACTTAAACTTGGTGTGGCAGCCAAAACTAATACAGCACTACCAACACAATTCATAGGTTTTCTACAATGAAAAATATTTTTGCTTACTGGATGCCAATTTATATTTCAAGGAAAATAAGAAATAAGCTTAAGTTTTGTATCACTCCAAAACAGTACTCACTATAAAAGCAGCCAGATAATTCTTCAATGACTAATCAGGATTTCTGATAATCACCTTACCCTAATACAAATTTCCTAGTTGAACAGTAAAGGATACACAACACTTTTAATTTATTTTGTAAGCAGACATAAGCTGTTTTTACATTCACACACAGAAACCATGCAGAAATGTTTATTCTAAAATGAGTAACAGAATAAGCCAAGCAAAACACCACAAAATACTTATCAGTATTCCAATCTTTTTTGTACCCCATTTAGGCTGTTGGATGAATAAAAAAAACATTATTTTATTTAAAGTTCAGATAGAGGGTACACTGATGGCTTCTGCCAAACAAAACAAGGTGGGTGTCCCTCTTCTGACACCTTTGTAAGTGTTTTGCATCTATATGTTTTAATGGATATGTCATTGTCACTAGGCAGTATTCCTCTACTGTCATTTTGGGCTTGCATCATCTGTTAAACCAATAAATGACACAATGCTCAACTGCTGAGACCAATAAAGTTGTGTACAGATTAAGAAGATGCTGGGAAAGGATGACTAAATTCTGTACTGCACTTAAACATGTGCATACAGAATAGCCTCCACTCAGTGGGACCTTGCCCCTCTATCTGCAACCCAAATCTACTTAGATTAAATGTTTGTCTACAACACTGATAATCTTGTATTCAAAACCAGTTTTGCATTACTAGATGGCTGACTGCCTCACACTAACAAAGGCCAGTGTTTGTTCCACATGGTCGGGTTGTGAAAGTGTGCTGTGAAGGGGGTGACCTCTACAGATGTATGAAGCAGACATTTCTGGAGTGAGATAATGGAAGGCAGGAATTACAAAAAAGTAACTTAAACAGAACAAAGCAGGGACTTGGATTTCTCTGAGCCCAGCCCACTTAGCCTGATTGGCAGGAGAGGTCCAGAGAGTGAAGATACTACCTAGAAGGATTACAATCCGGCCAGAAGGATATAAATGTAATAAGTACACAATTTGTGTTGGAATCCTGTAGCTGTAAATTACACGGGCACTACTACATCTTAAAATGTATTTATGAATACTATACTTGGGCTTAGAATAGGACACAGCTCAGGGCATCAGCTAGATATTTTTCTTCTACTACACTCTTTTTGTCTGCTCAATGTTTAATCTTCATCCATGCAAAGCAAATCCATTTTTTTACAGTGCCTCTTACCTCAATAATACACACCATGATGTATTTACTACCTTTATTGAAGGCTGAGCAAACTGTAACACTCACATAAATTAAGCCAGTGATGGTGAACCTTTTGGGCTTGGCATGTCACCCCCCCAACTAAAGAGGAACAATTCTTTTCATATTCATTTATTTAAAAAAAAATACAGTCCAATCATGTGCTACTATGTATTATAAAAGTAAAGGAAAAATCAGTGATTTACAATAGAAAAAAATGATATGCGCACTAATATCTGGCCTTAAAACAGTGCACCAAAAAAATTACCCTACTTTTAATAGTAATTTTGAATTGAACTGAAAAAATATGGAACACACTGCATTTCATTTGATTAACATTAATTAATGGCTTTTTTTTTTGCTGCTGAGTTTTACTAGAAAAGTGGAGGGTCACATATTTCTTGTACTTTTGCTCATTCAGTTTCTTTGGTAACTTGGGTGTTGGTGAATGCTGGTGTGTCACCCAAAATGTCATGGATTGCCACCTTTGACACACGTGTCATAGGTTCACTATCACTGCATTAAGCCCTACTTTTCATTGCATCTTTGCAGCCTGAATCACTTCAGTTATAACTGACTCCATGTATGTGCTACCGCATCATATATACTTACAGGTAAATAATTCATCGAGCAATAATGAGAAATGGTCACCCATTGACAGCAGCAACCACTGAACCAAACATTTTTTTTGTTGAAAAAAAATTATTTATTGCATAATGCAGGTAAGAACAACAGAAACATATTTTACAAAAAGATATATTATAAAAACTGACATTTTAAAAAGCATTTATAAAACAATTATTTACAAAAAAGACAAAGAATTATGCAGTTTAAGATAGGAAACTTTAGCAAGAAAAACAGATTGTGTATGTTTATATTAAAAGAAAATATACAGTGCAAAATACTGTCAAAAAGAGTTGTCACAGTTTTATATATGACAGAACTGGCAAGCATAAGCTTATGTACTGAATTGAATACATATACATTTCAGTAAAAATGCATGCATAGTTTGTTTATTTTTTTTTACATTAACAAAGACAGGTTGACATTCACTTAAGGAACAACAAAATATTCAATAACATAATATTTTCACAAAGTTGACAAATACATAGATATTTCCCTCTTATAATTTGTGTTAAGAGGCAGTTAAATTTGCAAGATGACTTTAGAGAAAGTACAGTTTTGTACCTACCATAAATGTAGATGTTCGAGGATTCCCTTGCTGCAGTCCTGACAATTGGGCCCCAGATGTCAGAAGACCCAAAAAGACAGGTCCCAAGAACAACCTGCACGGAAAGACATGTACAATGTCTACAGTAATATATACAAAAATATAAGCATGTAAACTCACCTACACAACCACCCTGAAACACAGAGGGAAGGAGGAACATCTACATTTATGGTAGGTACAAAACTGTACTATGTTCTCTTGCTGCAGTCCTGACAATGAATCCCAAAGCAGAGGTAAGGGAGGCTGGCAAATTATAAAGTAGCAGGAGCTGACAACATGCCTTGTAAAACAGCTGTGGCAAAACCAGCTCTAGTCTTAGAGTATAGGCAGGTGATAATGCCTAGAGAAAGTATGCACTGAACTCCAAGTAGCTGCTTCCAGAATATCCTTTAGAAAAGCTGTAGAAGTGGAATGAGGCCTAATCCCAGCTGGAACCTTGCCATGATGGGAATAACAAAATGCAATGCAAAAGCCAATCCACCTAGAAATAGTTTGTTTTGACACAGGCTTGCCCTGTGAACTTAAAGCAAACAAGTAACTGCTGAGACTGCCTAAAATCTTTAGTCCTGCTCAAATAATAAATTGCCTGTGTACATCTAAAGTGTGCAAAATCTTTTCCCTTTATTTTGAGGATCTGCAAAACGTAGGCAAATGAATAGTTTGGTTTAAAGCCACACTAGAAACCACCTTAGGCATAAAGGAAGGATTAATGATACCCTGTCCTTATGGAAAATCAAAAGGGCTCTACTGCCATAAGCGCCTGCAACTCAGCCAGCCTTCTTGCAGACGTAATAGCCAACAGAAAAGCAGTCTTCCCTGACAAATATTTCAATTCAGCAGTAGCTGCAGGTCAAAAGGTTGTAGAGTAAGTTTTTCCAACACAAAATTGAGATCCCAAGCAGGAGTATCTTATATTCTTTGCCCTCTAAGAAACTGCTTGAACAAAGGATGCGAAACAAAGGTGGGTCACAATCATAGTGAGCTGAAATTGCTGCAGCATGAATCTTTATGGAAGAGAAAGACAAACCTTTGTCCAATAATTCAGTAAGATATTGAAGAGCCACACTCAAATTAGGCTCTAAATTTCTCCAAATTTTTTGCTGTATCCAAAATAAAAATCTATTCCATTTTTCTCTCCTAGTACTAGGCCTTCTAGCCTCCATAATCACATTTAAAACTTGTTGAGGAAGCTGAGACCTACCATGCTTCAACACAGAATATGCCAAGCTGTGAGATGAAGAGATTGAAGCTTGACATTGAGCAGATGACCGTCCTTCTGAGATAACAGATGAGGAATCAGAGGTAAGGCCATGGAGGCTTTTTTAAGACTCCTTAAGTGGTACCCAGTGTTGCGAGGCCAATCTGGAGGCCATGGAGGCTTCTTTAAGACTCCTTAGAAGTGGTACCAGTGTTGCCCGAGGCCAATCTGGAGCTATCAAAATCATCCTTGGCCTGTCCTGTCTGACCTTTAGTAATACCTTTGGAAGAAGAGGTGGAAAGGCATAGACATGAAGGTTTTTCCAACTGAAAGACAGAGCATCCACTTTCCAAGCTGTGTGATGAAACCCTTTGTGCAATACTTTGGCAGCTGGTGTTTAGTGGGAGAAGCGAACAGATCTATGTCTGGAGTTCCCCATGACACTGTCAATTTCTGAAATACATGAAGATCCAGTTTCCGGGATCCATGATTTGTCTGCTAAATACTTCTGCTAGGGAGTTCTGTGCTCCTGGCAGAAACCTGAAGAGTCAGTTGCAGGCTTAACGCAGTCTCCCATAAAATCATTGCTTGCCTGCATAGAGGATAAGAATGTGATGTACCACATGACAGTTGAATCAACACCTGCCCTGGAAGAAGTAACTCCTTGAACGCCATCAATGCAAACTGGACTGCTAACATCTCCTTCATGTTGATCTGTAGATGCTGTAGTCTGGCAGGCCACTTGTCTTGTATCCACTTTCCATTTAGATGAGCTCCCAAGCAGTGTCCGAGGCATCTGTCGCTAAAAATCTGTTGCCTCTGGCCGGGTCACAGAGAGTCCTGTTTATTTAGTGACATTCCTGAGCCCACCACAAGAATTCCTTTTGAAGGCAAGGTATTATTTGAATGACAGTGTCCAAATCTTGGCAGTGCTGTGTCCATACATTTTGAGATACCATTGCAGCTTTTGGCATTGGGAAGCACCAGAATACAAGATGCCAGAAGGACTGTCCTTGCAGTCAGCACGGACTGATGAGATAGTTGATGCTTTGTTTGTCCGGGGTTAAAAGGCCATCTGCTGCTGTATTCAGTCTCACACCCAGAAAGCACATGTCTTGAGAGGGTACTAGACTGGACATATTCCAGATGCTGTAGAAGGTGTTCAAGGATAAATTTGAATGCCTTGAAGCGAGAACTGATAATGAAAATCTCCAGTTCCTTGAGATCCAAAGTTACCATCCAGTGATCCTTGCCCAGCAGAGGTAACAGTTGCTGTAACGCCAACATCTTGAACTTGGGAATGTCCAGATAAGTGTTGAGGATAGATAAATCCAAAATTGGTCTCCTTTCTGACACAGGGACTGGCTGAATAGCCCCTATCTGGAGTAACTGAGAAACTCTTTTCTTTGTGGAGGAGGAACATCTGGCATGCTGAAAAGGGGCATTGTGTGGAAATAAAATCTGATGAATGATATCCAGCACCCATCTGTCTCTTTGAAAAGAGACAATCTTCCGAATCCACTGGGGACTGACCCCTGCCCTCACCAGAATTCTGAGCAGGTGAACCTAGACCTACCCCTAGACTGGGAACCATAAGCAGGATATGTCCACCCCTTAGCAGGCCAATTTCTACTAAACTGAGGCTGCACCTGCAAAAATCTTTAACAGTCTGCATAGACTTAGCTTTGTCCTCCATTTTCTTAAAACTGCTTCCACAGGCGGTCCAAACAACACATCAGACTGTAAAGGAGCATCCAAAATCCTGGTCTTAACATGCTCAGCTAAAGTCTGATCCTTCAACCATGCATGTAAGAACAGAACTAGTAGCAGCCACCCTCGAGGAGGCCTGAACAGCATCAAAACCACACTGCAAAGAATGCTTACCCACTTGTTCAGACACATGAACCAAATCCAGCAATTCTTACACTCAATAAAGCATCCACCTTAGATTTCAATTGTGAAAGGAGATAATTCTGATATTTCAGCATATGAAATTGACAAACACGCCTCATGGCTAGAGTGGAAGAAGTATATACTCTCTCCCCACCTATCCAAGGCCCTTGCCTCTTTATCAGAGGGTACAGGGATTTTTAACCACAGAAGCTTAGGCCCTGAGAAACAGTTTCTGGGTCCGCCCTGGGACTCTTAAACAAATACTTATGAGCCCTATCAGGCTTAACAGGAGCAGGAGGCAAGGAATCAGGGTTCAGAGCACCACATTCAAGACAGGAGGAATAGCTAAGGGGCTATGCTGGGGCAAAACAAGAATTCCCTAAGCCTTTTCTGGAGTCAGAGTAATCTGGCCTTCCCATTTAAAGTGCCCCTCATGGAGTGAAGAGTCTCTGAAAATGAAAAATCCTCAGGAGGAGAAGCTGAAGGAGTGGAATCATCCACATCAGAATCAGAATAAGTATGCAAGTCTTCCACAGAAGACTCTGAAGCCTGTGAACACTGTTCAAAACTATCAAACTCCTGTTCCACCCTAGGCCTCTTATCAGGTGGGGGCATAGAACCTCTAATCAGAGTAATCAAATCTTCTGCCATGAACTTGGCCTAAGAACAGTTACCTGAAGCCCCCCAGCCTGCCCTCCCTCCCTGAGAGGGCACATCCTGTAACAGAAACAATGATAAATATATATATATCTCCCATGCCCTAAATCCAATTATGCGATATTTTAAATTTACAGTTTTTCTGGTTCGACAAAAGTAAAATAAAAAGAAAAAAAAAATGAAATATTCCCCCAGCAAATGTATGAAACTCCGACCTCGCGGTCAAACTCCGGTTTGGAAAAAATCAAACGCCAACCTGCACTTCTGCAATCGGACCTCTGCAAAAAAAGACTGAGGAAATGACGCTCCGTCATGCGGCTGGTCATGACGCGCCTTGACGCCAGTCTGGCGTCTATGACCGACGCCAGCCTTATACTCTGGTTGCTTTTCCATAAATCTATACTAAGGAACTGAATTAAACAGTGTTTATAACAAAGACACTAAATAAGCAGCCTGATTTATTGGTGGGACATTTTAATTTAAAAAGCATGGTACACTAGCTGTAAGAGAAAAAAATCATTTCTTTTTAAATAAGCAGACTGATTTATTGGTGGGACATTTTCACTTAAAAAGCATGGTACTATAGCTGTAAGAGAATAAAAACATTTCTTTTTATACAGGGCATCCCTAGCTGCTCAGTCAGAAATACTTAAAATTTGATCTTATACCTTCCATTAAAATACAGAACATCTTTACATGTGCTATATAATGAAAAATCCCCTCAATTAAAAGCATATTGGTCACTTTTTCTAAAAACATTTTTGTTTTACAATTAATTTAATTTCCCGTTATACTCCTCATGATAAAGTTGCAAGTGATTTTACAAAACATGAAAATTATAACCTGCTCCTTGATTTTTTTTAAGTTTCCCTGTTTTCTCTATAGCCATAACCACAAAATGATTTTGAGGTATGTATTGAGCAACAATTTACATATACCTGCACAGCAGAGAAACAGGTTCTTAATTACATCGTAATTTCACTACATGAGTTCATTTTCAATGTGAGATGTTCTACCTGCAAGAATTTGACAATCTTTATAGAAAGTAAGAAGCTACCACTAATGCTTTTAGTTTGAAAATAAAGTAGTCTACACATTAATTTAGATAGTAAAGCATTGTGGATTCAGTCTTTCATGATGTCATGGCAGGGATTTTCATTTTTGGGAAAATAATCATGGGGCTATCTGTAGCAATAAAATAAAATGCAAAAATATATATGTATACGGTAAGGAGGCTATATCCCCTCCAAAGGTTTGTCACTTATACTTGTTTTAAAACATGATCAGTATGCTTTAATGAACAGTGCAGCTTTGTTTTACCAAATGGATTAAAATTAATATTCCAACAGCTAATAATGCCAAAACTAATTTCTTCTTATCCTGTACTAAAATATTTAGCTTGAAATTATTTGAAATACAAACATCTGACGTAGAATACTAAGTCTTGGAATTAAATGAATGAGTGGGATGTCTTCTACCATGAATATGTGTACCAATATTGAAGATAAGAAAAAAACTTTATAAAGGATTAACATACCAAACAATGGGTGTGTGTACAGCAAAAGCTAGAAATAGGCATTTAAAAAAGCTGTTACAGAGTACAGGTGGGAATAATGACTTGTTACCATAATAGTGACACTTTCCATATTATCTTGGAATGTGAATGGCCTCCCAGGTATGGACAAAAAGAAAAGAATAACTAACTATATTAAGAAATGCAGAGTGAAAACAGCTATGCTACATGAGACACATTTGGAAAGAGGTGAGCATGTGAATTTGATAAAGAAAGGATTTCAGGATGGATATTCTGCAGAATATGAGGAACAAAGGAAAAGAACAGTACTTACATTAATTGTTAGAAGAGCACCAGAAGCTTTAAAATAGGAAAAAAAGATAGTAGTAGCAGATCTGTGGTAGTAAGGGGCTACTGGCAGGGAATAAGGATTACACTGTCATGTAATTATATTCCACCTAAAACAGTTATTATACAGCTTACAGTATTGGTAGAAATAATACATTTTCATCAGGGAATATTATTTATAGGTGGAGAATGGAATTTGATTTGCAATGAAAATGCATCTTGGGGGTCTAGAAGGGAAAATATATAAAAAACAAAAAAAAGAAAGGTAGATTTCTGAAGAAATTTATGGAAATACTGGTATGAAATAAGTGAATTCAGTAGTAGGAGTTCAGAGAGAATATTACATATTATTCACCAAAGTACAATAACTGGGCTAGACTAGGCATCCATTATATTTTACAAGAACATGTCTTTAACCAAGAACTTTGACATACATCCAATAACTATTTCAGATTATGTGTCTATAAGTAATACAATAAAAATGCAGGGTAATGAAGTAAAGATGAGACACTGGCACTTCCCACCTCTCTGTTAAAAAGAGA
Organism: Protopterus annectens; assembly: GCF_019279795.1. Classification (NCBI taxonomy): domain Eukaryota; kingdom Metazoa; phylum Chordata; order Ceratodontiformes; family Protopteridae; genus Protopterus; species Protopterus annectens. The sequence continues at coordinate 551,448,728 of NC_056725.1, forward strand.
GGACTTTAAGGAATGGGTAGTAGAACTTATCACAGAAGATAGAAAGTACTCCAGAAGTTGTAGCTAGTGAATGAGATAAAATGAAAGAAGAATTTACAAACAGGGTAGAAATAAAAGAAAAATTGATCTGGTGAAAAAGTAATGAGAATTATTTAGAGGGGCTGATAAAGGTTAAAATATTTCAAAATATGGATAATCTCACAGAGCAAGAAGAGGTGCAAGTGCAGAGTGCTAAAGAGAAAATAAGGGTCTACTTCACGATGTTGAAAGCCGACAATATTGAAGCTGGTATTGTCGGCACCACAACATCGAAAGCGCAGAACATCATGCAGGTAAACAGAAATCTCTGTATAGGGGGAGATTTCCATTTACCTCAATGTAGTGTGGTCACAGATTTGGAATATTTAAGTATGGGGAGTCTGGGGGTGCAGGGGGGCTTGCTCCCCTGCCTACACTAGTTAGTTTTTATTTTATTTATTTTTTTAAACGTTATTCAATGTTTAACTACATCGATCACTAGAGGTCGACCTTTAGTGATTCGATGTAAGATTTTGATAACGTGATATAGATGCAAAAGTAAGGGCATACCTGGATAATATGCATGAATTTAGAGAGATTGCTATTAGAAACTAATTTTTGATAGTAACTCCAGAGCACAAAAAACTTTTGGCACAATAACTTAGCCAACAGAAAGTAGAAAGGGCTGTTGTCAGACTTAGGGAGGAAATGAGACGAATAACCAGAGATCCTGCAGCGGTATAAGTGATATTTTGGAAATTTTATGAAAATTTGTATAAAGCAGAGAAGTGGTGAAATCAAGAAAAAGCACAAATGGAAACATTTATGGAGACTTAACAACTAACAGTTAAGATAGGAGGAGATGGGACGAAAATAATTTTATATAACCAATCTGCAAGAAAGTCTACAAGAATAGACAGTATTCTGATGGACTGGAGCTAAGAAGGAAGACAATTATAAAGATCAGGAAGGTTTTGTTTAACAGTATTTTAAAAGTAGGGGCACCAACTTCCTGGAAAAAAGTTGTTGTGGCTATAATACCTAAAGACAGTAAATACTGATCTAATCCAGCTTCATATGGACCCATTTCAATTTTAAACCATGATTATAAAGGTTTTATGTCTATAATGGCTAAAAGAATGGCAATGGTGATGTCAAAATTGACAGATACAGACCAATGTGGTTTTGTGGAAGGGAGGCAAACATTTGAATAGAATGATGATGATCCAGAGGGAAGTAGAATGTAAGAAAATACTGGTGTTATTAGTGAGTCTTGAAGAGAAAGCATTCAACAGAGTAAGCTGGGATTTTATGAGTAGGGCAATGGAAGCAAAAAATCAAAATGGAAGGATTCCTCTCTGATACATTGCGTCTTAGAGGAACCAGGCAGGGGTGTCCTCTTTCCCCTTTATTATTACTACTTGTATTGTATTTAGAACCACTGACAAGGAAAATAGGGAACTCAAAAATTCAAAGATATGATTGGTATGGTGTTCACTATTCAAAGATATTATTTTGTACCTGATGGTACCAGAAAAGGACATCTTAGTGGTGTGGAGCATTGTCAGACAATTGTGTGTTTTTTTGGGATATAAAATTAAGATAAAAGAAAAGTTAAAGCTATAAACTATGTACCCACTCATGAATTGGTCCGGCAATATCCATATTTATGGAGATGTGATAAAATAGAGTATTTAAGAGTATGGATTAAAAAAGGATTCTATTGTGGCAGCTAAGGATATGTGGGAGTAGACTAAAAACGATTATACAAAAACTGAAAAACCTGAAGCTCTTGCCTATGGATATGGACAGTAAGACACAAACAGTAAAATGTTTTTAGCCCATTCACATGTCAGGGATACTTTTATTAATCAGAGAATTTGTGGATGGTAATTAATAAAGAGATGAAGGATTTTATTTTTGGGGGGAACAGGGCAGACTCAAGTGGGATAAGTTGATCCTTCCAATAAAACAAGGAAAATTGGGATTAAATGATATGAAGGGATACTTTGGTGCTACAGAGATAAGGTTTTTGTACTTAACAGAAACAAAGTTGCAATTCAAAGAGGAAAGGAATGATGATGAACCTGGAGATAATTCAAGAAATAAGGAAATAATGGGACTTTGGATGCATACACTTAAGGAAAATAACAAAAGTCTTGCAGAATATTATATTTATAAAGCTGCATAAAGTATACTAAGAATTAAGCCAGCATGGGAATGGAGAAAGAAGAGTCTGTCAATAGGGATGACTGCAATTAGTGATATACAGAATAGGCAAAGGGAGGTGGAATTTATTGGAGGAAACTGCCAAAGAAACCAACGTACAGGGAACAAATAATTAGAGAGAGAAAAGTAATAAAATGGGAAGAGGCCAAGAAGACATTAGGATTGTAGGCTAGTGATTTCCTTCCCTATCAGGGATTGGTATCACAGTATAGACAGAGAAAGGGACAGGAGAATCCTAAATGAAAAACCTGCACTGGTTGAGTTGTTAATTGAATCTACAACAGATGCTGCTGTTAATAATGGGATAATTAGTAGGGGATATAAAATGTTGCACAATAACTATAAGAATCAATCAGAGGTCAGACAAGAATGGTAAGTGAGATTAGGTATGCAATTCACAAAGAAACTGTGAGGAGATATGTACGGCTCTGAAATATACAACAGAATCTAGAAGACTTAAGATTTTTGCCTGGAAGTGTTTGCATAGATACTTTTATACCCCTGGGAGCAAATATTCTCAGAGTATAATTAGCTGGCAGACTTTTAATATTCCTTACAGAGTACTCTGTCAGGAATACCCAGTGAGGAAATGAATGTAACTAAAAAAAATGTTTTTTTGAGTTGTGATACACAATCTGAATTGCCTAGACATAGTTACTAGGTAACAGAAATCAAAATCTACACCAACTATACTTGAAGTAGTGCATATTGTAACAGAGATAAAAGAACTGGAAGTGGGATCTTTAGAAAAAGGTAGGCGTAAATTACTTAGAAAAAATGAAAATTGTGGGAACAATATATGCAGAAAAATCTTTTAGGGGAGGAATAACATTTAAGAGAATGCAGGAACTGAAAAATTTATGTAATGATGTTTTGACTACTTGAAATATAGCTATATGTGTGATGTATAATGTTTGTAAATGTGAACTTGTTAATATAGTTTGATTAATTTTATATAAATGCAAGTTTGCCTATGTCACAAGTGACAATTCAATAAAGGTGTTAAAAAAGCACCATCCAGGTGTGCTGCTGTAGTAGGAGTATGATTCTGTGGACAGTCACCATATAAAAAATGCCATAACAACAGATTTTCAAGGACATTGTAACAGTAAATCAAACATTTAGTTGTGTCCCTTTTTTCTGTCAGAATTTCTGCAAGTTGCGGCATATTCTGTGTGAGGGACCACCATAGGTCTTGCACTTACTTAGATTCTGAGGTAGGTAACATGAGGATTTTCTATACAGTCTGTTATATTTTCACATTGTGTATGTTTTTTAGACCCAGAATTCCTTGCTAGGATGTGTGCTTGTGGTACAAAAATAGATATGCTTGTGCGCTATTACCCCAAAGCATATATATTCTAGTAAAACAGCATACATTTGTTTACACGTGCCTTATATCCTTAGTCTGAATCTGAACTGAATTGAATGAGATTTTTCATAAATCTGAAAAATAGTACTCCAAATCTCAAATAATGAATGAAGGTGTATAAAGTCTAAAAAAATAGTCTGCTACTATAAAGAAATATTTATATACATACTGTTTTTACCCCTTTGCCTGCAGACAATCAGATATTCTACCTTGCTCAACTGACAGAGTGGCGGTCACGTAGGCAGCTAACAGTGATGAGGGTCTATGGTATGCTCTAACCATTTCCCCTACTCTTCTCCTCGTATGCATCTAAGAGGTGCTAATGCAATGGGCACGGCATGATAAAGTCCCCCAGTTCTACCTGTGTTGTACCTACAGGCACCCCTTCCCAATTACAAGTAGAAGCATCTCATCAGATCATTCATTTTCATTGCAGACCTTTCAAAAGATTCATACCCTGGAGATACAAATCCCTAACCTCATCCAGGTAGAGAGAAGTGGGCAAACCTTCTTTTGCTTCCTTTCCAGATAGCTCCTATAGTGCAGAGGCATCAAATCCAGGTTATCTGGGTCATAGTCCCACAACTTCCATCCCTACTGAAATGTCTCTGTGACAAAAAATTACTACAGTACTGGTCAGCACTAAAATGTGTGAATGCAAACCTGCAATCTGTGATGTCTACATCAAAATTTGAAAATCCTTCTAAACATCAAAAGACCACTGTATCTCAGAGTAAGTGGGATCCTCCAAGATACTGCAAACTCGGTCTCAGTGTAAAAATCATAAAATTTGTAGTTTTGTGACTGCTCCTTTGATTTTATATATATATATATATATATATATATATATATACACACACACACACACACACACACACACACATATATATGTAAAATACATATTTTTATAAATATATATATATATATATATATATATATATATACACACACACATGCATAATGTATAGACACACACACACACATATATATATATATATATATATATATATATATATATATATATATATATATAGTTTTACTACTGAAATGAAGAAAGCACTTTTTTCATTTGCTTAAATTAGCAAAATATAGTGCCGGAACCATAATCCAGTCTCCTACACAATATTGACCATCAGTTCACTGGCATCTGCATTCGACTTAATTTGAAATAGCTTTAGGTAGTGTCAGTCACCCAAGCTATGCATCATAATTAACCATTAGACTTTCAAGTCAATGGTACATTTTTTTACTGTTTTGCAGGGAGGCAAGACCCTCTACACCCCCATGTGTAAGCCCCACACCCCTTGCAAATTATATATACCAACTCTGAGGTTTCACTACAGTGAGGAAAAGGGTAAATACCCTGTTCCTCACTGTACCTCAATCTCCACTCACAATACTGAAGTCAAATTGCCTAATTACACTTTACATTCATTACTGTGAATTCATAGTAGTCTGGTTTGGCATTGTGCCACTTTGAAACTTGCCTTTCAACCACATGCTGTTCCCTGCACTACAAGATTGCAATAGTAAACCATATTTTTAAATATGAAGCTATGAGAACACGTGATTGAATGTGGAAAGCCTTCAGTTAGCTAGCAGCATCAAATAAATGATGTACACTCTCAGCTGTGGAATTAAAAACATGTAAATATTGAAATAGCAACTTGGGGACAGAGAAATTGAAATTGCTAATCTGCATTAAAAAACTATTAGAAAATAAAACAGATGAGAATAGATCTAAAGTGCAAAACAAAAATCTTTGGGCTACATGATGACGTATGAGATGATGAACTTTTATTTTATATAAAAAATGAATTCATGTTTTAACACTTCCCAAAGGAACTTAATGGAAGTGAAAGAATTCACAAAATGGGAAGAAAGTCAGAAGGAAAGAAAATGGCCAGATAAATGGTAGTGCTACTGCATTCTTACCAAACTAATACATGGTTGGTAAGTGTAAGCAGGAAAGCAGAGGAATACAATGGAGTAATCTTACAATCAAGACTGTGTGATAACTTCTCCAAACAAATATTTAAGGTAATAGAGCAACTATCCATGTATTACTGAATTATATAAATGTGGAATATTAACCTCATCTGTATATCCTGCTATTTTTAACAGAAATTAGGTTAGGTCAAAGATTTTCTTTAAATTAGGCAGTACAAGATTCGAAAGACTTCATAACAAGCCTGTCTGAAAGAAGAAGCTAAGATGCTGGAAACTAGAGATGGAATAGGAAGAAAACAGACAGAATTCAGATTCTCCTAATAGTCACCTTGAAGGGAAGATACCAGGCCAAGACTGTAAACAAAAAACAAAAAGAAATTCCCATCCCCTGAACTATTGAAGGACTGAAAAATTACTTATTGTTGCAGTTGCAAGGAACAAAACTCAACTCATTAATGTGGTAAAAATGATTGTGAAGTTTAACAGAAAGCCTGGACAAACGGTTTAGCTGAAATATAACTTTAAAAAAAAAGTTATAATTTTGCAGACAATAGAAATTAGAAAGACCCATGGAATGATTAATTTTTAGAAGACATAGAGGATTCTGATGAAAATTGTTGCACCACAGAAGGCTTGTTGAAACTTAATACATTATTATAATTATTATCATTATTATTACTACTAATCAAATCATATGACTGTTTCTGTTGAAAATAATACTTTGAATGTAAATGACATTAATGTTACAAGTCTGATATCATTTTAATCACTAATTATTTACTGTTGGTGTCAATTGCTTTAAAAAATGATTATTAATATTCTGAATCAGTCAGTAGCTTGATGCATTTTCTGAAGAGATCTGAAGGTCATTTGAGTCAAATCTTAAACTGGAAACTAGTGCTGGTTACAGCTGTGTAACACTGAAAGTAAAAGCGTGTGTCACCCAGCTAGGCACTCTATACATTCACAGGGCACTTGGAAGCTTAAAAATGAGATTACTTTAACCAGCATTATTAGTTATAAAATTTCAAACTATTAGCTTTATTTCTGTGATGAAAAGTGTTTATTTAGATTTAATTTTAAAGTGTGCTATAAACAAAAGTCTTTATTTAAAGAACATGGGCACACATTACTTCTATCATTTACCAAGCTGTCATTTCTTAAAGTGATAGCAGACTTTCATGTATTATTGTAAGAGAATATTTTATCACACCTTTCAAAAGTACTTCATTATGAGAAACGTTCCTCCTTTTATGTCTTATAAAAGTCCACGTTCTTCACCATTCCTCATTGAAAAAGACTGTCACACATTCTGTGATAAGAGTTTTTTAATTGATTGATTGCAGTGGTAAATAATACTGGATCATATTCATTCAATAAAATAACTTTTTATGAGTATAAAGTAACATATTTTACCCATCCTGTGAGCTTGCTAGTTGAAGTGTTAGTAAGCTATTAGTAAGTGTTCCACATTTTTTCAATTTGTTTTGCAATGTGAGAGGTAGTGTTCCTAACTTTGGAGCTGGATGGTCGAGAGCTATGTTTTTTATTTATGGATTACTTGTTACCACTAATACTGCATCCTTAAATATTACTACATATACAGTTTATTATTACTGTTATGAAACACAAAGAGTATAAGGATACATTTGCATTTCTATTTAAGGTACAGACCACAGATTATACAAATGTGCACTGCAGTTTTTACTGCTAAAGGTTAAACCATATTCTGTGTGTAGTGTTATTCCTATAAAAATCATAAATGGTGAACTGCAATTGTAGTCTGTTTTTATATCATGTAGCAAGCCGACATTTCGTAAACTGTGGGCAGGCAACATCTTTAAGGTGTTATGTATTTATCAGAATAGTTTCTTGATGAAGCAGCTCTTATAGTACTGCATGCTTAAACATTATGGATTCAGTTTAGTACTGTTCACTGCAGTATTTTTTCTGATAAGATGCATACCTTATTCTATTAACAGTATTGCACAGTTATAAAACTGGTGCCTGCAACTTTAGACTTGTGTCTTATATTGTTTAGCAAGTCACCATTTCTTAAAGGAGTAGATTTATCCTTCACGTTATTTTATATTTAAAAAAAAAGGTCTTACTGTCTGATTTTTATTTGCTTATAATTTTTACTATGCTGTTTAAGTTCAGTATTGCTGCTGTAAAAGTTATTTTTATTGTAGTTTTTATAAATTGTAAAGTACAAACATTTTATTGGTCATTTGCTGAGACAAATCACATTCTGTTTAGAATATTAATTGTGTACACTTAGGAAACAGTAAACTGTACTACGTAGCTTTACAAAGTTGAATACTAATACTTTAAACTGCACTTTTTTATTGTTCTCAATGATTTGGTAGGATGGTTTACGATAACTGTCTAGAAAAAATGGTAAAAAGGTGAGGAATAGTTTGAGCTCAGGCTTTAAGGCAAAAAGGGGAATCCCTTAACTTAGAGTGGCATGCCCAGTTCAGATTAGGGTGAGGGGGCATTAGCAAAACATCTTTTAGGTAATTAAATAAAGGATATGAAAAACATGTTTTAAATTCTTGGAACATAATAGGTATTTCAAATCTTATTAAAAAATATCTGTTTTGTATGTCTGAGAGAAAATACGGTTAAGCTATTTTATTACAACAGACAAAAAGTACAGTTGTGTTCACTTACCATAAATGTAGATGTTCGAAGGCATTATCTGTTGCAGTCATCACTCTTGGGTTATCTGCCTGCAGGTAGCCCTCAGTCAGCCCGAATACCAGAGTCTTGGGATTTCTGCGTTGGATGCTGTCACTTCTTCCATGACGTCAGTTTGTCGGGTATAAAACATGCAGCCGACGCCATTACATCAGTTTTTCTTGCCCCAGATGTCAGGTGACCCCAAAATAGGAAGCTATTACATGGTGTGGAATACCTCCAGTAAAAAGTAAATACCAATGACATAAAAAATGGCCATAAAGAGGATAGGTGGAAAGACAGAGAAAGCCAGGGGGCTGGAGGGAGGGAAAAGTACAGTTTTGTACCTACCATAAATGTAGATGTCCGAGAGGTATGCATCTGCAGTCCTAACAAATGGGTTGTCCTGGCCTCAGGCAGCCCTTCGGTCAGCTGGATTCCAAAGTCTGGGTCTGGCCTCGGCTGATGTCGCACTTCACCCGACGTCATAGCTGCAGTTCTGCGGGTATAAAGGCATCAGCCGACGCCATTTTCCTCAGTGTTTCTTGCCCCAGATGCCAGGAGCCCTCTAGGAAGGCTAAATTTGGATAAATGCAAATGTTTCCAAACAATAGAGAGCAAATAGAAATAAACAAGTATATACATATATACAAACAAATACACCATAATAGATTCCCCCAGCTAGCTACAAGATGGGCAAATACCCTAGGAGTACCACAGAGGGAAGGAGGGTGGGTAATCCTGACTGCAGATGCATACCTCTCGGACATCTACATTTATGGTAGGTACAAAACTGTACTATGTCCTTCAAGGATGCATCTGCAGTCCTAACAAATGGGTAGAATACCATAGCCAAACTGGGGGGAGGTAATAATTAGATTATGGTGTAGTTAAGATCCCTTGCAAAACAGCAGTGGCAAAACCTGCTCGGGATCTGGAGTATAAGGGTAGATTATAATGCTTGGCAAATATATGCACGGAGCTCCAAGTAGCAGCCTCTAAAATGTCTTTGGTAGCCACTCCTCGTAAAAAAGCTGTAGTAGTGGCTGTAGCCCTTGTGGAGTGAGGTCTGATGTTTTCTGGAGTTGTCTTTCCATGGTAAGAGTAACAAAATCTAATGAAATTTCCTATCCACTTTGAGATTGTCTGTTTTGAAATTGCTTTTCCTTCCATTCCTGTTGCATATGCTACCAGTAGCTGGTCAGTTTTTCTATTGCTCTTGGTTCTGTCCAGGTAGTAGCGCAATTGCCTATGTACATCCAAGGTATGTAATAATCTTTCTCCCCTGTTCTGTGGGTTGGGGAAGAATGTAGGTAGGTGGATAGCTTGGTTTAGAGATACCCTGGAGACCACCTTTGGCATAAAAGTAGGATTAGTTCTCATGGACACTCTATCTTGATGGAATATAAGGAAGGGCTGTACTGCCATTAATGCCTGTAATTCAGAAACCCTTCTTGCTGAAGTGACTGCAAGCAGGAAAGCAGTTTTCCATGATAAGTATTGTAATTCTGCTGTTGCTGCTGATTCAAAAGGAGGGAATGTCAACTTTTCCAGCACAAAGTTCAAGTCCCATGCGGGCAATGGTGGCTTCCTTGGTGGCTTTACATTTTTAATTCCTCTCAGAAACTGCCTGAGTAGAGGATGAGAGAAGACTGGAGGGTCCATGTTGTATTCTGCTGAAATAGCTGATGCATGAATCTTAATGGAAGAATAGGACAGGCCATTGTGGAAAAGTTCTGCCAAGTATTCCAGGATGTTAGCTATGTTTACCAGTGACACATCTTCTCCTTTAGCTGCACTCCAAATGAGATATCTTTTCCATTTTGCTGAATAAGTTTTCCTTGTTGAGGGTCTGCGAGCCTCCAAGATAATGTCTTTAACCCTTTGAAATAAATCTGGGTTATTTTGTCTTATGCAATGTTCCAGGCAGCTAGCTGCAACGTTTTCAAGTTTGGATGCAGGGTTTTGAAGTTGTTCTGTGTTAGCAGTAAGGGAACTAGGGGCAGAGGCCATATTTGTTCCCAAGACATACTCCTCAGTAAGGGGTACCAATGCTGCCTCAGCCAGTCTGGAGCTATCAGGATGATCCTTGGGCGGTCTTCTTTGATCTTCAATAGCACCTTGTGCATCAAAGGAAGAGGTGGGAATGCATATGCTGCCAGGTTTTCCCAAGTGAAAGATAGGGAGTCCACCTTCCAAGCCAGAGGGTGGTATGTCCTTGTGCAGAATTTTTTCAATTGGTGGTTGTGTGGGGATGCGAATAAGTCTATTTCTGGTAGTCCCCATTTCCTTGTAATGGATTTGAAGATGTCTGGATGCAGCATCTATTTGTGGGCATCCGTGGTAGTTCTGCTTAGGATGTCTGCTAGTATATTTTCTTTTCCTGGTACAAATATTGCCTGGAGTTGAATGTTGAAGCTCAGGGCCACATTCCAGAGGTCCATTGCCATCCAGCATAGAGGGTATGAATGTGTGCCTCCCTGTTTGTTGATGTACCACATAACTGTGGTGTTGTCCATCCTTATCAGCAACTGACCCTGTTGAAGAAATGGTCTGAATGTCTGAATTGCCAGTTTTACTGCCAGCATCTCCTTTTGATTTATGTGTAGGTTCAGCTGGTCTTGAGTCCATAAGCCTTGTATGCACTTGTCCAGCATGTGTGCCCCCCAACCGAGGTCTGAGGCATCCGTGGTGATAGTCTGGCTTGGTTGAGGGCTGTGGAAGGGCAGTCCTTTGTTCAATTGACAGGCCTGAGCCCACCATTGGAATTCTTGCTTCAGGCATGGAATTATTGGAATTTGGGTTTCTAGGCTGTGCTTGTGCTGAGACTATAAATTCCTTAGGTACCATTGCAACTCCCTCATATGTAGTCTGGCGTGTGGAATCAATATTATGCAGGATGCCATGTAACCCAGGGCTTGCAGGACTTTCCTTGCTGTTAGCTGGTTCTGCGTTGTTAATGCCATGAAATAGAGAGGAAGGTGCTTCCGCTTTTCTGCTGTGAGGGATGCCATTTGATTTGATGTGTCCAGTTCTGCACCCAAGAAAGTTATCCTCTGGGATGGTATCAGCCTTGACTTTTTTATATTGACTGTGTATCCCAGGGCTTGTAGTAGATGAATGACCCTTTCCAAATCTTTTGTTAATTTGTTTTTGTTGTCCGCTTGTATCAGGCAGTCGTCCAGGTAAGGGTAAATTTGAATTCCCTGAAGCCTGCAATGAGCAATTACTGATTCCAGGCATTTCGTGAATACTCTGGGCGCAGTAGATAAGCCAAAGGGCAATGCTGAGAATTGATAATGCTCTGATCCTGCAAGAAATCTGAGGTATCTTCTGCAATTTGGTCGTATGGGGACGTGCAGGTATGCCTCCTTGAGATCTAGAGTTACCAGCCAAGACTCCTTGCCCAGCATGGGAAGAAGCTGCTGTAGGGTCAGCATCTTGAATTTTGGAACAATGAGATATGTGTTCAGAGCGGACAGGTCTAGAATAGGTCTCCATTGGTTTTCTTTTCTTGGCACCAGGAAAAGTCTGGAGTAAAATCCTTGCCCTTGTTCCATAGATGGTACCTTTTCTATAGCTCTCATCCTTATTAAGTTGTCTATTTGTTCTAGAGCTTTTGTCTTTTGATTTGGAGGTAGGTTTGGCATTCCTCTCTTCCTTGGTAGAGTATGGGAGTGAAACCTGTAACCTTTGTCTATTGTCTGTAAAATCCATTTGTCTCCTGTGATGTAATGCCAGTTTACTGAAAATAAGGCTAGCTTTCCGCCTAAGGGTGCATCTAGTTGTTCCCTGGTAGGCGGTCTCAGAGCCAAGTCACTGTGATTGTCCTGTGGAAGTGGTAGTGGCTGGATCTGTGGCAGTACTTCGCTGGTTGTTAGGCTGCCACTGACGTCCCCTGTAGGCACCTCTGGATTGACCCCTGCCTCTTGGGCACCTATTCCTGCCTCTCTGTGCTCTGGTGGTGTCTGGAAAGGACCAATTCTTGGAAGGCCAGTTCCTACTAAACCTTGGAGGCTGGACCTGTAAGAAATCATTGACTGTCTGGACAGATTTTACTTTCTCTTCCACCTTCTTCAGCACCTGCCATGCAGGTGAGCCAAACAAATTATGCTTATCCATGGGAGCATCTAGGAGCTTTGATTTTACATGGTCTGGTAAGGACTGCTCTTTTAACCATGCATGCCTTCTGATCACTGTACCCGTCATAGCTGATCTAAAGGAAGCCTCCAGTGCATCATAGCCACATTTTAAGGAATGATTACTGACCTGCTGTATGTTATGTACCATTTCCTGAAGAGACTTTTTGTCTAATGGTTCAGGCGAGGACAGTTTTTTAGTTAACTGGTCTAACATAAATTCCTGATACTGAATCATGTGGAATTGGCAGTTTAAGGCCCTAGCCGAAAGAGTAGCAGAAGTATAAACTTTTTTACCCCATCTCTCTAAGGCCCTAGATTCCCTTTCAGAGGGGAGGGGGTTTTTGGCAGAGGTAGCTGCTACAGCCTTGGGTCCCTGTGAAATAGTTTCAGGATCTGCAAAAGGAGCCTTATACAAATGATAATGTGTGTCCGGAACCCTGTAGTACCTGTCAGGCTTAGCAGGGGCCGGAGGAAGTGAATCAGCGGCAGTACAAGCATCATTAAATGCATCATCCACAACAGTAAGTACTGGAGGAATGGCTAAAGGCCTATGCTGTGGCAAATGCAAAAAGGTCCTAAGCCTTTTCCTAGAGTCTGAAAAATCCTGGCCCTGCCATTGAAATTGTTCCCTCATAGCATGCAAGGTTTCCCCAAAAGAAAATTCCTCAGGCGGAGAGGCAGAAGGAATGGAGTCTTCTGCATCAGAGTCCTCATAAGGAGAATAAGGGCCTTCTGGAGGGTTTGTATTTTCTGAATCATCAGAAGAGTAATCTGAAGAAACTGGCTCAGGGGGCTCTGCTCTAGGCCTCTTCTCTGGAGGTGGGTGAGAGGCCCCGTCAGGGTGAGGTTGGGATCCCCTGATCAAAGAAATGAGATCCTCTGCTAGACTAAGCATTTGAGTACTAGAGCTAGGCCTGTGAGAGGGGGTCTTAATAGGCACAGTCTTGGTTGATTTTGCTGTTTAGCCCTGGCAAAAGCCTTAATCGACATGGATGCAGGGGGCCTAGCAGCTCCACGTGCAGGAGTGGATATATCTAAAGGGATAGTATCAGATAATTCCTGTGAACCTGTAAGAGCAGGTGGAATTTCAGTAGCAGATTCAGCCATGCTGGATGAGGCCTCGGTGGGAGGCAAGCTTTCGGCGAAGGAAGAACCGAGGGCTCGGTTTCAGCGAAACCGAGACACTCGGTTGACTTAACCGCGGTTTCGGCGAAACCGCGGACCGCGAGTGTCGGTCCTTTTCCTTGCTTTTAGCTAATTGTGAAGTCGGAGTTTCCGGCGGCATGTTGTAAGCAAAAGCGGGCGAAAAACTCCTCAGCAAATTCCGGCCGGCGTCTAAGTGTCCGTCGGTTGAAAGAAGCACAGGCTAGACAGGCTGCTACGTCGTGGTCTGGGCCTAAACAAGGTAGGCAGTAAGAGTGGAAATCTTTATGAGGTGTTTGTTTCCCACAAGTTAAACAGTTATTCACTTTTTCTGACATCGGCTGAGGCAAGAAAGAGTCCCCAACGGGGTACTTAGCTTTTTAGAAGTCTTCGGTAGTAGCAATCTCTGGTTCTGACCGACCGGCACTTGCGAACAGCTTCTGCTTCGGGCGCCATGCGGCAAGAAAGACTGAGGAAAATGGCATCAGCTGATGCCTTTATACCCGCAGAACTGCAGCTATGACGTCGGGTGAAGTGCGACATCAGCCGAGGCCAGACCCAGACTTTGGAATCCGGCCAACCGAAGGGCTGCCTGAGGCCAGGACAACCCATTTGTTAGGACTGCAGATGCATCCTTGAAGGACATCCAGGACTGCAACAGTGAATACACTTGAACATCTACATTTATGGTAAGTGAACAAAACTGTATTATGTTCTTCGTGTTTCACTGTTGCAGTCATCACCCTTGGGTTGATTCACAAAGCTGAGGAAGGGTGGAGGCAGTCAAGAAGTATTAGGGCTGGCTAGCAGGCCTTGTAAGACTGCTGTAGCAAATCCAGCTCTGGATTTAGAAAAAATAGGTAAGTGGTAATGTTTGGTGAAGGTGTATACAGAACTCCAGGTTGCAGCTTCCAGGATGTCCCTGGTAGGGACTACCCTGAGAAATGCTGTAGAGGCTGAAGTAGCTCTAGTGGAATTAGTTCTGATCCCCTGAGGGGCAGGTTTTCCATGGTGCTTGTAGCAGAAATGGATACAGTGTGCTATCCATTTGGAAATGGTTCACTTCGAAATGGCTTTGCCCTCTGCCCCTGTAGCAAAGCTGACTAGCAGCTGGTCAGACTTTCTGAAAGGCTTAGTCCTGTCAAGGTAGAACCTGAGCTGTCTGTGCACATACAAGGAGAGCAGGATCCTTTCTCCTTTATTGTGAGGATTAGGGAAAAAGGTTGGCAAATGGATGGATTAGTTTAAAGCCACACTGGATACCACCTTGGGCATAAAGGATGGGTTAGCCATGAGGGAAACCCTGTCAGCATGGAAAATAATGAAGGACTCCACCGCCATTAGTGCCTGTAACTCAGACACTCTTCTTGCTGTAGTAATAGCTAGAAGTAAGGCTGTTTTCCAAGAGAGGAATTTTAACTCTGCTGAAGCAGCAGGCTCAAAAGGAGGAAGTGTGAGCTTCTCCAGTACAAAGTTAAGGTCCCAGGCTGGGAGGGAGCTCTCCTAGGGGGATACCTCCTCTCAGGAACTGTTTGATGAGATGGTGAGAAAAGAGAGGTGGCTCAGTATTACAATGAGCTGAGATGGCACAGGCATGGATCTTAATGGATGAAAAGGATAGGCCTCTGTGGAGCAGCTCTGCTAGGTAATCAAGGTTTTGAGGTAAGCTGGGCACAGCTGTGTCCTTTCGTTGAGACCGACTCCAAGAACAATATCTTTTCCACTTTTCAGCATAGGATTTCCTAGTATTAGGCCTTCTGGCCTCAAGGATGATGTCCAGCACCTGTTTGCTGAGGGATGCTGGTGGTGTATTCAGGGGATAAGCCAGGCTGGAAGGTTTAGGGTTTGCAGCTGTAGATGCAAAATCTGTCCCTCCTGCTGAGACAGCAGGGAAGGTGTCTGATGTAGGTGCCAGGGTGGCACTGCTGTCAGACTACACAGGAGTGGGTACCAGTGCTGGTGTGGCCAGTCTGGTGCAATAAGGATTGTCCTTGGCCTGTCCTGTTTGATCTTGAGTAGTACTTTTGAGAGGGGGAGGGCAGAGGAGGAAAGGCATAGATTGAGAGGTTTTCCCATGTAAAGGATAGGACATCCACCTTCCAGGCTCTGCTGTGAAGGTTCCTGGTGCAAAATTTGCTCAGTTGGTGGTTTTGGGGGGGGGGGAGGCAAAAAGGTCCACCTCCAGTGTTCCCCACCTCTGGGTTAGAAGTTTGAATGAGTTAGGTTCCAGTTTCCACTAGTGAGGGTCCAGTAGATTTCTGCTTAAGTTGTCTGCCAGTGAATTTTGCTTGCCTGGCAGGAATTGAGCTTGTAGGTGCACTTGGCTGCTCAAGGCTGTGTTCCACAGGGCCATGGCTAACCTGCATAGTGTGTAAGAATGAGTTCCCCCCTGCTTGTTTATGTACACATAACTGTGGTGTTGTCTGTATTTATCAGGAGCTGTCCTGGAAGGATAAGGTATTTGAAGGCAGTTAGAGCATTCTGTACAGCTAGCATCTCTTTTTGATTGATATCCAGGGAATTTGTTCTGGGCTCCATTTGCCTTGAATGCTTTTGCCTGCCATGTAAGCCCCCCCATGCATGGTCTAATGTGTCTGTTGTCAGGGTTTGGGTGGTGAGGGGTTGAGTGAAAGGAAGTCCCTTGTTGTGATTGCATGCCTCTGCCTACCAAAGGAACTCTGCCTTTAGACATAGGAATCACTGTTTTCAGGTCCTGAGAATGTTGACATCAGAGACTTTTTAAGTACCATTGAAGTTTCCTCATATGCAGTCTTGCATATGGAATTAGGAGAATGCACGAGGCCATGAACCCTAGGGCTTGCAGTATTTTCCTTGCAGATAGCTGGGTTTTGGTGGCCATTAGTTTGAAATAGTTTGTCAAATGGAACTGCTTTTCTATAGTGAGGAATGCCATCTGGGAAGTTGTGTTCAAGCTTGCTCCCAGGGATACAATTTGTTGGCTGAGCACCAGTTGTGATTTCTTTTCGTTGATGGTGTATCCCAGTGAAGTTAGAAGTCTTTTTACAAATGCCAGGTGCTGAAGTACCATTTCCTGACTGTCTGCCTGAATCAGGCAATCGTCCAAGTATGGGTAAATTTGAATATTTCCCTGCCTGCAGCATGCAATGGCTAGAGCCAGGCACTTTGTGAATACTCTGGGTACAGTACATAAGCCAAAGGGAAGTGCAGAGAAATGACAGTGCACAGAGCCTGCCCTAAAATGTAGATATTTCCTGCAAGACTCCCTTATGGGGATGTGCAGATAAGGTGACGCAGTAAGAATGAAAATGTCTATGAGGTATTTGCTTTCCACAGGCAAGACAATTGTTAACTTTTTCTGACATCGGTTAGAGCAAGAAAAAAGAATCCCCAATGGGGTACTTAGCTTTAGAAGACTTCAGGTTTGAAACTCGAAAAATGAAAATTTCAGGTAGCGGCCGACTGGCACTTGCAAACTGCTTCTGCTTCAGGCTCCTTCTCAGCAAGAAAGACTAATTTAATGGTGTCAGCTGCATGTTTTATACCCCTGACGACCTGATGTCATAGAAGAGGTGACAGCATCCGATGCAGAAATCCCACGACTCTGGTATTCGGGCTGACTGAGAGCTACCTGCAGGCAGATAACCCAAGTGTGATGACTGCAACAGTGAAACACGAAGAATATCTGAAAAAAAAAGATAAAGATAAGCTGATTTTTTCAGGAGGTTGACCTACCAGTATGGAATGAGTAAAAGAGTAGATAGGTTATTTAAGATGAACTTAGGTGTAGTCAGAGGTAAATGTGTTTGTAATAATGAGGAAAGATGGCTCATGCGGTATAGAAAGGTAAAAGGTATTTACTGAAAAATTGGATTGCATGCACCACAGAAAACACTGAAGTTTTCAAGACATTTTTGACCTTCAACTTAGCACTAAAGTCAAGTATAGCTAAGAAGTTGGTGAACAAGGGTGTCATAAAAAATGTGGAAATAGTCAAAGAAGAGATATTTAGGGGGGGATGTGTAGATATACTGAGGGAGAAGAGTAAGCCAGACTCAACATTTTATAAGAGATGTCACCATATAAGCTAGCAGATTAGACATATTCTTTATAAGGCCAGAAACCTTGCTTCCTCAATGAAGGATATGTCCATTTCAGGGCATTCTGTTGTTCAGCTAGTGATGAACTATACTCATCAAATTAAAAAAAAATGACCACTGGAGATGGATCATTTTAAAGGAAAAATGAGGAGAAAAAATCTCTGACATACTATCTTTTTGCAGAAAGGTTAATCTGAAATTATTTTTTGGCCAAAAGGACCATTCTCAGAGATCTACTGATTTTAGATTTTACAAATGTAATTTCAGTCATCCCATGGACAAACATGTTGCCATTTTCCAACAGGCAGTCATCAAAGATTTGCATTACCATTTAGGTTCCTCACATACTATAAGACATAATTTAACAATGGCGGAACAAAAAGCTCTTACTGATATTAGGACCAACACTGACATTTCCATCCTACCAGCAAATAAGGGTGGAGCGGTGGTGGTCATGGACTCCAGTTATTACTTACTTGGCTGATGGAAGTAGACAATTGTCTAACCCTCAGCATTATATGAACATGCCCACTGACCCCACCCTGAATTTCAAAAAAGAGATTGATAATTTTTTGCAGGAAGCTGCCAATCAGGGAAGTATCAGTGACAAAACTAGGCAACAATTAATGGTCAAAGATCCAGGCAAACAATATCTTTACCTATTGCCTACAATTTATAAATCTTTGAGTAGGCCACCAGGCAGGCCTACTGTTTCGGGCATAGGCTCCCTTACGAAGCCATTGTCAGCATTTTTGACAGAATATTGCTTGCTTATGTAATCTCTGTAAATAGTCTGTTTGTAATATGTAATGCTGTATCTGCTTACCCTTGGAGCTTTTCTTCCCGGGCCTCCGCTGAAAATGGACATGCATTCAGTCGGACTATCCCGGTCAACAAATGTAAAATAAATAAAATAAATAAATAAATAAAATAATTGCAACCACTATTGCCACATGTTAGAGCTAGATTAAAGGACACAACTGAATTTCTACAAACTGTATCTGAGTCTGAACCAGAACCTCATTGGTTGATGTGCACCCTGGATGTTAAATCACTTTATACCAGCATTTCACACTGGGCGGGATTAATAGCATTAGAATTTTGGCTAAATAAGACCAATATCTATAGCCCAGGTTTTAATACATTGCTTATTTGCATGGCCAAGCATGTCCTTACCAAAAATGTCTTCTATTTTCAACACGAGTGTTACTGGCAAATACAAGGCACAGCAATGGGGGCATCTTTTGCCCCAACATATGTGGATTTATATATGGGATATGTGGAGGAGCACATTATATACAATGAATTACATAATTTGTATTTGCCAGAGATAGACATATGGAGACATTTTTTGGACGACTGTTGGATTGTATGGAAAGGAGGCAGTGATTATTTGGAGGAATTAATTGAATACCTCAATGTAAAGAAATATGAAGCTAAATTTACAGTGAGTTATCATAAAAATGAGATTCACTTTTTGGATGTTAATTTACAGCGTCAACGAGATAACACATTACGAACCACAGTTTATCACAAATATCCACAATATAACAGCCTGCTACATGCCTCCAGTCTCCATCCTAAACATACTATTAATAACATTCCTAAATCTCAGTTTTTGCGCTTGAAGAGAATTTGCTCTTCACAGCAGGATCTGACACAATCCCGTCAGGATTTAGCCAACAGATTTTTAGCTAGGGGATATGGCACACAGAATGTCAATTCGGCCATGCAGTGGGCTAATAATCAATCCAGGGATACCTTACTAGAATACAAACATCAACCCAGGAAGGATAATAAGGACACCTTGAGAATGGTCACTACATTTGGTAGAAACATAGCATATCTTACTGATGTTATTGACAAACATTGGAATATTTTGAAAACTAATGAACAATTGGATGACCTTTTGGGGGGACAAATGCCTATTTTCCTTCAGGTGGAGCAAAACCTTAGGGTCCCACTTCTCTCATTACAAAGAAATCATGCATCAGGATGCCATTTATTATCAAACTACATTAACAGGGGAGAGATTGGTTGGTTCTTACCCATGTGGACATTGCACTTTCTGCAAATATATTTTCAAAACCAAAACCTTCAGTAAAAATACTGGACAGTTGTACAACATTAATTGTTTTGCTAATTACAGAACAGATGCCTTATATGTGGGCCAAACTTCAACAATTTAGATTCCGAATGTCAGAACACTTAGGGGATATTAGGAATGCTAGAGCTACTAATGCTCTTTACAGACATTCACTGATTCATCCCACAACTAAATTTACCTTTACAGTTATCGACAAAATATCAGGCAACAGAGCTTTCAAAACGGGGTGGCACAGTATATTAAACATGAAGGAAGGAAAATGGATTGTAAAACTAGGGGGGGTCTATTCCCACCTAGATTAAATGACAAATTGTAGTGCTTTCCTTTCTTCTCATGGGTTGGATACCATCTAGAATTATATTGTACTCTTGGGTTGGTACCAACAGTGCAATAGTTTGAAAAATAAAAACAGAAAACAAAAAGAAATAACAAAAAAAGAACAAAACAGCACATCTGTATTTATTGTGTTTTGTATTGCTTTTTTGTTCATTATCTGGTATTAGACCAGTTTTGTCTTGGACAGGAAATGATGTCATGGGCACTTAATGAGATTAAGTATATATTGCAGGGTTATCACTGTTTTTTGTAATGTACCACTGATGAAAGCTATAAGCTGAAACCGGTCTGGTTTTTAGAATAAATCTTCACGATCCCAAGGTGCTGGTTCTTTTTTTTTATGTTTGAGAAAAAAATCTCTACCATATGACCTTGACAGTGCTTTGGGGCAACTGGAAATTTGTGCTAGGGTCCTCAATGCTCCCCAAGTCTATGAACTGTAATGTGGACTCCGAAAAGTCTGATATGAACAACAGTACAATGGATTTAGCTATATAACTACTGTAAATAACATTGTTTTTAAACTAGTTTTAAAATGTCTTGTTGAGGAAAAGTATTTAAATAAATGTAGATAATTACTATTTGTTATATTTTGGAAGATGTTACAAAAATAATAAAATGAAAATTATCATCTACAATGAGAAAGGAGCTAAACAGATTTACTCTTACAGTGACCTTTTTAAAAGATGTGCTGTTAAGTATCACATACAGCTGCATCATCTTCTTCCAGTAGGGTCTGTGTAATAGTAAAAACAAACAGTTGGGCACATTTCCAAGCAGCACTATACTTCTTACTAGGGAAATGTGGAAATAATTATCTATGCCAGTAGTAATGTATATATACAATTTGTACATTTGTAACAGAAAAACTTACAAGATTGTGGATCATGTGATGGGACAGTGTACTAATAAAAGGCACACATTAAATGGCTCTGCAGTGCAGTTTGTCCTGTACTGATGAGTTCAGTTGTGCTGTAGTACCATCTACCAAATCAGAGTCATCCACATTCCCAAAAGGGTGACATTTCATTATCCAGGAATATGCAACACAATGAAATATTCCACTATGCAATAAATCCTAGTCCAAGAATGGATGAACACACACATCCATGCATGCACGCACGCTGACAGAACATTCATACAGAGACACTCATGGATCCACTCATATACTCTCCCAGTGCATTCACAAACACAGTGACATCCAGACATACAAATGCATATGCTCATGTGCTTTTATTCACTGAGACATGACTTATCAACTCCAGCTATATAAGCAGGATGAAGTAGCTCCAATTCACCCAGTGCACATTCAAACTATTGAAAGGTACAGATGTGTAGTGCAAAAATATTGCCCACACTTTACTTCAGAATGCTCGCCCTGTCCAACACTTGAGTAGTCTAGGCATGTCTGAATCTCATACTTTGTAACTGGCACTGCACTGGAATGGTCACTTACATAGACCCCTCTCACACCAAATTATCATGTGGTATTCCAAACCTCACTGCCTAAAGCACACAATGGCAGTTCTATGCAGTGAAGGGGGTCTATGAATTGGAATGGTCTTACGAAGTAAGCAAGACAGCTTGTGCTAATCACACATCCTTTGAGACTGACTATGAATACGCGGCTAGGTCTCACAGTAGACCTAACTATATCTTGGTTAATTAATGAAGGTAGAATATATTAAAAATAATATTGAACTGACTGAAGTCCATAAATGAAGATGATACATTACACACATGATCTGTAAAGTTCATATTCTGGACAATCATAAAAGACCTAAAAATAAGAATAATAAATAATATGGTAATGTTAAAAAAAGAAGGAATGAAGCATGCTGGTGTTTTTAATATGTACATTTTTAGTCTTTTATATAAAGATGCCATAACACCAGTTAAAAAAAGGAATCTTTTATCGCAATATGTACATTATTCTGGAAGACTGAAGTACACTATGTTCAAAGTAACAAGTACAGAATGCATAAAATTCCGTTACACATTCAATGACATGCCATGTTTAGTACCATTCAAAAATCAACATATGTGTTTGTCAACATGAGTTTGTTAAGGAAACGTGCTCCAATATGACAGTTACAGTGTATAATTACCATAAAATGAGTGGCTAGCACATATGCATAAAAGATGCGCCTAGATTCCTAGTAAATAATCAACATACACAGAGTCATGGTACAAACACTTGACTACTGACAAAGTGTACTACAATAAAAAATTGCATTTTTGGAGGTAATAAGGCCTCCTGTACCACTTTGCAAAGGGAGTTCATGTTCCTGTAGATATATATATATATATATATATATATATATATATATATATATATATATATATATATTCTAGCTTTCTTTAAGACTGCACAACCCTGTTAAAAAGCAGGAGGATGCTTTGAGGATGAGTTCATTCTAAGCTTGCTACAAAAGGTCTGTGAAGATGCTTGGCTCTCAGCTTTTTCTGGTATAGGGCTTAATATCTACGAAATGGCTGTCCATAACCATGTTTACAACTCATCCTTTGTGGCAAGCTTCCAAGATGGTACAAACTCAAGAGAAAACACACCTTCCATGGGCAGACATGGAAAGTAGTTAGGACTGTGACTGCTGGGCCAGGGGAGTTGTCGTTCTCTGGATTTTGATAGGTACAGTCAAGGGGAGACAGTGCTTCCTGATGACCAGCAGCCCTCTGTCTTTGGAAGGATTTTTCTAGTAAGACAAATGGGGTGGCTATAAGAAGAGGAAGAAGCTGGTTTGATTAAAACTCACTCTGTAGAGTGGCCAAAACATATTTCTTCTTTTGAAGCTCTTGAAAGTCTCCAATCAGAACTTGTGAAACCTGACCACAGTGAATTTCATCCAAGAAGGCAACATCTAGAGTGCTCTACCTGGGTTGAAACTTAAAAGAGAAAATCATGAACTAAGCCATCTCACACAGGTGCATTACTGAGCCTGCTTCTCTAGCCATAGCATTAGTACTGTCACACACAGTTATAGGACACATGAAACCTAATGCAAAATAGCATGTCTTTTCCAGATTCTCTTTCCTCCCAGAATCTGGAAGACCTAACAGCTTGTCTAGAATGTCAACCAGGTGTAAAGTGAGAACCAAATGGCCATGGCACAAATGCCCCAGGAAGGACATTTTTAACACAAGCACTGCAAGCAGCCATATCCTTGGCCTGATGAAGTTTGACAGTAACATTTTGTACTGGGTGATTTACTGCCTGATGGCAAAAGACAATGTAGGTAGCAAACTGAAAAGAGTTTGCTTAACAATTCCAACCCCACCCTGCTAACACTAACACACACACACACACACACACACACACACACACACACACACACACACACACACACACACACACACACACACACACTCTTTCCCTCTCTCTCTAACAAAGGAAAGCAAACAGGTGGTTCATATTCTTGAACTCATGTTACCATTTCAGGTAACATCTAAGCTGGCAGTCACACCCAGGATGTGAACAAAAAACAGGAAGACCAGTGAAATAAATGATGCAAGGACAATTATGATCCTGTTTTTTTGTTTTTTTTGTTTTTTGAAGAAAGTTGAGTTAGATCCAAAGGGCAGACTTCAACATCCAGTACTCACAAATAAAACTGTATTTTTTAAATCAAAGTAAATGCTGCACAAATAAATCAGATATTGGTTTTAGATACATGTGAAATGGATCCTTAAAGAAAAGAGTCTAAATAACTGAGATCCTGCAAGCAGAGAGGGTGGTCACAAAGAAATGCATCCGAAGTGATGATTTTCAGTACCTGTGATCCAACAGGCTCAATCACGACAGTGAGTTCTTCAGAAAGTACAGCTGTGTACACTTACCATAAATGTACATGTTCAAGTGTATTCACTGTTGCAGTCATCACATTTGGGTTATCTGCTTGCAGTAGCCCTCAGTCGGCCTGATTATCAAAGTCTTGGGTCCTGCGTCGGTTGCTGTCTCATCTTCCATGACGTCAGGAGGTCAGGGGTATAAAGCATGCAGGTATAAAGCATGCAGCCAACGCCATTACATTAGTTTTTCTTGCCCAGATGTCAGGTGCCCCCCTAAGGGAAGCAATTAAATACATACATACATATATATATATATATATATATATATATATATATATATATATATACATACACACACACATATACAAGGTTATACCGCCAACAAAAAAGCAAATACACCAAAAAGCTTTTAAGCATAGTCAAGGAGCATAGAGATATAGCCAAAAGAAGTCAGGAGGCTGGAGGGAGGGTAACCAGGACTGCAACAGTGAATACACTCGAACATCCACATTTATGGTAACTGTGCTATGTTCTTCGTGTTTCACTGTTGCAGTCTTTACACTTGGGTAGATTCCCAAAGCTAAGGATGGGAGGAGGAATTTAGCATTTGGACCAGCTATAAGGCCCTGCAAGACTGGAGTGGCAAAGCCAGCTCTGGATTTAGAGAAAAATTGGCAAATGGTAATGCTTGGTGAAAGTATGTACAGAACCCCAGGTAGCAGCTTCTAGGATGTCCCTGGTAGGGACACCTCTGAGAATGGCTGTAGAGGTAGATGCAGCCCTGGTTGAGTGTGGTCTTATCCCCTGTGGGATAGGTTTTCCATGATGCTTGTAGCAGAAATGAATGCAATGGCCTATCCATTTAGAAAAGGTTTGCTTTGAAATGGCCTTCCCCTCTGTCCCTGCAGCAAATGCCACGAGCAGTTGTTCAGATTTCCTTTGAGGTTTAGCCCTGCCCAAGTAAAATCTAAGTTGTCTGTGCACATCTAAGGAGTGCAGTATCCGTTCCCCTTTGTTCTGTGGATTAGAAAAGAAGGTTGGTAAATGAATGGACTGATTAAGAGCCACACTAGATACTACCTTGGGCATGAAGGAGGGACTGGTCCTGAGGGACACCCTGTCTGCATGAAAGATGATGAAAGGCTCCACTGCCATAAGGGCCTGTATGTAATTCAGATACTCTTCTTGCTGAAGTGATTGCTAAAAGGAAGGCTGTTTTTCAAGAAAGAAATTTTAACTCTGCACTTGCAGCTGGCTCAAAAGGAGGTAGAGTGAGTTTTCCAATACAAAGTTAAGGTCCCAGGCTGGAGTTGGGGCTCTCCTGGGTGGTCTTAAGTTTTCGGCTCCTCTGAGGAACTGCTTGAGCAGTGGATGTGAGAAGAGGTGTGGTTCTGTGTTATAATGAACTGAAATGGATGAGGCATGAATTTTGATGGAGGAAAAAAGAAAGGCCCTTGTGAAGCATCTCAGTTAAGTATTGAAGAATATGAGATAAATTGGGCGCTGCTATGCCCATCCCTTGAGTTTGGTTCCAGGAAAAGACTCTTTTCAATTTTTCAGCATAAGGTTTTCTAGTACTAGGCCTCCTTGCCTCCAAAATGACATCCAATACTTGTTTACTGAGGGATGGTAATGGAGATTAGGTAATTAACCGGGCTGCCAGGTTCAGGGTTTAAAGTTGAGGATGCAGAATATGGCCCTCCTGCTGGGACAGCAGGGTAGGGGTTTGATGAAGGTGCCATGGAGCCAGCAGAGACACACTGCGCAAGAGGGGGTACCAGTGTTGGCAAGGCCAGTGTGGTGCAATCAGAATCATCCTTGGTTTGTCCTGTTTGATCTTTAGGAGTAATTTGGAGAGGAGAGGCAGAGGAGGAAAGGCATAAACTGATAGGTTTTTCCAGTTGAAGGACAGGGCATCCACTTTCCAAGCTTGTTTGTGGGGATTCCTTGTGCAGAATTTGTCTAATTGGTAGTTCTGGAGGGAGGCAAACAGGTCTATAACTGGGCTCCCCTATTTGTTTATCAACATGTTGAAAGTCTTTGGCTCCAGTTTCCACTCATGTGGGTCCATGAGATTTCTGCTTAGTTCTTCTGCCAGTGTATTTAGCTTTCCTGGCAGGAATTGAGCCTGTAGATGCACTTGGTAGCTCAGGGCTGTGTTCCACAGAGCCATGGCTAGTCTGTAGAGGGGGTATGAATGGTTACCCCCTGCTTGTTTATGTACCACATAACAGTGGTGTTGTCTGTCTTTACCATTAATTGTCCTGGAAGAATGTGGTCCTTGAAGGCTGTCAGAGCATTCTGTACAGCTAACATTTCCTTTTGATTGATGTGCAGGTGCATTTGGCTTGGGTTCCATTTGCCCTGAATGCATTTCCCTGCCAGGTGACCCCCCCTATGCATAGTCCAATGCGTCTGTTGTTAGGGTTTGGGCGGCAGGGGGTAGTCCCTAGTTTTGGTGGCAGGCCTCTGCCCACCAAAGGAACTCTAACTGTAAGCAGGGTATGATAGGAATCATTACTTCCAGATCCTGAGAATGTTGACACCATAGGCTTTTTAGATACCATTGTAGTTTCCTCATATGCAGTCTTGCATATGGAATTAGGAGAATACAGGAGGCCATGAACCCCAAGGCTTGCAGTATTTGCCTTGCAGATAGCAGGCTTTTTGTGGCCATTAGTTTGAAGTAAGTTGTCAAATGAATTTGTTTCTCTGGTGTGAGGAAAGCCATCTGGGAAGTTGTGTTCAAGCTTGCTCCCAGGAATATAACTTGTTGACAGGGTACAAGATGTGATTTCTTTTCGTTTATGGTGTACCCCAGACAAGTTAGTACCTTTTGTACAAATGTCAGATGATTCAAAAGTATGTCCTGGATTTCTGCCTGAATTAGACAATTGTCCAGGTATGGGTATATTTGAATATTTCTTTTCCTGCAAAATGAAATGACTGGAGCTAGGTACTTTGTGAATACCCTGGGCATAGTAGATAAGCCAAAGGGCAGTGCAGAGAACTGATGGTGCATGTAGCCTGCTTTGAAGCGTAGGTATCTTCTGCAAGATTCCCTGATTGGGATGTGCAGGTAGGGTTCCTTTAGATCCAGTGTTGCCAACCAGGCATCCTTGCCTAGCATAGGAAACAACTGGTGAAGGGCTAGCATCTTGAATTTTGGGATCACCAAAAAGGTGTATAGGATAAAAAGGTCCAGGATAGGACCCCGTGAGTTGTCTTTTCTGGGTACCAGGAAAAGTCTTGAGTAGAAACCTTATCCTCTTACCTCTGGTACAGTTTGAATAGCCCATATGCTTAAGAGAGAGAGAGTACTTGCTTTTGAGCCTCTGCCCACTGATTTGGGGGTAGATCTGGCCAACCGTTTGGGGTTGGTAGCATGTGAAAGTGAAATCTGTATCCTTGGGAAACTATATTTAAAACCCATTTGTCCTGGGTAATGAGTTCCCAGTTTTTTGCCTGCAGATCAATCTTTCACCCTAAAGGAGCAGTCAGTTGAGAAGTGCTTGGAAGTGTTAAAGTTAAGTCACTGAGACAGCTTACCATAGGGGGGAGTCTTACCACTCCTTGATTTGGAAGTGGGACCCCCCCCCCACTGCTTAGTCCTGTGCGTACCCTGGGACTGAAGCCTGAGTGTTCTGCTGGTTCTAGGTTTGGACTGAGAAGGCCTGGAAGAGGCAGGAAAGGACCAATTCTTAGAGGGCCAATGCCTACCAAATCTTGGAGGCTGTACTCGTAGGAAATCTTTAACAGTTTGCATAAATTTAGCATCTTCCTCCATCTTTTTAAGTACTACTTCTGCTTTGTTGCCAAACAGTCAGTACTGATTTAAGGGAGCATCCAGCAATTTAGCTTTAACATGATCTGGCAAGGATTGCTCCTTAAGCCAAGCATGCCTTCTAAGTACAGACCCAGTGACAGCAGCCCTGCAAGATGCCGCTAGTGAATCAAAATCACATTACAAAGTATGTTTTCCAACTTGTTCAGCAGAATGCATTAAATCCTGAAAATCCTTATTTTCAGTACAGTCAGGAATCAACATCATTTTCTGTTTAAGCAATCCAATAATATGCTGCTGATACTTTAACATATGAAACTGGCAGTTTACAGCCCTAATGGCCAAGGTTGCAGAGGTGTATACCTTCTTACCCCATCTATCCAGTGCCCTGAAATCTCTATCAGAGGGGGTAGGATTTTTGGCAGTAGTAGCCTTAATGCCCTTGGGTCCCTGTGAAATGGTCTCAGGATCCACAGTAGGATTTTTAAAAAGGAACTTGTGAGAGTCAGGAACCCTGTAATATCCATCAGGTTTTCTGGGAGCAGGATGTAAAGTAAAGGGGCCAAGCTAGACTCCGAAAAGGCATCATCCACTATGTCTAGTACAGGGGGAAAAGCTAAAGGCTTGTGTTGGGGCAGGAGTAAGAAATCCCTAAGCCTCTTTTTAGAATCAGAGTAATCCTGGCTTTCCCAGTGAAAATGCTCCCTAAGAATATGCAAGGTTTCGCCAAAAGAGAAATGCTCTGGAGGGGAAGCAGAGGGAATAGAGTCCCCTGCATCAGAATCCTCATAGGTAGATAAGGGTAAATTCTGGTCATCAGAGGAAACAGAAATTTCAGAATCCTGATCAGAAGTATCATAAGCAAATTCAGTCCTAGGTCTCTTAGAGGGGGAAGGTTGGCTTTCCCTGATTAAAATAATAAGGTATTCAGCCATTCTTATAATTTGTTTTTTAGGTATAGAGGCCTGACCATGCGGTCTGGGTGTCGGTTTTCTAGGCATGGTTTGAGTTTTAGGCCTTGAAGAAGAAGATGACATTGCTTTAACATGCAAGTCAGTAGGCCTGAATACACCCTCAGAAGCTGGTGCCTGCACAGCAGCTCCGGACCCATCCAAGGTAGAGACATCCGCAGGTTCCTCAGTTGAAGCATCTCGCGGCATATCGGACTCCGAATGGGTCTCAGTAGAGGCCTGCAAATCTGAAGTAGCGGGTATCAGGAGCTGAGAAAGCGCCTCACTGAGTACCAGTGAACTGGCGACTAGCTTAGGAGAAGCGTCGTTGGCAGCTTTGGACCTAGGCGGCCTGTCCCTGTCTTTATCTTTGCATTTTTTTCAGAATGTCGGTAGTCAGATGGCTTACTGAAGACGTATCTGGATAATTGAACTGAGTACCAAAATATTTAGAAGCGTAAATATACCAACGATGAATAGTTCGTTGTTTAAATAATGCACAAAAACGACAGCGAGGTATGTCGTGGTCAGGCCCTCGGCAAGAAATATAGTACGAATGAAAATATTTATGAGGTATTTGCCTTCCACAAGAAATACAATTACTGACATTGGTTAAGAGCAAGAAAAAATTTCCCCAACGGGGTACTTAGCTTTAGTTGAAGACTTCGGTTCTGAAACTCGAAAATGAAAATTTCAGGAGTCAGCCGACCAGCACTTGTGAACTGCTTCTGCTTCGGGCACCGCATGGCAAGAAAGACTGATGTAATGGTGTTGGCTGCATGCTTTATACCCCTGACTACCTGATGTCATGGAAGATGAGACAGCAACCGATGCAGGACCCAAGACTTTGATAATCAGGCTGACTGAGGGCTACTGCAAGCACATAACCCAAATGTGATGACTGCAACAGTGAAACACGAAGAACATCAAGAAAAATGGAGAACCCTTTCAGGAAATCAAACAGGGTTTGATTCCTCCCACCTCAGTTTGCTTACTGTATGACTCTAAGCAAATCACTTAACCAGAGAGTACTTCCAGGTTACCCCCTGAAAAGGACAAATGTGGCCAGATGGTGTACCTTGTTAACAAATATATGGGTCTACTTTGACCCAACGAAATTATACTTTATCGAATTTTACTTACCCAACTACACTTCTCTGAAATAATGTTAAACCGAAAGAACAGATTGCTGAAATCCTTTCTTTCTTTGTGAAAGGAACCACTTGGCCACTGTGATGAATTTTGCCCTTTCTTCAGTGTAGTGAGATCTCATAGTTGGTATATTTAAGTCTGGGCGTGTGGGGGGGGGTTGAAACCCCCCCAGTATGGTGGGTTTAGTTTTGGACTGCTGAGGGTTTTTTTTTTCTGTGGTGGCCAAGTGGTTCCTTTCACAGGGAAATGATTTTGGCAGTCCATTCTTTCAGAGAAATGGAGTCGCATAAGTAGAATTTGATAAAGTGCAATTTTGAAGGGTCAAAGTAGACCCATACATATATATATATAAAATAAATAAAAGTTTGAGCAGCTGGTGCTCAGAGAGAGGTTATGACAGAGAAATGGCTGGCATACCCTCACCATGGAAAAATGGGAATCCTAATAATACAGGCGCCTGAAATAAGTTGGAAGCACCTGCACATAGGCACTAGGTCATATGGTCCACCAAGCTCTGACCCCATGGCAGTGCTTAGCAAGGTACAATAGAATCCCATCAATAATAAAATGTGATGTGCTGATTCACTGTTTCAGCTCAACGCTGTAAACCCTAACTGCTGGTCCATGTGTGTGCTCTGTTAAGTTTTGATCATACTTAGCCATGACTGCCTACATTAATGTGTTCTCACAGCTGTGGACACTATATCTGCATGCTTTATCTAAAATGCTGCAATTTTAAGTGTATCACTGATCTGTGTCTTTAACTCTGACAAATGTTGTGTAGCAAAGCACTTAAAAATTCAGCACATTAAAGCATGTAGAGAAAGCTCCACCAACAATGTCAGGAGGATCTGCCCAAATCACTACAGGCATGAGAGACATTGTTGTTGACCTCTCTGAATATGTGTCTGAGGCATTGAGCAACATTCTACCTTCACTAAGGATGATGCCACAGTATGAACAACACATGACTGACTAATAATTGGCTCAGTTTCTGTTATCTTTCCGCCGGGGGGGGGGGGGGGGGGTTAATATTTGTCAGCATGGGAGGTCATGGTTAACAGATCACGTTGCTTTGCAAAAGATGGTTTGCACCTAACTCCCATATGCTTTTTAATATTGGCTAAAACTTTATCCACCCCCTTACAGCCTTTTTTAGGCCATGCTAAATTGACACACATAGTAAATAATACCCAAAGCAACCTAAACGTGTTACTGCTCGGTGCTAGGAACCTAAACAAAAAACTCCACACCCTACAAGCTCACTCTAGAGAATATCGGCATCTTTGCCATTACTGAGGAATGGTTTAAATCTGCAGAAAATATTCCTGCAGTGCAATGCTTCAGTGCCTTCCACATATTTAGACCATCAACTGTACAGACAGAAACAAAAGGTGGAAGATTCTCAATTTGCATTAGCAACAAACATAACTTTATGTTGGTTAAACAGGACAATGCTCTGGAATTAATCCACATGCAAATCATCACAGACTAAGTCCTATACCATATCCTAGCAGGCTACAGGTTACCCTCTGCACCCCTAGAATCCCATAGCTCATACCTAGACCTACTGGAGACACACAGCATTAAACCAAATACCCTAGTTATGGGAGACTTTAACTACCTCTCTATAAACTGAGAAAAATATGCTTCGTCATACTCACAGGCACAATTATTCCTGAACTTTATTAACACAAATATCTTTGACCAGACAGTGCGCATACCCATTAGATGTTCAAATATACTGGACCAGGCACTCACCAGTATGGGAGAGCCCTGCACCCCCGTGTCATGTTCTTACTGGTGAAGTTGGACCACAAAGTTGTCTCCTTCAAAATAAAAATCACCTTAATAACCCCAGCAAGCCCTGTAATAGTTAGAAACTACTCCAAAGCAAACTACACCCTATTAAGTAATAGTTTATCAACTCCAAGTTCACAAAAACCTGTTAAGAATTGTTCACACAGATCCTAGACAGCGATGTAAATGGCTGTATAGAGGCTGCTGTACCTACCAGAAGTAAGCCCAAAATAAACTCTAAAAACAAACCATAATGGTGGAATCCTAACCTTAACATTGTATATAACAAAAGGAAAAAAGGCATGGCTAAAATCAATAACAGCATTTCCCATAATGACAGGAGCTCTCTATTTAAACTAAACAAGGAACTAAGAGGACTAAACACATCCAACAAGGTCAGCTATGAGGTCAAGATAGCCTCATAGGCTAAAGACAATCAAGGCCATCTACAGCTATGTCTTAAACTTCAAAGGCAGCACACATTATTGTGCAGAACTAGTGATCAATGGTGCCAACTTTAATGAGCAGAGTGATGTAGCAAATTTGTTGGCTGACAAATTCAGCTGAAACTTCATCCCTGACTCCCTCCCTGCCACCAACCATGAAATAACTACTAACATAACCCCCCCCCCCAACTATTAACAGGGAGCAGGTCCTGGTGGCACTTGCTTACGCCAATATCACAGCCTCAGTGGTCCCTGGCAATATCCTGGGATACCTCCTAAATAGCTGGAAACGTAACCTATCAGGACCGCTTGAATCACTTTTCAACTACAGCCTCAAAACAGGCCTAGTACACAAGAACGGAGGACTCTAACAGTTACCCCACTTCACATGGGGGACCATCAACTGACCTCAGAAACTACAGATCTATTAGTCTGACTAGTTTAATATGCAAATCCATGGAACAAATTATCATGGAAATTATCAAGAAAAACAAAAGCAACCTTCAGACATGGGACCCAACCCAACTGGGTTTTGTCAAGGGAAGATCATGGTTACTAAGCCTGGTGGACTTCTTTGAGAATGTCATCAAGACAATGGATGAGGGAAAAATGGTGCATACCACCTATCTGAACCTGGCTAAGGTGTTCGATGCAATACCCCACTTGGGTGTAGTTGACAAACTCATAGAACTGGGCATAACCTCCTACATAACTTGCTGGATTGCCAGCTGGGTCATGCACAGGACCCATGAAGTCAGGATTGGTGATACCACCTCCACTAAGCGACAAGTCACCAGCAGGGTACCTCAGGACTCCATGTTGGGACCACTCCTATTTGGTATTTACTTCTCTGAGGTAAAGGCTAATGACAAGGGACATTGGCTGACCAGGTTTACAAATGACTGCAAACTGGGAGCTATTGTAGAATCCCCCCATGACACAAACATCTTAAATGACTGGTGCCAAAGTCATGGACTAAAACAAAATGCCAATAAATGCATTATAGCGCCTTTTAGGAAAACTGCCACCCTGGCTAATTACTCCATCAAAACAACACCCCTAACATTTGACCAAGTAGTCAGGGATCTGGGAATGTATGTAGACAGTAATATGGCTTTTGACCAATATGTGGCCAAGGTAGTAAGATTCTATGTTGCCCAAATTCTAAGTAAGGGCATGACATCCAGGTCCAAGGAAGTCATAGTGCCACTTTGCCACTTTATTCAGCACTTATCAGACATATCATTGAGTATAAAGCCCCCTTTGGCATGCACCCGATCAGACATATGCAACAGTTGGAATGGTCACAAAGGTTCCTTACCAGGAGAATTCAAGATATAAACACATTGTCATATATGGATCACCTTAAAGCCCTATCACTACACTTTGTTTCCTACAGGTTACTGAGTGGCAATCTGTGCCTGGCATGCAAGGAATCCTTGAATCTAGATCTGATGGACCTTTTACACATCTACAAAATGAACAGCATCAAAACCACTAGATCCAAGGATTTATATTTTACACTTGGCATAAAAAAGACATGTTGATGAGACAGCTATCTGTCCCAAAGGATCCCCATGCTCTGGAACAGGCATGTATCCATGAGAAACAGAGTCCATCCCTAAACCTATTTAAGTGTAAAAAAAGGACAAACAAACTTTCCAAATAACATGAAAAGCCCAAGTCAAGCAGCAGGATGTGCCCCTTTTCAAAATGCAGTCAAAAAATGACTCAGTCCAATAATTCCAAATACAGGAGTTTATTAAGTAAGAAAGTTGAGCCCTTTTATCCTGAAAACTTCAGAACTTCATCAGATAATTAATTAAACTGTTATAATACATTTTATACTAAAATTTAAAAAACATCATACCTATTAAATCAATTAGCTTAAATGACACACCCCCTTAAAGAAAAACACATTAACAACAGTGATTATTTGTGACAAAACATTAAAAAGTACAATAAAATAAAAAGATGAATACAGTTAAAAAGTGTATATATAAATATATTCTTGTATATATAATAAAATTAAAATATGTAAACACTTATGTGTTATCTTTCTAAGGCATTCACTTTTAAAAGGGAACTTATTGAAATATGTTCATTGAAACCTGGCCAGCTGGATGCATCAAGTCGCAGCTGCCGGTATAGTTCCATCTTCTCTAAAAGTAGGGACCAAGCACCACCACGGAGTTCTGTTCTGATATTGTCAATAATAATAAAATTAAAGGAATGTCCAACATGATAGTAAGTTAAAGAATCAAATCTATGACCATTTATATGACATAAAATTGAAAAACACTAATGCACTTAGCAAACACATTATGGAAAATGTTGGACATTCCTTTAATTTTATTATTATTGACAATATCAAAACCATGGTGGTGCTTGGACCCTACTTTTAGAGAAGAGGGAACTATACCAGCAGCTGCGACTTGATGCATCCAGCTGGCCAGGTTTGAATGAACATTTTTCAATAAGTTCCCTTTTAAAATTGAATGCCTTAGAAAGATAACACATAAGTGTTTACATATTTTAATTTTACTATATATACAAGACTATATTTATATATACACTTTTTAACTGTATTCATCTTTTTATTTTATTGTACTTTTTAATGTTTTGTCGCACAGAACCACTCATTCTAATGTGTTTTTCTTTAATGGGGTGTGTCATTTAAGCTAATTGATTTAATAGGCTTGACGTTTTTTAAATTTTAGTATAACATGTATTAAAACAGTTTAATTAATTATCTGTTGAAGTTCTGAAGTTTTCAAGATGAAAGGGCTCACCTTTCTTACTTAATAAACTCCTGTATTTGGATTTATTGGACTGAGTCATTTTGTGACTGCATTTTGAAAAGGGGCACATCCTGCTGCTTGGCTTGGGCTTCTCGTGTTCTTTGGAGAGTTTATTTGCTTGTCCTTTTTTTGCAACAGTCTTCGTGGCCGGCGAAGACAGTGTGGATTTATCTGCTCCTCTCATTTTGCAAGATGTGGATTTTGGTACTTTCCAACAGGCTGTTTTTAATTTAACCTCTATAGTTCAGGGATTAACACAAAAAAAGTTGATTCCTTTCTTGGTACTCCCCCAAATGAAATCAGACGCATTTTGAATACTCCATCAGAAGCAGCGGTTGCTTCCAGGAGCTTATGGAGCATTCTCACTGAAGGAAACACACTTCAAGGATTAAATTCTTCATCTCTTCCATGTTTGGAAACTGGTACGAACAGTGAGGTCAATAACTCTATACCTTGTGGACAAAGGGCTTCTAATTTGGACATTAACTTAAACTCTACCAATTCTGACGTTCGTTCTCATTCCAGGAGTTCTGTTCCTGCATGTAAGGACTGGTTAACTGAGGCTATTTGCCTTAACGATGAAAGACAGAACCCAGGTACTGTTAGTAATGACAATATACACTCTCTTTTAGAAGAGTTTGACTATAAACTATCAAAGATTAAGCACCTACAACTTGATAATGCTTATTTCTCAGAATGTATAAAAGAATATATTGTCCCTAAGGGGTTATGTATGTGGCGCTATCCTAATGGTTTAACAGCAGGTTCTGACCTGCATAAAGAATTAATGCACTTATTTGATGAACATGGTGTGGAATACATGAAAGTTATTATGAAACACAATGATACTGTTATTAGTGACTTGATTTCTAGTGTGTCAGATCTAGATAAAAGTATTTGTGACAATATGCATTATGATGAATTTAAATATGAGCATTTGCATGTATTTTGTATCGACCAGTTGTCTGTTTCTATAAAAGCCCGTAAAGTGAAAAAACTCATGCGAGATAAAACTGATTATGGTAAGGGGTTGGCTTACCCCAAACCTCCTCCATCACACGTGTGGGGCAATAAGATTTTACATCATACTATGATTCTGAAACTAACTGTGATTTTCCACCTGAAGCATCAGGCAGTTTTTTAGACCCTCAAGAATTTCCCCCACTGAGATGCTCATAGAGGTTGAAAAACAAATCTGCTGCCCCAGACCAATTTTGGGAAGTAAATCAAGGGAACCTACAACCTCCCCAATATTCACTGGAACATAAGAGGGAAACCAACAGGAGGGGAAGAGGGCCTCAGAATCAGACCTGGACCAACAGGAATTGAATGATTTGGCACCTATACCTTTAGGTGATAATATTGACCATGTACTGCCCCAATGTCACATTATTACCAATTCAGTGGGGGATTTCAAAACATATAACTTTTTGAATGTTTTAATTGAAACTAAACATTGTGATCTTTTTGCTAAAGGATTTACCTTTGTTCCAGCACAAATTACATATTTTTCCAATACACTTATAGATTTAAAGTTATATACTCGTAAATTGAACTTTGAAGTACTGTTTCAGAATTCCTTTTTCAGGGGAGTTTATTAATCCACTGGTTATGTCCAGTACATATAACCCCCCACTTCACCCCATCATTCAACTATTTGAGAGAATATGCAAATTAGATATTCACAATTTTTTGAGTAAGAACAATCAATACAGACACACTGATAAAAATGTAAATGATGTCTTGCAAGACATTAAAAAAGTTTTGGATACAGTTAGAATAATGAAACCAGATAAGGGGGGGGGGTAATACTTATGAATCATGAGGATTATATTAATAAAATGTTACATATCCTTAATGGAAAGGCTTACATAAAATCCTCCATTAATGAATTGCATGGGGCTTATATCAAAGTTAAGAATGAGTTACAAGATTTATTTATTGAGGGTTCTATAACTATTGATGTTTTAAATTATTTAACAGTGTCATAACCCAGGATGTCAGTCATGTTTGGATTACCTAAACTGCATAAAAATCTTGAACAACCACATATGAGACCCATTATGGATGCTAAAGGCTCCATTACTCACTCTATTGCAAAATTTCTTGACATCAAGCTTAAATATCTGGATTATAAGGAACCCCATATATGCAAAGACTTGTGGAGTTTCTTGCAACTTATCAACAACATCCCCTTCAAAAATACATACATTTTTTGACTATAGACATTAAAGATTTGTATTCTATCATTCCACATAATACAGGATTGGAATGGTTTTCGGAGTTTTTGTATGACAAACGAGTTGAAGATAATAATGTCCATGTATATACTCAACTACTTGAACTGGTCCTAAGAAATAATTTTATTTACTTCACTCATGAAATTTACTTACAGCAAGAAGGGATGACAATGGGGTCCTCATGTGGGGGCCTTTATGCCAATATTGTAGTCACACAATGGGAAAAGAAATTTCTTTTCATGTCTCCTTTTTATGACTATGTTAAATGTTACACCTATTTTCTGGATGACATTTTTATTTTAGGGGACGGACCCTTAGAAACTATCAAGGACCTAACTGACTATATGGATTCTACCACACATTTTTTTTAAAATTCACATACAATTTTGGGATGGAACAGATTCCTTTTTTAGATGTCCTTTTAATTAAGGACTATGAGAATAACACGTTTGTGTCAAAAGTTTATAGAAAGGAAACATATTCCAATTCCTTGCTCCACTATTCCAGTACACATCCTCAGAAACAAAAGAAAGCCATTGTTAAAGGACAACTGGTCTGAGCTGCCCACATGGTTTCTAACATGGAAGACTTCTTAAGTGAATGTGACAGTTTGAAGTGTATGTTTTTAAGAATAGGTTATCCAAGTAAATTTATTATGGATACTATGCTAGAAGTAGTTAACAAAAGAGAAAGATGCTTTTGTGCCCTTTGTTAACTAACTCAGATACCGAAGTGGTTATTTTTGGCAGTATATCTAACAATAATCAGGAAGAGAAAAATGATCACAAGACCTCTTTTATTACTATTTACACTAATGACAGTTATACATTAAGAAAAATTCTTGAAAAGAATTGATCTATATTGAACCACGAAAAGAGTGTTAGACCATATATAGGTATTCAACCCATCATGGTCTTTAAGAAGGGTAGAAACCTTAAAAACATTTTTGAAATGAAACCCACTGCAAAGAGTAATGAGTGCAAAGAGTAATGATGGCTATATGAGGAAATGTGTAATTATTGTAAATACATAAAGGAAGGGAAATGTATTCCTGATTAATAATACTGAGATAAGGATCCATCAGAGGTACAATTGTGCCTCTGAAAGAATTATTTACTGTGCTTTGTGCTTTATGCAACTGCTGCAGTTGCTTTTATATAGGCAAAACTGGTTGTAAGTTAAATAATTGAATCTATGAACATTAACATGGCATAAAATTGAAAAAGAACACTAATGCACTTAGCAAACACATTATGGAAAATGTTGGACATTCCTTTAATTTTATTATTGACCATATCAAAACAGAACTCCATGGTGGTGCTTGTTCCCTACTTTTAGAGAAGATGGAACTATACTGGCAGCTGCGACTTGATGCATCCAGCTGGCCAGGTTTGAATGAACATATTTCAATAAGTTCCCTTTTAAAATTGAATGCCTTAGAAAGATAACACATAAGTGTTTACATATTTTAACTTTACTATATATACAAGAATATATTTATATATAAACTTTTTAACTGTATTCATCTTTTTATTTTATTGTACTTTTTAATGTTTTGTCACACAGAACTACTGTTTCTAATGTGTTTTTCTTTAAGGGGGTGTGTCATTTAAGCTAATTGATTTAATAGGCATGACATTTTTAAATTTTAGTACAAAATGTATTAGAACAGTTTAATTATATGAAGAAAGTTCTGATGTTATCAGGACGAAAGTGCTCATCTTTCTTACTTGATAAATTCCTGTATTTGGATTTACTCGACTGAGTCGTTTTGTGACTGCATTTTGAAAAGGGACAAATCCTCTATTTAAGTGTAACCTTGACCAACGGATTAGAAATTGTAAATTCACCCTGGATCTGGACCCCATGTCTCTGACAGTCGGAGGAGACAGTAATGCCCAAACAAACATATCTCTCCATAAGAAACTTCCTAACTAAAATACCCCTCCTAATAAATGCCCATGATACACAGGGACACTACTGGGTTGGATTGCATGGCTAGGCTTATAAAGGCCCTGGTAATCGTTAGCCTAGTATATAACTATGAACCTATGGATAAGAGGCACCTCAGGAGCTAAGCAGCAAGAACTCATTAATGTTCTATGTGATAACTTATTTCAAAAGCTCTCTGAGGAAAACTGATATACCATTAGATATGCAACATATACACTAGTGATTCAGTGTACAGGCATAGAACATCACTCTGGATGTCTTAAAGTTATGAGGCTGGCTCATAAAGAAGTCATGGACCACACAGAAAAAAAAACTCATAAAGATAGGGCATGAACAACAAGGGGTCCACATTATATTCTAGTACTTGTCATGGCAGTGGAAGGATTTGTAATAGATTTTGAGGATCACTCTGAGGTGTTCTTCTCATTTGCTGTGTAGGCTTTTCAGACAACCATAATTTGAGATGCCAGTAAAATTTCAGGATTATCTTTGAAAGATGTTACCACCTGTCAGCTACAATCTAACTTCAAATTTGTGCAGAGTGGAGGAGTGCAAATCATTTGAACCAGGATCACAAGAGACAAGTATGAGAGGGCACACATCTACCTTCAGAATACAAACAAGATGCTTGGCAGAAGTATTAGAGTTTTGCAGTGATGGTGTACGATAAACAGGGCTGACAAGCTCTGAAAGTGCCGAACTGATAATACACATGCATAGGACTAGCTTTGTTCAGTCTTATTCTTATGCTCTCCATTACAATCAGCAGGTACATGCTTCTCCTGAGTAATTAGCTGTAAATGAACTTCGGACATCTGGAAGAGTTTCGCTTCAAGTCTGTAAGCTAAACTTGAATATGAACTTAGCCAAATCATATTTATAGACTGTTTTAAGTACTTGATGCTTAAGAAGCCAGGCATTTTAGTACAGCTCCTTATCAAACTGTATTTTAAGTGCTTTTTATTCCTTATTGACTACCAACCAAAATGCCATCCCCACTATGACTGATCCCAATAGTTCCCCCAATTATCAGAGGAGCAACAGTTTACTGCAGGGAGGCATTCATTCAGGCAGCCATCAGATTTCCACCCTTCTCTTGGCAGCTTATGTGTACCCTCATCAAAGCACATGTACTGACTTCTGCATATGTGTGATAACTGCCATGTGACTACGGCTCCTTTGTTGCATGCTGTTCACCTCTTTCACCAGAAGGAGCCATACCACAGCAGAGCAAAGCTGACCACCTCTCTTTCCCCAGGATGGGTGAGCTGATCAGCCCCTCTGTCTATCCCTCCTTTCCTTCCTCAAAAGCTTCTCCAGTACCTCGTTTGCTACCCGTTTCTGGGACATCTGGGT
Organism: Protopterus annectens; assembly: GCF_019279795.1. Lineage (NCBI taxonomy): Eukaryota > Metazoa > Chordata > Ceratodontiformes > Protopteridae > Protopterus > Protopterus annectens. Next base: position 551,489,075 of record NC_056725.1, read on the forward strand.
CATACAGACTTATTCCTCTGCTCCATAAAGCCAGCAGCTCTACATTTAAGTGCAACTTGTAGCACATCTCTTGCACATATCTTGAAAAACAGACCATTACCTTCTGAAACAGATTACCAAAGAATATAAATGCTAGAACCTGTAGACAGACTGGTTTCAGCCTTAAAGCACAGACTGCTCTCACCTGGACTGAAAGTTACATATACTTGCATGTCTGATTAAGGGAGTTCTTTTAGATAAATCAAAGCATTTTATGGAGGCCATTAGGTAAGGCATCCACTCTTATCTTTGCTGTTATGATATAATTCTGAGAATTTACTTTTCCCAGGTAATAGATCAAAGAAAAGGTAGGAGTACAGAGATAAAACTGAATTTTTTAGAAAAATAAACATTTAAATTTAAGGAAAAATGACTAAAAGCCAGATTAGTAAAACATTTAAGGATTAACACAACAGAACAATCAAAATTTTAAAGTAGTCGAATACACATAGTGGTGAATTGCCATCAGGACAAGGCAAGCAAAGATAACATTCGCAATGCTGTGCAGCAACTATGCATATATCTTTGAAGAGCAGAAATGCAATATGCAACCCAACTTTGAAACACAAAATGTATATTACTCAAGGACTCAAATACACAGCAAGTTATTAAAACAAACATGGTAAAGTTGCAGAAACTCAAAGGCTCAAATGTTGCCACCAAGCATATTTAAGAATATTTAACCTCTGTTCTCCAGAATACAGATTTCGAAGTGGCTGCTGTTGCAGCCAACTGTTACAGTTTAAATCAGTCATGCTAGTCAGTCGGTGGTGAGAACACTGGCTTTAGATGATTGTCACTGTTAAAGTAACACGCCAACCCCATATGCAAAAATGGGAAGAAGGGATTGTGGATGGATGGCTATATGTTCTTGTCTCCGAATGGCAGTAGATCACAGAGTTTTGCAGCTATAAACTACTAAAGAATTACATACACAGGCAACATTTTCTCCATTCTACTTGCACAATCCAAAGGTGAATAACCACTTAACCAAACTAAGCTCTCATGTTACCATGTACTAGTATTTGTGATTAGTATGTGAGATTTTACCTCAGTTAAAAATAAATAGCACAGTAAAACACATTCAGATTGATTTTGGAACAGAAAAACAGTGATTGTACAGCTCTGGAAGAATTTTCCCAATGTGGAAGTGGAAGTGGAAGCAAACACAGAACCTGATTTCAGGGCTCCTTCACATGCATAAGAACTTTATAACATTCATGCAGCTCAGAGTGAATACAGCATTCAGTCTCTGCTTTTGTCAGCTAAGTTAAGTTCACTATGAAAAGATTTTACCGCATTTCATGATTTCACAAAGCATTTACAGTAAACTTACTGTTTACCGATATTATGACAAACACATTTTCATAATGTCACAAACACAGCACTTGCGTTAAAAGATTTATATTAACCATGCTACCAGTAGTAATACTAAGACTTCTGTGCTCCTCCACCCATTTGCAGAAACACACTCACACACACACACACACACACACACACACACACACACACACACACACACACACACACACACACCATGCATGTTATGCCAACACATGCAGCTATAATACTTGCACAGACATTCTGCTACTCCCACTCCATCTGAATTATCTCAATTATAAACATGCCAAAGATTAAATTAAAAATGGTGCTGTCTTTATGACTGTGTCCACTGTTGTTAGATGGTTCCACAGGTAACCAATCCCCGTGGGAAGGTGCATTTGAAAATCAGTTTGCCAGTGTTGTTTGTGTGGGTTAGTAATTACAGTGGAGTGAAAAAGTGTACTCCACTGAATGAGCACTGCTTGAATGTAGTGAAATGCCCAATATGCTATTCCAACTTCCATTATAATCTCAGAGTTAAACATTTATGTATTGGGGGGCTGACATGGAGGGTGCAACAAGACACAGCAGTGGGCTTATTTTAGTTATTTTTTTTATCTGAGCACTTTATTTTCCTCAGATACTACAAGGCTAAGTTAATATTTCAGTATTCTCTAGGGTTACCACCTTTTCAAATCCCCTAAGTGGGACATTTTTGGTACAAACATCAGATTTTGCAGGGTGAAACATACCCATGGCCAGTACAAAGGACAGAACTTCACTTTTTGGCCTAAATAAAAGCTTATTCTTGTAGCATTTTAGTTGCTTATTCGGTTTCTTATAACATTTAGGTGTTTCAGATGCGGAATAACTGTTTTATGCAACTATTACATAAAATATAGGAAATAATGTTGTCCTAAAATCTCAGGACATTTGCCATTTTTTTCAATTTTTTTGCAGGACACAACTCCCACTTAGCGAGGGACTGTCCCTCGCTAAGTGGGACAGGTGGTAACCCTAACACTATCACACATACTACAGATTAAATATTAAAACTTCTGTCCCTCTAAACAGAAATGCAAAGACAGAGAAGAAAGACAACCTCCCACTGTTCTGGAGGGTGACTAAAACAATCATCCCATTCAGAAAAGACAAGGATTAGATCATGTTACTCAGCAGAAATCAAATGCATTGGAGCACTATAAATCATAAGTTGCCTCTTTTTTCTGGGTGCCCAAGAACAGTCCCAGAAGTTAAAGACACATCCCTAAAAGTCATTGGAGGAAACCTGGTCAAGTTCTAACTTTTTCATTAAATTTTCTGAGTGTTATTTTTCCTTGAGCTTTCACAACGCTTTATGCTATTATGTAGAGAGCATGACACTCCAGCTTGTGCAAGGTCACTTTTGTGCTGTTTTCGGGGTTTCCTCCTTTCTCCTCTATTGTGCAGTTGTGGAATTAGTATAAATAAGTAAGGAAACATGAGAGCGCAAGAAACCCTGCATTCTGCAAAATCACTGGTTTTCACCAGCACAAGTTGTCTTATAGGAAGCTGTTCTTAATCAGTCTTAAGAGAGGTGTGAAAAGGTATGAAATCACACATGGTAAGATTGACAAAATCTTCATTCAGTTTAAACAGAACACACATACACACACATGGACGCGCGCGCGCACACACACACACACACACACACACACACACACAGACAGACAGACACACACACACACACACACACACACACACAAACACACACACACACATGCCTCTTTATCACTGATGGTTTAAAATACTAATCTGCACTTAAACACACATTCACATAGTACAATTCTAAATTAGTTTTGTAACTGTAACTTGATTTTTATGCATGTAAACTTGTTAAGCTTACTCAAAAGTGCACTTTTGTGTTGGGAATATTCACCTCTTGTAAGTACTTGATTAATTGTAAGTGGGAATATAAAATACTATTATATACTGCCATCAGAATTGGGCAATTTTGAGAAATAACTCTCAGGTATGAAGTCAAAACTGGAGACTTAAATCAGATGAGGATAAGGAAAAATAGATGAGAGAACTGATCCAAATGAATTACCTCTGCCTGTCCCACTCCATGCCCACCAAAATGGGTTCTCAAATGTCAACTCCACTACAATAATCTACAAAGTACCTATATGACAGAATAATCATGTTTGACAGGTTCAGCAGTTTTACTTCTGGGAATGCCAGAAGCTGCATTTCAACTAGTCTGCACTAATTTTTTGACACAAAGCTTAAATAATACTCTAGCCTTCTATATCAAAATTACTAGAAGGCAATAGTTTTGCAATAAATAAACATAACACAGGAATGATATTAACCTTAATGCAAAAATAATAAAATAATAACGTAAAAAAATAAGCAAAAAGCATACTGGAGGGAAAATAACAGAATCCTCCTTTCCCCAGTTGTGTTTTCACCACAGACTGGGGGTGAGGGGCAAATACTGTGTCCTTGTCACTGAATGAAAATCAAATCATATCAGTCGTGAGTTCCTGAGGAACTGAATGAGAACTTGATAAACAAATGTATACTGAGCAATGGTCTGGACCATCAACATCCGCTGTTGTCTAAGATTCGCCAGCATTGTTGGAACAGCTACTGCCTGTAAGTCAAGAATGGAAAACAATGTTTTAGTCAGCCTGTTCAAATATTTTCAGTAAAAACTATAGTATCAAACATTTCCAGAAATGAGTTTACATTAACTTCTATTTTCACATGAGTAAATCTATAAAAGCATTTCAACAGCCCACAAAGCGTCCACTGGTTTACAATCACAGCCATCTGGCCTAAAGGAAATTTTTGAGTGATGTGCCTTACCTCTTTACCTTTTACTTAACTTATTTATTTATTAACCAAGAAAGTTCACTATGTACAAATGAGTGTTTTGAAGTGTGGCCCCACTCCCACTCCAAGCCATGCACTATTCTGGTTAAATGACTTGCTCAGTGCCACACGTTATACAAGTGCAGTTTGACAGAATCAAATCCAGGACTATGGCATGAAACTCAGTATCCTATCATATCCTTAACTCTCCTTAATTCTGTGTGACATGCTGCTAGAATATACACACCATGTGAGTTTAGCAGAAACCCCAAAGCTGAAAAGTACATGAAGAGAAGTGGTCTATGGGGGAGATCTTGAGTTCTTGATCTGAAAGAGTATGTTTCACTGATGAGATGGTATTCCAGTGGTATGAGCACAGTGAGTGTGAATGTTGCCGAATACTAATCTAAACTTTTTAAATGAGGTAGCTGCAGGGAAATTCTTGTTTTCCCAACATGCAGTAATATTGGAAATGATTATTTTTATTAGGGGAGTACAGGGGCAAAATTCTCTATAGGCATGGTGTGGGGGGTCTTTGACCCACATAAAAATCTGAGTTCAAATTTTGCCCTGCATTCATTCTTTTTGAATTCCAGTGGAATTTATTTTATGTTGTTCACACCACTGAGTCTATATATTACTTCTAGAGGAAGACCAGCAGAAATTGTAACACTGGCACCATTCACACTAATTTGTTTCAATTTAATGGTGCCTTCAAGTGTTCCGTCTGAATCGGAGGAGGTCACAAAATGAATAATGATCACCACTGAAAAAATGGTGGTTTGGTTTTCAGGTGTTACATATGACATCTGATCAGTAGTATCATCTCCTTAGCTGTCACAAATGTTATTTTCTCTAACTAGAATTTTACATATTTTATTTTTTTGGCCAGTATGCAAATCACATACTTCGGGCACACCCACAATTCTTAGGTTTTTCACCTTGCTCTTATTTCAAGTTCTTTAAATTTTTCAGTAAACTTATTCTATTCCCTTTGCAAAAATGCTTTCAAGTCTGATAGCCAATGTTGCTGGTAATGTATAGATGCTGCATTTACTTGTAGATTTTGGAGCTCTGCAAGTAATCCTGGAACTTAACTGCTTTAAATGTTGCAATGGGACTTCAAGAGTTCCATTTTAGTGCACAACAGTTGTACCTTTCCTGATAACACCTGGAGCAGAGTCAATTCAAACTGATGGCTTTATTTGTAAAAAAAAATATTTTTGTTTTTGATAACTACTGGTATAACTTAACTGTTGTTCATGAGGATAAATATTAGTGATGTACCTGTCTTATATGTTTTGTGTACTCCTTATGCGATGCTGTCCTTTTGCAAGCCCATTGTACACTGATTGATTTCCAAGTACTAGTAAAGGTGGAGCAAGACGTGGATTCAGAAATTTTTTTTGTCTTTGCTTCTAACTATTCCACCAAAGTGCTTATAGTTTTAGCTTAGATTGTTTTGCAGTAACACAAGTATCTTTTAAGTATTTAATTCAGCTGTTGCTCAGTTTTGCTAACTGCTGTTTCTTGTGCTCTAGTGGCAATAACTGATCAGCGACTTATTTTGGCATGACTTTACATACTTTACATTAATATTGTCCTTAACCCCAAAGTATACACAGAATAACTGGTAACAGGACACTCTACCTGCGTGAGCAACAAATGCTCACCATTACCAGTACAGCTGTAAACCAGCGTCATCATACTGCTTGTAGTCTACCTCCCTTGGCACAAAGATGTAATCACATTCAACAAGCCACTCCATCTGTTAATATAGATCACTCATCTATTAATAAAGATCAAACTGCCAAACTGGAAGCAAAGCTCTCTCCGGCCAAGGTTGTACTAGACAGTCAAGAGGAGAAGGTTAATACCTGGACTAAACCTCAAGCAACTCATAGTCCTTCAAAACCCACACCATCAACACCCATACATAACAACACTTAACCCACATATGCGGAGACCCTTAACATTAACCTGCCCAAGCAACAAGGACCACTGAAGCGGAAACACAAACAAACACCAGTTACAACCAAAGTGATACATAGTTCACAACACCAGTGTGCCACCCAACAACAGCCCCTAAGGCAAGACAATGTACCCAACACTTTAGTCATAGGTGACTCTATAGTCAGGCACACTGATGTCCCACTCACCAGGCTGAACAAGGAGAAAATTACATTCAGCTGCCTGTCAGGAGCCAGGATCTGCCACATAACGCATGCACTCTAGTCACTCCACAACAAGTACAAATACGACTCTGTCATTGTCCATGCTGGAGTGAATGACTTGAGACGTACCTCCCTGGACTACATGAAAAGAGACATGGAAGAGCTCTTGGATCATGTGACCCAGGCAGGTATGACCCTAGCCCTGAGTAGCATCCTGCCTTTGCCCAGAATTATACCACAGTATAAGGACAAAATGACTGACTTCAACAATTGGCTAAGCTTCTGGTGTCATTCAAAGGGGATCCAGTATTTGTCTGCCTGGGAAGACATGATCAACAAACCACGATTCAGGTTACTGGCTAAAGCTCTTGCCACCCTTATAGTGCCTTTTTTAGGCAAGGTTCAAAGGATAAAACCACCACCGTAACAGATACAAGCATGCAAAATCTGAAGGTAATGCTACTCAATGCTAGAAGTCTAAACCTCAAAATGCACTCTCTCAAGGCACTCCTAAAAATGGAGAACATCAATATCTGTGCAGTAACTGAGACCTGGTTCAAGGCTCCAGAGAGCACCCCTGCAATACCAGGCTACAATTCTTACCACACTTTCGGTCACAAAACCAAGATCGAAACACTAAAGGTGGAGGAGTGTCCATATTCACCAAGGATATTCACACCTCCAGGCAAGTTGCCCAACACAATGCATCTGAAATTCTCCAGGTGCAACTAACACTAGGTAAGACTGCAATCCAAATTGTAGCTTGCTACAGATCCCCCACCATGCCCCAAGATTCTCACTACACCTTTCTAAACATACTGGAAAATATAAAGATACAACCAAACACCCTAATACTGGGTGATTTCAACTACCCTGCCATTAACTGGGAAAACTACTCGTGTACCAATTTCTTTTCCCAACGGTTCTTGGAATTCATAAATTCCAACTCCCTGGATCAACTTATCCATTGTCCCACCAGGGGCTCCAATATCCTAGACCTGGTCATTACCAACATGGGAGATAGATGCTCCACACCAGTGGTCACCCCCTCATTGGTCAGGTCTGACCATAAGCAAATCACCCTTGACATCCCCATCCCACCCCCACCCCCCAGTAAGGAAACCTCCTTAAAAAACTTCTCCAAAGTCAACTTCATGCTACTGAAGTCAGAAGTGACAAACTTCATGACACCCACGCAGACGGGATCTGGAAGTTCGACTGCAGAATCCTACACTAAGGCACTGTACGAGCACATCCACTCGTGCATGAATCGTGCCATCCCAAATAGAACCAAGATGCTCTTCTCCAAAAAAAGGAAGCCAATCTGGTGGTCCCCTGCTATAAACAAACTATACAACAGAAGGAAGAAACTGTTGCAGAAAAGAGGAAAATCCCAGGATGCAAAAAACTCCCTCACCTGCCTCAGTAAGAAGCTGAGATCCCTCATAAAATACTCTAAAGCTAGTTACGAAAATAAAATTGCAAAAGATTCCAAAGACAACCACAAGGCATTCTATAGTTATGTCAAGAATCTAAATGGCAATGCTCAGATCTGCTCTGAGCTACAACAGAATGGCATTAAATACACTGATCCCAAAGATATTGCCAATATCCTGGCAGATCGATTTAGTGCCAACTTCACCCCCCTCTTACCCCCTAAAGGGTCCATCTCAGTGCCAAAAGATTGCCAAATTCCGGTAATCATGGCCACACAGGTAGAAACTGCACTCTCCAAAGCTAGGAATACAGCATCCATGGGACCAGATGACATCCCAGGCTGTGTACTACATGAACTACAAACTGAAGTGGCACCTCACCTAAGTGTCATGTTTAATCATAGCCTCACCTCAGGCTTTATGCCTACTGAGTGGCGCACAGCAAGAGTTATCCCACTCCACAAGGGAGGAACCGCCTTGGATCCCGGGAACTACCGTCCCATCAGTCTCACAAGCCTGATCTGCAAGACCATGGAACGTATTATCATGGAACTTATAAACAAAGACATTGGCAACCTTCAAACACTGGACCCCACCCAGTTTGGGTTTGTGAAGGGCTGATCTTGTTTCCTGAATCTGACTGACTTCTTCGAATCAGTCTCCAGAGCTGTGGATGAGGGTAAGGCGGTCCACACAGCTTATCTGGACCTCACCAAGGCCTTCGACACCATCCCCCACTCTGAAATCATAGATAAACTTACTAAGCTGGGCATAAATCCCTACATCACTCGATGGGTTGCCAACTATCTTACTGACAGAACCCAGACTGTAAAAGTAGCAGACTCCAAATCCAGCTCCAGACAAGTGACAAGTGGAGTACCTCAGGGTTCAGTCCTGGGACCACTCTTGTTTGGCATCTACTTCTCGAGGTACAGGCCAACACTAAGAGACTCTGGCTAGCAAAGTTCACAGATGACTGCAAACTGGGAGCCATTATTGAATCCCCAAATGATGTGGATATTCTACAAAAGGGCCTTACAGAAACAGATGCCTGGTGCCAGAGCCATGGGCTCAAGCCTAATGCCAAGAAATGTATAGTTATCCCCTTTGGAAAAAAGCATGTACCCATGAATTACCACATAGGTGGCAGGACACTAAACATCGAAAGTGTGATGAGAGACTTAGGGACACAGGTGGACAGTGGTCTCACTTTCGATAACCACATCGCCACAACAGTCAAGAAATCCTTCTATGTGGCACACCTCATCACTAAGGGCTTTTCATCCAGAAAAAAGGAAGTCATTGCCTCACTGTACTCATCCCTCATTAGACCCATTATAGAGTATAATGCCTTGTTTGGTATGTACCTCACAAGACATCTGCAACAGCTGGAATGGCCACAGAAATACCTCACTAAAAGAATCACAAGCCTAAAGCAGATGTCATATGCTGATCATCTAAAAAAACTCCAGCTATACTCTGTGGCATATCGTCTACTCAGAGGTGACCTCTGCTTAACATACAAGGCCATGTCAAACCCTGAGCTGTTGGACATGCTCCACTTAAAGAAATCCCAATCCCTCAGAGCCACACGCTCCAGGGATCTAAACCTTGTCATCACAATGAACAAAACATGCTGGAGGGATAGGTTCCTGACCCAGAGACTCCCCATACTCTGGGATAGACTGCCCATAGCTGTCAAGCAGAGCACCTCTTTGGCCCTCTTCAAAAGGAACCTTGACGATTGGATGGGAGAAAGGAAATTCACCCCAGGGATCACATCAGTCACCCTGCTAGACAGGGGTCTAGAGAAGTAAATATTGTGGGAAGAAATATCCAGGGAATTGTTATGGCTAGGCTTGCATAGGCCCTAGGGCCAATAGCCTAGTACCAACCTATAAATTGTTCTTGTATGTTAACAATTTCATTCAAAATGGCCAGCAATGAAATTTCACAAAAAGCAGCACTATAAATTATAACCTAGGCATGTGCTCCATTTTATCTTAGCTAGTTATTGCAGAGCTAAACCAAATAATAGAAGGAGCTTGGAATGATCTTTATTGAATCCAATCAATCCCCTAGTTTTCTTTTGCTTTGATTTTTAGTTAAATTCACAAGAGGGATGTCCTCAAAGTTAATGTATAAAATAGCACTGCAGTGCTTGCTACATTCAGTTCAGCATTCTCTTTGCCGTACTACCAACAAATATAATTTTCTTTGATCTTCTTTTCCTTAATTTATCTTCTGGGTGATTAGTGCAACATTTTTAGCCCTGAAGCACTGAATCCCACTACAAAATGCTACTGCAGTATCACAAAATGTTACTGTTCTGTATATCGCCATTCCTTCAAGGGCTACATATGTAACCCTTATACATATTCCCTTATGAGGAACCTTCACATATGGAATCCTTACACCTATTCCCTTATGAGGAACCTTCACATATGGAACCCTTACACCTATTCCCTTATAAGGAACCTTCACATATGGAACCCTTACACATATTCCCTTATGAGGAACCTTCACATATGGAACCCTTACAGCTATTCCCTTATGAGGAACCTTCACATATGGAACCCTTACACCTATTCCCTTAAGAGGAACCTTCACATATGGAACCCTTACACCTATTCCCTTATGAGGAACCTTCAGCTACCTTCAATCTCCCAATAATAAAGCAGGAAACCAAGACTTTCTGCACTGACATTACAAGTGGTCAATCTGAATTGCTGCCACCTGTGGCAGTGAGTTACATCATGCTCCTCTTCCAGGCAGTAAAGAAAAAAAATAACAGTAGTGACCTTGACTTTCACTTTGTCATCCAAAGGGATACTTGGCAGAGTTGGCTTTAGTCATGAAAATGGGTACTTTTCATAAGTAAGAGTTAGGATTCAGATCTGAACTTGAGCAGCAGAAAAGAAGTGAGCAGGTTCAGGGACTAAACTCATTCTCCTACTATTGTACATAACGTGAGATATGCCTGTACTTCACATAGTAATTATTGGCACTTTTATGGGTGATTGCTAATGCACAAAAACTGGAATTTTCATTGAAATATTAAGATTGTGGTATCCTAGGGATTTCTTTTTTCCCTAAGATACAGCCGTCTCAGAACAAGTATATACAGTGGGACTTGCTGCACTATTCAAATGTTTTACAGTAATCTTTGTAACCATGACTGTTGTTCACAGATGATACTTGTAATGTACCACAAAACAGTCAACACTTTCACTAGGAATACAATGTGAAGATATGCACTGGCAAAGTATTAGGGGGCACAGGCCCTCGTGTGAAAACTTCAGAGAAAAAGATATCAATTAGAATAAAAATATGAACTTAGTGATATGCCTACCAAGAAAGGTCTTTGATGTTAGATCAATATCTGAATCTACTGCTATCATCAAGGTGTTCCATTCAGGTATGCCATCTAGAGGTACTGTCTCGCTCCCACAATTTTTTTGAAGGAGTGACTGTGAAGCGCTACCCCTTACCATTCAGTTGCTTACCATGACTCACCTAACAGCAGATTTTCTCAGTCACTGGAAATGTTTTTCTTTGACTAGTTTCTCCAGTATGTCTTGAGCTTTGTAAACTGTCACAGGTTACGTGCTCCTTGATTTAATGTTTTAGTAGTGGTCCATTGCAATATTTAGGCTTACTTAGACAACCTGATAATTCAATGATACTAGTCCACTTCTGAGGTGACATTTATGCATCACCAATTATATATATATATAAATATATACACACACACACACACACACGTGCATAGGTTCATGGGTGTGTACTAGGCTAATGGCCCTGGAGCCTTTACAAGTCTAGCCCATAGGATTACCCTGGCATCATGCCACCCGACCTTAGTTCCCAGTGCCTTTGTCGAGTAGAGCCACTACAGTGATGCCTGGGATGAATTTTCTATTTCCCATCCACTCATCACAATTTCTCTTGAAGAGGGCCAGTGAGGTGCTCTGTTTGACATGTATGGGAAGTCTATTCCATAGCATGGGCAGTCTCTGGGTTATGAACCTGTCCCTCCAGCACATTCTGTTGATTGTGGTAATGAGGTTGAGGTCTCTGGAGTGTGTGGTGTGGAGGGAGTGAAATTTCTTTAGATGTACCATTTCGAACAGAGCTGGGTCAGACATGGCTTTGTAAGTCAAGCAGAGATCGCATCTAAGTAGGCGATATGAGACAAGAGAATAGTTGCAGATTTTTGAGTCTGTCCATATAGGACAAGTGTTTAAGGCCTAGGATCCTCTTTGTGAGGTACTTTTGTGGCCTCTCCAGTTGTTGCAGGTGTCTAGTGAGGTACATGCCAAATAGAGCATTGTACTCAATGATTGGCCTAACGAGGGAGGAGTAGAGGGAGACAATGACCTCTTTCTTCCTGGATGTAAAACCCTTAGTAATGAGATGTGCCACATAAAAGGACTTTCTGACCACAGTGGCAATGTGGTGCTCAAAAGAGCGGTTGCTCTCAATCTGTGTTCCGAGATCTCTTATAACGCCTTCCGTGTTCAGTGGACTACCATCGATGTGGTAATTCATGGGAACTGGGTTTTTCCCAAAGGGGATGACGACACATATTTTGGCACTGAACTTAAGGCCATGGTTCTAACATCAGTCGTTGGTCTCAGTGAGGCCTTTCTGTAAGATGTTAACATCACTCGGGGAGTTAATAATGGCTCCGAACTTGCAATCGTCTGTGAACTATGTCAGTTAGAGTCCCTTCGTGTTGGCCTGGACTTTACAGAAGTAGATGCCATACAGGAGAGGACCCAGGACCAATCCCTGTGGGACTCCACTCGTGAATGGTCGGCAGTCTGACTTGGAGTCAGCTACTTTCATACTGTGGGTTCTATCTGTGAGCCAGTTTGCAACCCACCTAGTGATATACGGGTTGATGCCTAGCTTAGTGAGTTTTTCTATGATTCCTGATTGGGGAACGATATTCAAAGGCCTTGGTCAAATCAAGATAGGTTGCATGAACCACCTTGCCTTCATCCACAGCTCTGGTGACTGACTCAAAGAAGTCAACCAAGTTGATCAGGCATGATCTACCCTTCACAAAACCAAACTGTGTGGGATCCAAAGTTTGGAGATTCCCTATATCCTTGTTTATTAGGTCCATGATGATGGGTTCCATAGCTTTGCATATCAGACTCGTCAGGCTAATGGGGTGATAGTTCCCAGGGTCTGTAGTTGCTTCTCTTTTGTGGAAAGGCATGACTATAGCAGTGTGGTATTCAGTAGGGACAAAGCCTGAGGTGAGGCTGTGGCTGAACACTGCACACAGGCGTGGTGCCAGTTCACTCTGTAGTTCAAGTAGAACACAGCCAGGGATACTTTCAGGTCCCAAAGAAGCTGTATTCTTGGCCTTGGACAGTGCTGTTTTAAACTCTGCAGCAGTAATACTGGGTGCCTGGCAATCTACTAGTATTGCGATTGGTTCTTTGGGTGGGGGGGGGGTAAAGTTGGAACTGAATCTGTCTGTCAGTATATTGGCAATATCTGTTGGCTCAGTATAGGAGGTACCACTGTGCAGTAGCTCAGAGCAAATCTGGGTATTACCGTGGAGATTCTTGACATAACTATAGAAGGCCTTGTGGTTGTCTTTACTATCTGCTGCAATTCTGTTTTCATAGCTAGCTTTAGAGGATTTGATGAGGGATCTCAACTTTTTGTTGAGGCTGATAAGGGAGTTTTTCCAGTCTTGGGACTTCACCTTATTCTGCATCAGTTTCCTCCTTCTGTTGTAGAGTTTGTTTATGGCAGGGGACCACCAGATTGGCTTCCTTTTTTGGAGGAGAGCATCTTGGTTCTATTGGGTATGTCAAGATCCATGCATTTGTGTACTTGTTCGTATAGTGCATTGGTGCATGATTTGGCAGTCATGCAACTATTCTCCATTTGCATGGGTGCCATGAAGTTAGCCACCTCTGTTTTTAGGAGCCCAAAGTTAGCTTTGGAGAAGTTTTTCATGGTGGTTACCTTTGCAGGGGTGGTGGGAGGGATGTGGATTTCCAAGGTGATTAGTCTGTGGTCGTATCTAAACAGGGATGAGTTGACTATTGGTGTACAGCAACTGTCACCCACGATAGTAAAGACCAGGTCAAGGATGTTGCTACCTCTAGTGGGGGTAAGAACAAGCTAGTCCAGGGCATTGGAATTAATGAATTCCAGGAAGCACTGGGCAAGCGTATTGGTACATTGCCCAGTATGAGAGTGTTAGGTTGGACCCCAATATTCTCCAGGGTGCTTAGGAACGTAGAGTGTGAGTCTTGGGACATGGTTGGGGACCTATAACAGGCTACAACCTAAATTGCTGTCTTACCCATTGTTAGCTGCACCTGAAATATCTTTGATGCGTTATATTGGGCTACCAGTCTGGAGGTGTGTGCATCCTTTATTAATATGGAAACACCACTGCCTTTGGAGCTTCTGTCCAAGTTCTGGGGCCAAAAGGTGTGGAATGAGTTACAGCCTGGTAGTGCAGGGGTGCTTTCTGCTGCCTTGAACCAGGTCTCTGTTACAGCACAAATGTTGATGTTTTCCATTTTAAGGAGTGCTTCAAGCAAGTGCATTTTGAGATTTAGACTTCTAGCATTGAGCAGCATGACCCTCAGATTGCATTTGTTTGTAGCTGTTATGGTGGTAATTTGGTCTTTGGAACACCACCTAAAAAAGGCACTATAGGGGTGGCAAGAGCCTTGGCCAGTATCTAGAAGTCCAGGGGTAACAGATGCAGGCCCTCTATGGCAAAGCATCAAGGTCTGTCAATCATGTCATCCTAGGCAGATACTGGATCCCCTTAGAATGACACCATAAACTTAGCCAACTGTTGGAAATACATCATTTTCTGCTTGTACTGTGGTATCATTCTGGGTGATGGTAGGATGCTGCTCAGGGCTAGGGTCATACCTGCTTGGGCTACATAATACGAGAGCTGCTCCATGTCTCTTTTCATGTAGTCCAGGGAGGTATGTCTCAGGTCATTCACACCCACATGTACAATGACAGAGTCATATTTGTACCTGTTGTTGAGGGGCCTGAGTGCATGCGTTATGTGACAGGTCCTGGCACCTGACAGGCAGCTGACTGTTACTTTCTTCTTATTCAACCTAGTGAGTGGGACATCACTTATATATATATATACACACACACACACACACACACACACACACACACACACACACACACACACACACACACACACACACGGCCCTTACAAGCCTAGCCAAATTCAACCCATGTTTTCAACGGTGTCTGGTTCAAGCAGACACTGAAATCAGCTCCTAATGCCCTTGTTCAAGAGGGACAGAGGTGGAACCCCCGGGGTGAATTTCTGGTAAGCCATCCAATCTTCCAAATTATAAGCCATGGTGGTACAGCGGTAGCATTGTTGCCTCACAGCAAGAGGTTCTCCTGTTCGATTCACAGCTGGAGTGCCTTCTGTTTGGAGTCTGCATGTCCTCCCCGCGGTTGCGTGGCCTCCGAAAGACATGCGTGAATGAGAATGCCTTCACTGAAGGTTGGGCATCAGGCTGGCAACTCGGCACCATAAAAAATCTACTGCCATTCATTAGCGGACCGGAGTTCCGCTGTGGCGACCCTAACCGGGAAAAGCCGAAAAGAACAATAACAACATCCAATCATTCAAATTATGCCAATGAGGGTCTTTAACACAAATAAGACGCTTGTTCCAAAGGTGGGGCAACCTCTTTTAGACAAATCTGTCTCTCCAGCAAGTTCTGTTGATGTCACATACCAGGTTAAGTTCCTTTGAGCAAGTGACCCGTGTGCCACTTAACTTGCGAATGTGTGGCATTTCCATTAAAGCTGGGTCAGAGATTGTTTTGCATGCTAGGCACAGGTCGCCTCAGAGCAGTCTGTACAACACAGAGTAAAGTGACAATGACTTTGGTTTGTCCGCATAAGACAGATCTTGAAGACCCTGAATTTTCTATATAAGAAACCTTTGTGGTCTCTCCAATTGTTTGGAAAGGAACATACTAAAGGGAGAGTGAAGATGGACTGTCCTCTCTTGTAAAAATTGCAATCTTTCTCCCTCAAACTCAAAATATTTCTTTCCAAATGTTTTCAAGCATTTAAGTTTGGGGCGATAGAGTGATGCGCATACAGTACTCAGGCTCCACAGCCTGAATTATTGCTTGTGAATGTAAATTAATTTTAAGTTTCTTCTTAAAATCAGCCCTACAGTGTCTCATGAATCCAGTCATAGAGAAGTTATTACATCCATAACACTCAGGGTTTAGTCTTTGTGACTGAGGCAGACACACCTCTAGTGTTTTATAGATGAAAAAATGTGTCTTTATCCTTTAACTACCCCTCACTTCAAGGGATTCCCAAAAGTGTTCCTTGTTTGATTCATTTAGGAAAATAAGCCATTTCTACAGTGTTTTATTTTTTTTATTATTTTCTTTCAGAATAAAAATGTGTAGAAAATGCTTTGAGTGGCTGGCTGGTAGGACTTACACACTCTGAATTTTTAGCAAGCTAGTTTCACTATTCTAGAAAATTGTTTACTTTATGGCCTGTATTGTCACATAGCATAACTTAATGCTTTCATCTAGTGGTGCCTATCAGCAGACCTGGATCCATTACAAGGTATCCTGGGCAGCTGCCTTGGGCTTGTTGCTGGCTGGGGACCTGGCCTGTCCAGAAAAGTAAAACAAACACGCACAAAAAACAAACAAACCAAAAAAAAAAAAACAGAAATGCTTTGTTTGTGGCCACTCCATTTTACCTACTCTGTGTGCAATTGCTCTGCTCTGCTATCCGCGTGCTAGCTCTGCACGTGATTGTTCCAGGCTGCCGTTCCTGCTCGAGTCTACCACCTCACATTAAGCGTGGCTTTTTCAACATTTAGGAGGAGGTTTGAAAAGTTCTTTTAAAAAGTGTCCTTTTGTGATGACAGGGAATTAAGATCTTTCAGTATATGTGGGTTTTCTATAGATGTGTTTGGGTTGAAATTTGCAGTGAATTTGTTTGCCAGAATATCTGCAATATCCAATGCAACAGAGCAGGTAATTCCACAATAAACAAGTTTAGAGCAATGCTGGGTGTTATTTTGTAACTTCACAATGTAAATAATATGACTGGTGGAAATGTGAACAGACCTATCACAGGCAGGCTCCACCCAATGAAAGGCCTGTTTATTATTGTCTGGTTCAAGGAGCATTCATGCAGTAAGAGTAGATTCCTGCTCTATTTGTCTGACAGAGGGTTGGCCCTGGTCTGTGCATTACTATCAGGAACACATAGTGGGATGTGGTCTGTTCCAACTGCTTTACAACTTCTCTGCACAGAGGAAATAATGTATCCCCTATCAATTTATGTGCCAGATGACAGACATATTGCCTATATGAATGGCCAGAAAATACTTTGGCAGGACTTTCCAGAAGGCATATAGGGAAAGAGGAATAGTACATAGTTCTAAAATGTTGATGTGCAACTGTCATGCCTATCAGGACCATAAGCCATGGGCCATTCCACCCTGGAAAAGTCGCCCATCCTATTGAGAGACACATCTGTGGTGACTGTGGCAGCAGAGATGGGAGAATGTAATGGCCTACAATGGCAAAGCTGGGTGTGGAACTAACATTGCAAGCTCTCCGTGCACCAACATGCTATTGTTATCCTCTGGGAATAAGAATGCTCACGTTAGTGCTGCTGCCACCAGGGCAGCCACTGCAAGGGTCATTTATGTAGCTGGATATGTGGCACACTACAAACAGTGGATGACATATAGACCAAGATCTTGTCATTTTGTACCCAGAAGAGCTGCTGCACAGCCATTTGGAGGGTTTTCATTTTTGCCCAACAGCAGACAGATTTTGCAGAAATCAGTATTCATACTGCACCCTGGGAATATAACGTGTTTGAGAGGTATTGAAGCTTTGTGGTTGACAGTAGCACCCAGAAGATTGAACAGCCTGGCCACAGACAGTGTTTTCTTGGCAAATCGTCCCTTGTGTGCTATAGCAAGAAGCAAGTCATTCAAGTAGGGAAAATGTGGTCCCTTTTAGTCTCTGATGAGTTGCTACTACTCATGTATCTGGTAACCACCCTTGTGATGGTCATGAGATCAAAGGGAAGGCTCTTGAACTGATACTGACCAACTGCTAACAAGAAGCAAAGAAACCTCCTAAAGTCTTTGGTTATCTTTATGTAAAGACATACATTCTGAAGGTCCAAAAAGCAGATCCAATTTCCTCTTGATAGTTACAGCCCTGGCTGTACCCTCAGTTATACAGTACATAACAGAGACCATGTGATTCACTTAGGCTGCAGGCACACACTACATAGCCTTTAATCTCATGTTTTTGTGGCCCAGCTAGCACCTCTTCCACCACTCAAAGCCTTTCATCCAACACATCCCACTGAAAATACAGCATTCATGTCAAATAACTTAAGGTTTTTCAGTGATTGGGTGTCACACTTCCTGAATCTGTCCATTAAGCTGGCCATTTTTACAGATGTTTCAGAGAATGGTGTTCAGCTTGGGTGTCTCCAACCACTACTATCTTGTCAAACTTCCAGGGCACTGGGATACTGCATCAGGTTTATCCTAGGTCAGGAAATCTTGTAGGGAGTGGTGGTGGTACTGGGGCTAGCCTACTTGCCTTTTGGGATCCATCTCCAGGGTAACAGAACTGGGTTAGTGGGATTCACCTAATTCTAATGCATATGCTAAAGAAAAGAAACTCTATAAACTGAGAGTCCTCAGGAGGTAACTCTGGGAAAGCTATGTCCTTCTTTTCATAAAAGTCATTAGTGGGGGACTCCAAGAAAGAAACCAAATGCTTGGCCTTAAAGTGAGCCCTGTGGTGTCTTTTTGGAGGGTACTCCTCTTCATGCAGCATCATAACCTCCAAGATAAGGTCAGGGCTTGTGCTGATGTTAAGACTGGCACTGCATGCATTGCTGTTTGAATACTGCTGCAGTGCTGTTTGAATACTAATGTATTGCTGTTTGAATACTAATGCATTGCTGTTTGAATACTGCTGCATTGCTGTTTGAATACTAATGCATTGCTGTTTGAATACTAATGCATTGCTGTTTGAATACTAATGCATTGCTGTTTGAAAACTGCTTCAGTGCTGTTTGAAAACTGCTTCAGTGCTGTTTGAATACTAATGCATTGCTGTTTGAATACTAATGCATTGCTGTTTGAATACTAATGCATTGCTGTTTGAATACTAATGCATTGCTGCTTGAATACTGCTGCATTGCTGTTTGGATACTAATGCATTGCTGTTTGAATACTAATGCATTGCTGTTTGAAAACTGCTTCAGTGCTGTTTGAATACTAATGCATTGCTGTTTGAATACTGCTGCATTGCTGTTTGAATACTGCTGCATTGCTGCTTGAATACTGCTGCAATGCTGCTGGACTTGCCAGCTCCAGTATCAGCAAAGCCTGGGAAGAAGCATAAGGGTCTGTTAGATGTAATGAAACTAGAATGATAAAGGATCTGGTTGACTCGGGAGCAGGGTATTAGGATCTAATGCTAGTAGCAAGAAGAAATGTGCTACAGCAGTGAGCCCTGGGTTTATGGTTCTGAGCTCTGCATGGTACCTCCACTGATAGTGAACTGATTATGCTAAGTAACTCAGGTATGGTGGCAGAGGTACTGCCTTGACCTGCCAGATAGGTGATGCCAATTAATGGATAGTTGCTGATGGGCAGTGGTCTGGGATTAGACAACTTTATGGCCAATGGTAACATACCTGAAGCAGCCAGTGAATGTGCAGTAGGTCAGGGAGTGAGACCAGGCAAAATCTGGTGGCAAGACCACTCTGTCCCAATGTCCGTTTTCTGGCTTGTTGGGACTAGGAGACAGTGTCATCAACATTTTTCCTCTGACTACTCCCACTGCCCTCAGCAGTTTACTATAATCAACAGTGAGAGGAACGGTGGCCCAGAATGATGAAACGTAGGCAATTATTCTTGCAGTTGTTAGTTTGACTGCTCTGACAAGTCCAAAACCAAAATGTTCACAGTCCACGAAGAGGCAAAACGACAAAACGACACTGCACCAAAATAGCGTATACTCTTTAATTATCCGCTTTCGTAAAAAACTTCATCAGAATGAACTCATTTTACACAACTTCCTTCTTAAATAATACCAACATCAGGTGATTAATTAAACAATTAAAAATTCAAATATTATAAATCCGTTAAAAAATCCTTGTAAAAAACAAACATTTCTTTGAAAACAAAAAATGTCAGTTAATGTTTGTGTTTTAGGGCAAAATGAGAATAAATTGACCCACCTACTTTATTTATGTTTAGTTTACGTTGTTTTAAAAAACATTTAACATTAATGGCCTCGTTAAGACCTGGGGGAATGTCAGATTTTAATTTAATCTGCCAGTGGGTTTCCCTTTGTAAGAGGTAGTTTTTAAAGTCCCCTTCCCTCATATCTTTGTAACCTACTTCTAATATAGAAAACAAAAATTTACTAAATGATTGACAAACCAATGAATGCTTGAAAAGGGCATTCTTGTCATCTTTAGATTTTATAGAATATAAGTGCTCTCTGATACGCGTCTTCAACTCCCTTGTGGTCATCCCTATGTAAAATGCCACACTCGTGCAGCGTATCAGAGAGCACTTATATTCTATAAAATCTGTTAAATGTTTTTTAAAACAACGTAAACTAAACATAAATAAAGTAGGTGGGTCAATTTATTCTCATTTTGCCCTAAAACACAAACATTAACTGACATTTTTTGTTTTCAAAGAAATGTTTGTTTTTTACAAGGATTTTTTAACGGATTTATAATATTTGAATTTTTAATTGTTTAATTAATCACCTGATGTTGGTATTATTTAAGAAGGAAGTTGTGTAAAATGAGTTCATTCTGATGAAGTTTTTTACGAAAGCGGATAATTAAAGAGTATACGCTGTTTTGGTGCAGTGTCGTTTTGTCGTTTTGCCTCTTCGTGGACTGTGAACATTTTGACTGCTCTGACACTCGGGTTACTTCTAGCAGCTCAGTTGTCTCTGGCTGAGCAAGGAAAGGCCCAGGTTGGGCTAGTATTGGACTAGCCAGCATAGTCAATAAAGAGGTTTCCAGAGGAAAACCTAAAGAGTTAGAGTGAAGTCCAATTTTACTACAAACTTAAGCCTCTTCAAAGCCTTTTTCAGCGGAGACACTCCTTCTGACAGAGACAGTCGATGCTGGAGAAGACCTGATTTGTTTTAAGAGTCACATCAGTGACCAGATGGCTGAGCAAAGACAGCCTTTTGCAAGAGCAAGGTGTACACACTATACAGCCATCTCTTTTGAGTCACCCTGTTAAATCCTAAACATATAATGCATAATGCATTCATATCATTATGTCTCTTGCCATTGAAGTACACACACTGAAGGTGGCCAGTGGTGAATGTTATGTGCCTTCCACAAGGGAAGTTTTAACAATGATTTCAATACAGTTTGCAAGGAGGAACAGATCTGAGGGCCTGCACATTAGTCTGCAACAATACCAGCTACAAAGTGAAGAAAAAGACTGGAAAGACTAAAAACCAAGGAATAGGTTACCTGATAAGAGAAACATGAAAACTGTGTACAGGGAGTTAAGTTTTTAATGCTTCCTCCTCAGCCTTGCCAATCACTGTCCTTACCCCATCACACTTGGTAACATTCATTCTGTAGTGGCGAGAGATCCTCCAGATCCACTAGAGCAGGAACCACCCACCCAGATAGTCCATTAGACAGACAGACAGACATCTGGAAGTCTGTACTTTTACTGGCAACCTGGCAATGACTGCATTATGTGTATGGGCCACTAAACTCACCCCTGGATGAGGGATGGACTAGGTACTTTATGCTAGCAACTCACAATGCCCTCCACTGTGAATGAAGGCTCCTGTGCACTCACTAATGAGGGCTACCACCAACCAGTGGCCTGATGAGTGGCAAGCTCACCCCAGAATGTCTACTGTATCAGCATGCTTCCTCCAAGGCACTGGGGTTGTATGTATCCTGCTCTTCCCTCCCCTTTACGACAGGATGTTTGTCTAGTCTCCCGTGCCGGGATCATCAAACACCCAAGCCGATGACTGATCTTGGTTCAAATGGACTGCAGTTGAGCTTTGTCTCTCATGCCACCGGTACTGGCCAGAGGGAGCAAGTTTAATCAGAAAAACAGAGTAGCACAAAAAAAGCACTTCTAGCATGACCAAACTACTTACATGGCAATGAAAAAAATGGAGAGGTGGGCACTGAACAGCATCATGGGATTGAGGGGGAGGAAATGGGACACTGAAGACAATTCGGATGCCAAGTGGTCCTGATGCCTGTGGTACATAGTCCTAGAAGTACTGAATATGGATCACTTCTTATCAGATCCAATGAGGTACATAACTAAGTATGTGTGAGTGCATGTGTTTTTGTGTGTGTGCGCTTGGGGGATTTCATTGATGCCCTCCATTGATGGAGAACGCGAGAGTCTTAGACAGCAGAACAGTCCCCTCCAGACAAGTTCCATGAATAGTTTCACTGTATAGTGGTACTCAGAAGATGCATGCCCAAGAATACGGACCTAATAACTGAGATTACCTTTAAGAAGACCCTGTACTTTACCACAGCACAACCTGTAATTCCTCCTTGGTGTCAACGCCATCTATGCTACTTCAAGAATCATGCTGTCCGGGTTGTTTGATTTTCTTACACTATTCATTCCCATCACTAAATTACTAAAACCATGTCCCTTGTATCTTTAAGTAGAACCCCATAGAACAGATTTTCATTTCCTAATCCAGTAACATAAGAAGCAGTGCTACAAATACAGTACACTAGTAACACACAAAGTATACATTACTCACTTGATTGTGCTCCAGGCAACAAATCATAAGTTCTGCTAGAATGACAACACCAGTTCTCCCCACTCCTGCACTACAGTGGACCACCACCGGGGGGTTGCCATTGTTGGTAGAGTCCAGCACACTGTTGGTATGGCGACGGACAGACTGAATCTCCTCTAGGTAAGCTGTATAAGAACAATAAAATGACATATGAAGTACCAGACATCTTAGAAAACACTGGATATCAGAACTGACTCAGAACGCTTGTACAGATTTCTCATTTATGTTACTTTTTGTTGTAAATTTCTCATCTATGAGAAGATTTTTACCTGGGCTATACCTGCAAATGGTCTGTCATGATCAGTGTACTAACCCAGTAAAGAAATGCAACTAAAATAAGTAAAATAAGATATTAGCATCTGCTCCCTAAAGGCTCAAGAGAACACAATTTGCTTTGCAAATTAATTGCATAAGTAGCAATGTATATGAACCGTGTCACGCTGTGTACACAGTGGAAGTCCCTGTGTGCAGACTTCCCGAACTTCTGATGTATACATAATACATGACAGCAGAAATGCTGAGTTTCACCACATCAGATGTATAAATACCTGAGAAACTCATTCTAATCTGACATTTCATGACTGCCCAAATGAGCAATCCTCCATCTTTGTGCAACTGAATGTTTATTTTTTATTTTATTTTATGTTAACTGGGGTAGAGTATTGATCCAGATAGACCTTTTCAGGTTCAGCCTGGGAGGCACAGAAAAAAAAAGTAATCTGCATTATACTGACTTACTGAAATGGAATATACATAAAAGTTTAAGAGAACATAAGTCCTTACATAATGTAAGATTTGTACAGCAAATTAAGGTACCATTCATCACATGTTTACAATAATTACGATCTGAACATTAATAGTGTGGCTGTAGAAGGGTATGGAAGAAGAAAAGACAAACATTCGTATAAATATTAGAAGAGTGAAGAAGAAATAATATTGGGATAGTTAATCAGTGGTAGATAGGGATTTGTTATTAGTAATGCATTAGAAAATGGAAACCAGAGAGGAAAGAGAACTAGGGATAATTTAGTGACATGCAGTAAGAAGTGGACATGTGCATTTTAAGGAGGTACTGTGAAAGGTGTAGCGCCATAACCACAGATGGGGATAATTATTTACTTATTGGCATTTGTTTAGCAGGTTAGTCCAACTGGGCCTAAAAAGGTCCTTTCCAGCAGAGACCTAGAGAGAAAGGCTCCAGTACAAAAATATAATTTTCAATTAATTATTATACTTGTTGACAGTTGTAAAGCAATACAAAGTCATGAAAGATAACAGTACAAAGTGTGAAAAAGAAAGAATATAAATAAGAAGATATGATGAGAGGATTGCTTTAGTTATGGTTTTAATCTAGGAATTCTGTTAGAAAATGAGACTCAATACTTCCATACAAGTACAGAAAAAAAAATTGCAGTTTAAACTTGTACACTATGAAGGGCTTCCCAGCTTCAGATTGCCCTGAAATGACCAGTTTTGCTTTTATGATATATACATATATATATATATATATATATATATATATATATATATATAGAGAGAGAGAGAGAGAGAGATACCATTGTGTATTTCTGCTTTAACGTGAGTGATGTTTCTGTTCACAAGAAGCAGCGGTAACACACTTATTTCTTGGAGACAGTGGGCAAGGAAATGAACAGACAAAAGAAGGTAAAAAATGAAAATATACAAATATTAAACACAACTTGTAAACAGGTTTACTTTAGAAAGCTGAAATATTGCTCATATACACTACATCTTTATATAAGCAATAATGTAAAAAGGAAATAATTTCGAATACCACGGTCCACAGCATAAACTTTAATAAAATAAAAACAGTTAAAATGGATAAGCACTTTTGAGCTAAATAAAATTCGTCATCAGATCTACTAAAATATAATAAATGTGACTATTTAAAATGCAACTATCCAATCATCATCCAACAATTGGCTCACGCCCCTTTGGAGACAAACCAAAGCTAAGTCCTTCATAATGTTAATCAGCCTAAAGATTATTGACCAAAACATTTATCTCATAATGCCCCTTTTTCTAAAAAAGAATAGAGAATACGGAAATATATTCGCAATAGGTATGTGGAGAATTCTCAACCAATCATCTTTTCTAAAACAGCCTATGCCCCTTGAGGTTGGCTATCCAGTTCATTTCTGCAATTTCAAAAGCGCTTATCCATTTTAACTTTTTTATTTTATTAAAGTTTATACTCTGGACCATGGTACTAAGACTGATTTCTTTTTACACTGTCGTTTGCTTCATTCGGTACTGACTTTTGGAAGCTACTGGTGTATTTTTTTTTTTTTTTTTGCATCTTTATCAAAGCAGACTAGGGAAAGAGACCAGTTTTTTTACCAGCAACATTAGACTCAACTGGCAGGAAATACAATGCTTTAGGTAAAGCACAAAGAACTATGTAGTGAAATAGGCTGTATTGCACAGAGCTTAATTTAAGATACAAAACAACATCTAGTGGTATTGTTTCTAACCAAACTGAACTTCAGCTGCTCTTCCTGAGTATACACGTGTTAAGGAACCGCCCTGTAACTAAAGACGTAAAAGCACGAGTAACAGAAAGCAGGCAAATAGCGAGTGAATGTAATGTTTCATCTTCCAGGTAAAATAAGCAGATTGTAAATGGAACTACAGATGGGAATTAATCCATAAAGAGAATTTAAGAATAATCTTTCATACAAAAAAAAAAAATGGGGAAAAAATGAATGGAGTCATGTGTGCTCATACTGCTAAACAGTTAGTGAACATCCAGCTTTATTGGGTGATTCGTATTCAACTACACTGTCAGAGTGCTATCCAAGTTAATATTACTGCTATATAGTTTTCAGACAGTGTTTCGCTTGCAAAAGCATTTATTTAGTACTTCATTTACTTTTTTTAGTTTTCAGTAACTGCCCAGAACTTCCTCCCAGTCGACAGTGGAAAGTTGCATAACTATTGTATTAACAGACAAACAACTTACACAAGAAGCCAGATACATCCTCAGGGCAGCCATGGTCTGGCCAGTCGGTGTACTGCAAATGCCACACAGTCCTCTCTTGTCCAGATAACAGATGTTTGACCTTTAAGCCAGTGGTTGCGTAACATCCAGAATCTGTGCGGAACTTAGTCGTCACCTTAAACTTTCCATAAGTTGCTGAACTGTGTTTGGAGCCCAGTTTGGGCCAATATCTATGACTCTTTGATCGGCCACCCTCCTGAAACAAATGTAAGAAATCATGATTAGCTTGCAGGTGTGCTGCTTAAGGTGTAACACTACTGGAAATCTGGATCAACTAATTTATCATTTTGTACCAGCTAAATTATGAAGACATGAGATTACTCAGTATCAAACCATTCGGGTAATACAAGTCCTGCCACACTGCAGTAGGCAACATCGCCATCTAGAGGCTATTAGCCATCATTATGAATTGCATAAACTTAACAGTTTATAAGAACTTCAACTGTCTAAAATTACAGTTACAGACTTCGTAGCAGAATAAGCCTAGCTAGCTGTACAAACACCAACCCCAGAACCCCTTACAGTTCATTTTTCAAACAGTTTGACTAATCATTTGCCTCTAAGCTGAAAAGAATGAGACATGGAAATTACAAAACTAAAAATGCAGTAGATGAAGAGATAACGATAGAAATATTTTTAGGAATGTTACATACACCTATTAAGCAGGGCAGTTTCACCCATTTTAAAGTGCATGAGAATATACATTCTCAGTGTCTTTCTCATATAATGAGCTACTCCAACCACATAAAACAGAGGGTTTGCAAACGTTTTGAGAAGAGTGGCAAAAATCACTGATTCTCTTCTTGCAAGCGTCACTTAGACAATTTTGGGAAGGAGTAATAGCTGAGATTCTTGGATACGCACATTTATTTATTTATACATGTTCTATATTTGTCATTAATTACAATTAAATTTGCCATAAGAAATCCTGCCAAAAAATGAAAGGAAGTCTAAGGTGTGACAGCTCAAGATACTGCCCTCTGCACGTCCTGGACATAGTGACAAGCCAACTGTGTTTGAGTACCACTCTATGGCACTGGGGCCTGGAGTTACCTAACCCACAGATGAGCATGAAATAACTAAATGCACCTGTCAGGATGGGTGCTACAATGAGCACTTTTGGCTAACATCAAAGGTTGAAACAATATTAATTTCATGAACTTTAATCATACTTTCACTTTTAAATGGGATCCATTCCTATTATGGTACTAGAAACCCAAAAGATTGGAGAAATAAAAAAGGTGCTGTTATATGGATTCTGACTCATTGAAAACAAAGAATGTGTTCTTGTAGCTGACCATAATTTGTGCATGTGTGGCTTGTCGATTACCTTCATAGAGGAAGAGTCTGTTTAGGAAATGTGACTTGGCAGACTGTACATGGAAACCTTCCAAAAAGTTCTCAAAAATTCTTTAATGTTCATTTAGCTATTTTTGTGCCTTTTTTCTTGTTTCTCCTTTGAAACTGTGTTCTGTGTGGCAAATGAAGAGAGACGGGGCATCCCATTCTTATGTGTGAATTACATCATCACTGTTTTTGTTATTACTAACCATCTACTGAATTTTTGTCTGAAGTGACTTGAGATCCAGGTATTTTTACTTCAGGGGTTAGGTATAAGTGCCTAATGAAAGACTATGCAAGGTGTGTGCAGCTCTTCTTTGGGACTGTCTTGGCTCTTCAATATTCAAAACTTTTGTAGAACTTATTTTGTCCTTGGATTACTTGTATTGCATGAGCACAATCTGAAGTGACACACGGAAAAAAAACTCTGTTAGAAACTGTTTCATCTACTGTAATAGCTTACAACTATATTTACCCTCTGGTTTACTCACTGACATCACAAGGAGAAACAACTGTAATTGTGGACACTGATGACAAGCGACAGCAGCACTCCTGTTGGAAGGGTGGGATTAACAGGGCTCCAGCCCCAGGCTTCAACATAAACAAAACTCCAAACTAAAAAAAAATAATTTGATAGTTTACAAGCCTGTTACTAAATGACAGCAGCTGCTAACAGACCGTTAGCAAACCAACCTGTCCTACGTTACCCTTAAAAAGCAAAAGAATTTGAGAGTTTACAAGCTGTTTATAAGTAATCATGATCATTTAATGACAGCTTGCAAATGGTCAAACTGTTCTGCTTTTAAATGGTAGCAATGAGCTATTAGGTTACATTGCCACCTTAATAAATGCTTTCACGTTTACATTCTCTTTGGACTTGTGTAATATTAAAAGCATTACTGAACAAAACTAGGAGGTCATTTTGGGTAATTCAGAGCTGACACAAGTTGTGGCTCCTTTTTTCAGACTTGTAAATAAGAGAGGCAATAATTTCAAAGCCATGTTGAAAAAAATAAAAATAATGTTAGAACCAACAAAGATATTTCAGTTAGACAAGGTACTTTTCCTTGTGAGGTGTAAACAGTGTATTTATTAATAGTTTGCCTTACACAGAGGTAGCTTTATAGGACTATTAGCATTATGGGTCAATTTACATGTAATAATAAAGGCATTCTAGATAAGCTTTTGTGTAGGCAAATCTATATATAGGCAGTCACAGTGATATTATGAGCATATACACACCATAATAACAATACCCTGTACATAGTAAAGTCTGTCAAAATTTTAAGAAGTGTATTTTCATTACTGTTGAACAGATATATATATTTTTTTACCTCAGAGTAGTATACCAGAAGCAAGGGAGCTATATGGGCAATTTATGGTTACAAGCTACCCCCCCTTTTCAATGAACATTTTACTATAAAGTGTATTTTATGTTTAAGGTCCTTAAAATAATAACTTTAAATGCATCATATTTATTCATTACATGAAATCTATTTTATGCAAGCTTAAATGTAATTGGTTTTAAATGTGTTATGTGATCTGCCACAACATTCTTAATTGTGTTATTCTGGTGAAGTCTCTCAAGAAAGTGAGATGAAATTGCTCAATTCTGTATTCAGTAGCTCCTTTGACGTATTGTTGTTTTAGTTGTTTCATACTCCAGTTTTTGCATACACACACACACACACACACACACACACACACACACACACACACACACACACACACACACACACACCCACACACACACAAAGACAATTGGTACAGTGATGTTGAATACCACTGGACTGCATATACACTGGTCAACTGCTAGGAGACAGATTGCTGGTTGACTGCCAGGAGAACTGATGGACTACTCTAACTGGTCATCCACTAGAATCTAGTGGGCTGGCAGTAGAAATTATCAAAAGGTAGCTGCTAAGTGCTATATGCTGGTTGTGCACTGTGGAAATATAATAGGGGAAATGATTCGGTCAACAACCTCCTGCTGTACGGGATTATGGCATACTGTTATGGGATTATGTTTTGCATACAAATGGTTGACTGACTGCTGGTTGACAAAGCAAAGCTGCCTACAGTGAGACAAGTGCAACTAATAATGGGACTAGGGCATTCACGTGTGTAATTTCCACTCATTATATGAAGACAGTCTGACTAATTGATCAGTGTCTGTTTTTTAGGGGGTCATGCATATGTGTGCGAAATGGTTTGGACTTGGCTACGTATGAGTGTGTTTAGTAAAGACTGCTTTTTGTGCATTTCCTCTTCAGATGCTGGTGCTGTTGGGTGCTCCAGTGCACACATTCTTTTGTGGTATGAAGGTGGTCCTTAAAGGGCAAAGTTATGCAGAATGGACCCCAGAAAGTACACTATGTTGTACGTGCCTCTGTTACCAAGGATACTCTGCTGTCTGGCTTCATGTTACAGACATACCTTCCTCTTTGGTAACATTCAGAGCTTTCTGTTTTTGCTCTTTTGGTTCACACTGAACCTGTTGTGCTCTGTGTGGATCAGGTCCAGCAGTTCTCATAAAAAAAATCTATCATCCACTCATCAGTATCCTGAGCCTTTGGTGCTGGATGCGGTATTATTCATCCTTGACTGTCTAATCTCCTGCAGGTCAGTTACAGACCACAGGGATACTGAATACACTGTCATGCTCTATTATCTCCTGTGCTGTTTTCTGCTACATCTCAGCTCCTTGTTCCCTTGCCATCATGGTGACCCCGATACTTGTATTTTTGTTAGTCATTTAACTAGTGTAGCACTAACACTGCTCATTACTGCATGACCACTTGCAGTGGTACACAAAGCCTTCTACAACAAACTTCCTCTTGCCCTTTTGAGATGTAATTGTACCAAGGAGTTGACCTATGGCTCTTGGGGCAACCTCACGGTCCTCCTACCCATCTCTATGCTCATCTCTGCCATGTTGACAAAGCAATGGTATTAATACCAGGCAGCAGCAGTTTGTCTTTCTAAAGCATTGGTAGCCTGTCCTTTAGCAGGTGAGCAGACTCTCAGCAGTACCCATCTTCTGGAGAGACATGCTCCATGCTTTTCCATCATCAAAACATAGGGGCTTGCACATGCCAATACTACTTTAAGAACATGCATGTATGCTACTCTAGTCCAAGCATGCATACAGATGAGCACACTTTCAATAGCTGTGCACTTAGTCAGCAGGTGCAGTCAATGACATAATTTCAATAGCCACATTTTTTTTCAGTAAGACAGAAAGCACAGCAAAGGATTACTTTTCAACCTTCGGCCCTTCAACAGTCAATAAGCATATGTATTCCCTCTCCTTAAGGTGAGAACTGATCATGGCAAGCCATTGCCTAAGCAGTTATCAGAATTTTCTGGTAAATGGCCGAAGTCTCCACCCCCAGCTGCCTATGCATACAGTCACATATGGGAGGGCCTACTATGCCTTTACCTTTCACAAGAAAGTGCCTGCTCTCCTATATGCACCCAGAGAGGCTTCTGCAGTTTGCAACCGGGGATCCAAGTGTATGTCTGCAGTGTGGTATGCTGCACTCCCAATCCTCTGCAGGACTGCCCCCCCCCCCCCCCCCCAGACTGGCAAGCTAGCATCTGTTACTTTCTCCCACCCACCCCTGCTCAGCTGCTCCTGTGCTTTGACCACTGACTGAACTAGGGTCATCTGGGTCACATTTGGTTTCAGTCTTCAACCTCTATCACATGGACCTAACATGCAGTGACAAACATCTTCACAGTATCTAAAAAACAAATGATCCTCTGACAATTATAACCTCACAAGAAGTTAACCAGTTCTGTCTGGTTAGTGCCAACACCTCTCACTTTTCCAGAATATAGATACAGTTATTCTTGCATCTGCAAGTTGCAAACAAAATTCTCTAAAAGCAAAGAGAAGATACTGAATAATAGTGTTAGTGGAAGTACAAATGGCACCAAAGGACACACATGGGTTATGGTAGCAAAGAAGGCATGAAGTAACAGTGTCATGGGAGGCATGGATGACAGTGTCAGAGAATCAGTGTTGATAAAGAGACATGGGGACAGAGTCACAGGACACAAGAGATGACACTGTCAGAAGTAGCATGGATATACAGCATCACTGCTGACAGAAGAGACATGGTGGGGTGACAGTCTCAGAAAGCAGATGGATTACAATGCGCCTGAATTTTGTATTTGATGGAGGAGTCATGGAGTGACTGTGTCACATGACTCATAGGGTGGCAGTCTCAGATCCAAGGCACCTGTGGGCATAAAAAACAGTAATGTGCACCTTTCTTAACATGTGACAGCTCAGAAAGGAAACTGTAGATCATCCAGTCTAACAGTCATCATCCTGATTTCTTTTTTATACAGACAAGTTCTGTGTCACTGCTAGACAGAGGCACAGTAAACTAACCTTAAATGGGCTATATTCTGTGACCTACTATACAGAGGCACAGTCAATTAATCTAAGAAGGGTGGTGAAAGCCAAACGCACTCTGGCTAGGCTTGTAAATGCCCTAGGGCAGATAGCCTAATATCAACCTATGAACCTATGAACCTATGAAAAAATAAGTAACAGATCAGTAGAGAAGCTGAAATTCACTGGAAATGCAAATACCACATTTCTATTATTTCTCCAACACAGAAAGCTCATACCTTCATGTTAAAGGTTTACAAATATACCTTAAAGCTAGTGGAAAAGGTCAATGAAGAAGCTGTTTCCTAAATGGGTCCTCAATCTTTCAGGTTAGCAGTTTGATAACATAAAAAAATCACTTTGATAATGTAAATAATAGCACTTTGGTAATATAGATAACAGGTACAGTCTGTGAAAATTCTATTTTACTTTTGTAAAACTAACAGTCACAACAGTGGTATATGCTGTGTACCACCATTTTGTGTTTTGCCTCAGTTTTCAGCCATTTGCCGTAACACATTTCTGATTTTAATGGAAATAACAGAACTAAGGGTATGTGTACTTCTGAGATGCGTCGGATTCATTACTGTGTATCACCAGTTTTCCAAACATAAAATGAAGATACCACGAGTAGTTCCTTGTACATTTTTCATTAAAAGTGATAAACTGGAATAGGTGTCACCATTGCTCTGGGAGGATTTTTGTTATATTCACTCTACTTTAGCTCATGCTGGCAGTAAGGTGGTAGGGTATGTCATCAGTGCCACTGGAATAAGTCAGATAAGGTAAAACAGTCAATCACTGTCTCTCTTAACTATTGTAAACAACTACAGCAACAATGATACATATTTTAAGTTCTGACAGCTGCAATGCTGCTTACTGCATGTCAAAATGCTGAAAAAACTGAAGAAATTTGTCTGAAAAATAAAATTATAACAAAACACAAAATTCTAACTTGCAATAGAGATTCTTAAGATTTACTAATAAATAAAGCCCTAAATCCAGTCAAAATTCTAGAAAAGAAAGGTCACATGATGAAATGTGCTTTTGTCCTGTGGTTTTAGGCATACACACATGGTCACTGCAGCTACTCGAAATTTAAATGTTACTTAGTTTTAGACCAGGTACCTGTTACAACAGCACAGTCAGTTTATCAGTTTATATCATTTTTACCAACTATTTCTTTGAAGATCTGTTCAACACAATCTACATTGCACCTCATCCTCTTTCTTTGTGAAAGCAGTACTAAGACACTGTCCCAATTCTCAAACTCAGTCAGAAGATTGCTCCAGTATTCTCTGAAACCCATTAAGAATTTAAACTGTTACTTTTATTGCAGTAGGTGTTGCAAATGAAACAGAAGTAGTACAGGATTTCTGCCACTACCAAATATGCAAAATAGCTAATGAAACCCATCCATCCATTCTTATTTATTTTCCAATAATCCACTTTATTCTTTAAAAGATCATGGGGATACCAGAGCCTATCCCTGCGGCTAGTAGCTGCAGGGCACTGAGACCTATTTTGGGCATGGCATTGGTCTGTTGTAGAGTGCACACTCTCACTTACTCATGTACACACCTACAGGCAATTTAAAGAATGCCAGTTCATCTGCTACATGTGTTTGGGAGGTTTAAGGAAACCACAGCAACCAGAAAAAAAAAATACATACACAAGGGAGGACAAGCAGACTTCACAATGAAGACACCTCGACCAAGAATCAAAGTGAACAACCTCTTGTTGTTATAATGAAAATGTTAAAGAAAACCCTAACTACAAATTACTGAAGAAAGACATCCCTTTTACTTGGATACATTGAAGTACACCCTGGAATACAGCATAAGCCCCAAAACCCAAGTAATATAATGGAAGGATTTACTTTAAGAGCGCAGTACTAAGAGCTGGTTTTCTAAATATAACAGCTCTGTTAGTTTAGAGAGATACAGCCCCAACTATGATCCATGTGAGCCAAGATCAGTTAACAGCATGGGCACCTACTGGAGCTGACATGGCAAAGGAGGGTATTGCAAGAATTAATTAGCCTGATCACTTTCCTCAGTGGGATGGGGAGGGAGTTACTGTCTGGACACACTCTTGGAGAAGACCAGAGATTAATTAGGGGTGCTGTATCAAAGGGCAGGATCGACAGCATACACTGCATGCAGATGTGAGGACATACTTCATAAAGATCCATGTATGCTAATCATTAAACAGCATGCATCGACGGAGGGTAGGGCCTAAAGTACAAACAATGTAATCCTTAGCATGCAGATGATGACCTACACTTCCAGCTTGTTCAACCCTCTCCCCTGGGAAAAGAATGACTTAATTAGCTCTCATACTGAGGAATGGGTCTAGCAGCACCTGAGAAGGAGGGCTTGATGGTCAGTGTTTGTGACCATTGTAAAAAAAAGTTACTAAATGGTTGAATTAAAATTTTAATTTGACATACTGATAGAAAGAAGTGCAAGAACTCTACTCCTGTTTTAAGAGAACTGTTGATTTTCAACACTAAAACATTTGTTTCCAAGCTAAGTAATTATTACTGTGGTCTTTCTTGAAGTGTGGTATACTACATTAATAATGCCATATGTTCTAAGCCTCTCAGACGTACAATTATGTAAGTAAACTGCCACAATGATTCTCTCCTTCTGGCGTTCAGTGAATTGTAACTACTGGACTACTCTCCTCTACTGTAACCCTGGCCATTGTTACGCATGATACAATGAAGCTATACAATAACTGTCCACTAGATGGCAGTACACACAATAAAAAACCCCAAAACATCTGTAAAGGTTAAGGAATGATTACTGCTACAGTTTTGGACTGTTCATTAATGTACACCAATGGGATGTCTGTATACCATTAGTCTAAAGAATTCTGAATAAAAATGAAGCAAGGTAGCTTAAATGTAAGTTTTTTACGTTTTCACTCCTTTCAAAGGCAAGGTGCTCTGCAATTTTTGCAGACATGCTTTCAACATGTTGTTAAAGAATCGCATTCTGTAGCCTCAGATTGGTATGTTTTTAACTATCCCATTATGACAGACAATATGCTTTCATCATAATTTACCATAATATTAAGCAAAATCATTGCAAAAGGACAAGCACAACCAGCTGAAAACAAAAATGGAAAGAGCAGAGTAACCCATTTTTAAATTAGTTTTCTTAACTCAAAGCTAAAAAAACAAAGACAAAGTTTCACAGCACAATGCAGAGCAAAGGGCAATGCTAGTATATCCAAAAGGGCACAGATGTTTTGTACTGGGCATGCACAATTCTGAAACTTTTACTTACTTCCTCTGCTGTAACCATAGCGATTACATTCACTCCCTGCTCCCATACCATCTGCCAGAAATCATGGCACGTGTGTGGTAAAGGTCCCTGGGTCGCAATGTAATGCCACTGTTCTCCAGCAACAATAACCTAAGGAGAAGAAACCACCAGTCACTATCTAGCACATAAGAACAATCTTTCTGACAGTCAAGTAAATGTGTGAAAATGCAGCATGACATTACATCAAAATGATTTAATTAATATTACTTTCAATTACAAACTTTAAGATGTATTACAATATCTGAAATGCCTCCTTTTCTAGTAGCTACAGACATTTGCAGCTTTTTTACTCAGCAGTACACCTCCTAGGTTAGCCCCTTCCATCTTAATCATGTAAGCCATGAAAAAGACAAAAGTACAGTTCTGAAAGAACACTGCGGCAGGTTCTTGTAAGCAGCACGTTGAGCTGCGAACAGTACACTGAAAAGTTTCTAGCCAGCCTCTCATACAGAAATGGCATTTGACTTGGTCGATTCTCATGCTGGCCATTGCTTTAAAAAAGGGCTTCCCTGTCACTGGAACTGTGCCACATATGGGATAAAGCCTTCACTGCAACCTGGGGGATCTGGGTTTGAATCACAAGTTGGGTGTCTGAGGTACTACAGAGGGAACGATGGGAGTGCCCACCCTGGGGGGAGGATAGTCATAAGATGCACCTCGCAGTTGACTGGCAGGGATACACATATAGGGCAGTGCATTGGCTAGGTCATCACTGAGGCAGGACACCACACCAGTACACCTACTGTATGTCTGCCATGAGAAACTGAGGGTTTAACAAAAAAAATCCTTCTCACAGCAAATACGATGCTGCACTGAGGTGCCACAGTCTCTTTACCAGCCTTTCTGAATATGAGTCAGTGAAAGTCCAGGGGAGTCTTGTTTGGTTCAGTAGAACTGGTGAATAAGAAGTTCTCAGGGGCAGCTGATTGTTACTTCTGAAGGGGC
This sequence comes from Protopterus annectens, assembly GCF_019279795.1. NCBI lineage: Eukaryota > Metazoa > Chordata > Ceratodontiformes > Protopteridae > Protopterus > Protopterus annectens. The sequence goes on from NC_056725.1 coordinate 551,524,851, forward strand.
AAAAAATATTAAAAAAAAAAGCAGTTTCAGTGCACTTTATTTAGTTCTCTGTCACAGATATACAGAAAACATCAGAAGCATAAATAACAGACTTCATGAAATCAAAAAAGAGATGAGGAGGAGAAGAAGGTTAAGTGAAATGCTGAAGGAAAATAAACAGTCTGTTGCGGGAGCATCTGTGTTCATTTGCAATAAGCTGTAACATAAACTGTACTATGACTACAGCAGTTCATTAAAAAAAACAACAGCTGATGTAAGTAGAAATGCATCACAAGCAGTCTGATCAGCTAGCTGGGGTAAATACATCAAGGAGGGTGAAAGTCTTAAAATTACAACAAAGGAATGACATCTTTACAAAACATTAGTGGATACAGAGCTTCCTGCAACTTTATGAGCAATCAGTTACTGTTGAGCTGGTTGAATTTGCAATGTACCATCCTAAGGTGCAGAGTGTCCACCAGACAAAGATGGCCAAGCATCAAAGCTAGTGAAGAAGCATACTCTGTGCCTTAACATCACCAAACTGACTAAAGAGAAACATCGGCCAGGCATACTGTGTGCCTTAACATCACCAAACTGACTAAAGACAAACATCAGCCAGGCATACTGTGTGCCTTAACATCACCAAACTGACTAAAGACAAACATCAGCCAGGCATACTGTGTGCCTTAACATCACCCAATTGACTAAAGACAAACATTAGCCAGGTAGGGCAGACTTAACAGGCTTTTGCATTTCAGCAGGCAGACTAAAGGGAATATGCTAATAGGCCACAGCTAGACAATAAAGAAAACTTCAGAAGCTGACAAAATCCCAGTGAAACTGGAAATTAATTAAATGCCCATCATTCAGAAAAATCTAGGAGAATATAAATGCCCCATAAAAATACACAGCACTCTGAAAATGTCCAAAAGAACAGAACACTACTTTTTTTAGAGATGGATATTAAAATTACAGAAGCTAATCTTGGGAAGTCACCATATGAAAACATTACAACACAAAGTACACAGTATGACAACGCAGATTCAGAAAGTACAATTGTATACACTTACCATAAATGTAGATGTTCGAGTGTATTCACTATTGCTTTCATCACACTTGGGTTATCTGCCTGCAGGCAGCCCTTAGTCGGCCTGAATACCAGAGAATTAGTATTTCTGCATCAGATGCTATCACTCCAGGACTGACATCAGGTCGTCAGGGATATAAAAACAGGCAGCCGATGCCATTACATCAGTTTCTCTTGCCCCAAATGTCAGGAGCCCCCCAAATAGACAGCTACGTTATGGTGGGGAAAAGACCACCAGTAAAAAGTAAATACCAATACAAATTCCCCTGAAATGGGTGAGTAATAGCCATAGAGAGGAGAGAGAGAGATAGAGAGAAACCAGGGGGCTGGAGGGAGGGAAACCAGGACTGCAACAGTGAATACACTCGAACATCTACATTTATGGTAAGTGTACACAACTGTACTATGTTCTTCATGTTTCACTGTTGCAGTCATCACACTTGGGTGGATTCCCAAAGCTGAAGAATGGGTGGAGGCAGTCAAGAAGAGTTAGGGCTGGCTAGAATGCCCTGCAGGACTGCTGTTGCAAAACCTGCCCTGGATTTGGAGAAGACAGGCAGGTGGTAATGCTTGGTCAATGTATGAACAGAACTCCATGTTGCAGCTTCCAGGATGCCCCTGGTAGGGACTCTCTGAGAAAGGCTGTAGAGGTAGACATTGCCCTAGTGGAATGTGTTCTGACCCCCTGTGGGGTTGGTTTCCCATGATGCTTGTAGCAGAAATGGATGCAGTGTGCTATCCATTTGGAAATTGTTTGCTTTGAAATGGCCTTGCCCTCTACCCCTGTTACAAAGTTGATTAGCAACTTGTCAGATTTTCTGCAGGGCTTAGTCCTAACAAGGTAGAATCTGAGCTGTCTGTGCACATCCAAGGAGTGCAGGATCCTTTCTCCTTTACTTTGGGGATTAGGGAAGAAAGTAGGCAAATGGATGGAATGGTTGAGAGCCACACTAGACACCACTTTAGGCATAAAGGAAGGGTTAGTCCTGAGGGAAACTCTGTCAGCATGGAAAATAATGAAGGGTTCCACAGCCATGAGTGCTTGTAGCTCTGACAATCTTCTAGCTGAAGTGATGGCCAGAAGCAGGGCTGTTTTCCAAGAGAGGAATTTTAACTTTGCTGACGCTGCAGGTTCAAAGGGGAAAACGTGAGTTTTTCCAGTACAAAGTTAAGGTCCCAAGCAGGGGTGGGTGCTCTCCTTGGTGGCCTTAAGTTGTTTGCCCCTCTCAGGAACTGTTTGATAAGAGGGTGTGAGAAGAGATGTGGCTCAGTGTTGAAATGAGTCAAAATGGCTGAGGCATGTATCTTAATGGAGGAGAAGGACAGGCCTTTGTGGAGTAGATCTGCTAAGTAATCCAGGATTAGAGGCAGAGAGGGCATTGTTGTGTCCTCTCCTTTAGATTGAATCCAGGAGCAGAACCTTTTCCACTGATTAGCATAGGATTTTCTTGTACTGGGTCTTCTGCCTTCGAGAATGACATCCAGCACCTGCTTGCTTAGGATTGCAGGGGGAGAATTCAAGGAACAAGCCAGGCTGCAAGGTTTAGGGTTTGCAGCTGTAGATGCAAAATCTGTCCCTCCTGCTGAGACAGCAGGGAAGGTGTCTGATGTAGGTGCCAGGGTGGCACTGCTGTCAGACTGCATAGGCGTGGGTACCAGTGCTGGCATGGCCAGTCTGGGGCAAACAGAATTATCATTGGTTTGTCCTTTCTTATCTTGAGTAATACTCTTAAGAGAAGGGGCAGAGGGGGAAAGGCATAGATTGAGAGACTGACCCACTAAAAAGATAGGGTATCCACTTTCCAGGCCCTGCTGTGAGGATTCCTGGTGCAGAATTTGCTGAGCTGGAGGTTGAGGGGGAAGGTAAAGAGATCCACCTCTAGGGTCCCCCACTTCTGAATCAGAAGGTTGAAGATGCTGGGCTCCAATTGCCATTCATGTGGGTTTAGTAGATTTCTGCTTAGGTTGTCTGCCAGTGAGTTTTGTTTGCCTGGCAGGAATTGAGCTTGCAGATGGACTTGCATGTCCAAGGCCGTGTTCCACAGGGCCATGGTTAACCTGCAGGTCCCCCCTGCTTGTTGATGTACCACATAACTGTGGTGTTGTCTGTTTTTATTAGCAGTTATCCTGGAAGCAGTAGGGATTTGAAAGCTGTCAGGGCATTCTGCATAGCTAGCATCTCTTTTTGGTTGATGTGCAGATGAATTTGACTTGAGCTCCAGTGGCCCTGAATGCATTTGCCGTCCATGTGTGCTCCCCAGGCATAGTCTGATGTGTCTGTGGTTAGGGTCTGGGCGGCGTAGGGTTGAGTAAAGGGCAGTCCCTTGTTTTGGCTGCATGCTTCTGCCCGCCAAAGGAACTCTGCCCTTAGGGTATGATAGGAATGTCTGTTTCCAAGTCCTGAGAATGTTGGCACTAAAGACTTTTTAAGTACCATTGAAGTTTCCTCATATGGAGTCTTGCATATGGAATTAACAGTATACATGAGGCCATGAACCCTAGGGCCTGCAGTATTTTTCTTGCAGATAGCGGGGCTCTGGTGGCCATTTGTTTGAAGTAGGCTGTCAGATAGACTTGCTTTTCTGAAGTGAGGAATGCCATCTGGGATGTTGTGTCCAAGCTTGCTCCCAGGAATATAATCTTTTGACTGGGTACCAGTTTTGATTTCTTTTCATTGATGGTGTACCCCAAGGAAGTGAGAAGGTTTTTCACAAATGTCAGGTGCTGTAACAGAAATTCCTGACTGTCTGCCTGAATCAGGCAGTCGTCCAAGTACGGGTAAATTTGGAAATTTCTCTGCCTGTAGTATGCAATGGCTGGAGCCAGGCATTTTGTGAATACTCTGGTTGCAGTAGATAAGCCAAAGCGAAGTGCAGAGAAGTGATAATGCATAGATTCTGCCCTGAAATGTAGATACTTCCTGCATGACTCCCTTATGGTGATGTGCAGATAGACCTCTTTTAAGTCTAGGGTGACTAACCAGGCATCCTCGGCTAGCATAGGAAGAAGCTGTTGCAGGGTAAGCATTTTGAATTTTGGTACCACCAGGAAGGTGCTGAGAATGGAAAGATCCAGGATTGGGCGTCAAGAGCCTTCTTTCCCAGCTAACAGGAAGAGTCTGGAGTACAATCCTTGACCACCCCCCCCCCCCCGTTCCACTGGAACCAGCTGAGTAGCTCTGATATTTAGCAGGGAAAGTACTTGGCTTTGAGCCTCTGCCCACTGGTTTGGAGGAAGGTCTGGAAACCCACTTTGGGTTGGCAGTGAGTGGAAATAAAATTTGTACCCCTGGGATACAATGTTGAGGACCCATCGGTCCTGTGTGATGGACATCCAGTTTCTTGCATGAAGGGCAAGTTTTCCTGTTAGGGCCACAGGCAATTGGGCAGGACAGGAGTGGAGTAAAAAAGTCATTGTGAGTTTTTTCCGTAAGGAGGTGGCTTACCAGTCCCTTCTTAAGGGGTGGTGGCACTCCATTGCTTAGATCTCTAAATATCCTGAGACTGTAGTCTGGGTGGTCTGTTACCCCTGGGTCTGGTTTGAGAAGGCCTGGAGGGGTCTGGAAAGGACCAGTGTTTGGAAGGGCAATGCCTGCTGAACCTAGGGGGTTGCACTTGTAAGAATTCTTTAACAGTCTGCATAGACTTAGCTTTTTCTTCCATCTTTTTGAGAACCTCTTCTGCTTTGGTGCCAAACAAACTGTCCTTGTTTAGAGGAACATCTAGTAACTTAGATTTGACATGGTCTGGCAAGGTCTGCTCCTTGAGCCAAGCATATCTTCTCAGTACACAGCCAGTGACTGCTGCCCGGCAAGACGCTTCTAGGGTGTCAAAGCCACACTGCAAAGTATGCCTGCTGACCTGGCTTGCAGAGTGCATAAGCTCATGAAAATCTTTATTTTCTGCACATTCTGTAAAGGTTGCCACTTTTTGTTTAATAAGTTCCATAATATGCTGCTGGTACTTCAGCATATGAAACTGGCAATTCAATGCCCTAATAGCCAGAGTTGCAGAGGTATATACCTTTTTACCCCATCTGTCCAATGCTCTGGAATCCCTGCCTGAAGGGGTGGGATTCTTGGCTGTAGTTGCCTTGATACCTTTAGGCCCCTGGGAAATGATCTCTGGGTCAGCAGTAGGATTCTTGAAAAGAAATTTGTGTGTGTCAGGTACTCTGTAGTACCTGTCTGGTTTCCTAGGGGCAGGAGGAAAAGTGTCAGGAGTAAGACTGGATTCCATAAAAACATCATCAACAACATCCAGGACAGGGGGTGTAGCTAAAGGCCTGTGCTGAGGCAACTCTAGGAATTCTCTGAGTCTCTTTTTGGACTGAGGATAGTCTTGGCATTCCCAGTGGAAATGCTTTCTTAAAAGTATGCAATGTTTCACCAAAAAGAAAAAATCCTCTGGAGGGGAGGCAGAGGGAATGGATTCCTCTGCATCTGAATCCTTATAAGCAGATAAGGGCATGTCTTCATAATCAGAAACCTCAGAGCCATTGGACTCCTGGTCTGTAGATGCTGTAGGGGACTGGTCTCTTTTTCTCTTAGCAGGGGAAGGCTGACTTCCCATAATCAGCGTAATAAGGTCTTTAGCCATTCTGAGCATTTGTTTTTGGGGCATGGGAGCAGATGCATGTGCTTTTCTGGGTGTAGTGCGTACTCTGGGCCTAAGAAACTCGGCAGTTTTAGATAAAAAAAAGTCGGTTTGAGTTGAACATTAGTTGAGCGAAGAACTGCCTCAGAAGCTGGTGCCTGCACAGCGGCTCTGGATCCATCCAAGGTAGACACATCCACAGGTTCCATAGTTGAAGAAGAGTCTCGCGGCATACCAGACTACAAATGGGTCTCAGTAGAGGCCTGCGAATCCAGTGAAGCGGGCATCAAGGGCTGTGAAAGTGCCTCACTGAGGACTGGCGACTAGCTTAATGGAAGCGTCGTCGGCAGCTTTGGACCTATGCGGTCTGTCTCTGTCTTTATACTTACATTTTTTCAGAATATCGGTAGTCGGATGGCTAACTGAAGCCATTTCGGAATACGGAGATGGAGAGCAAAAGAATTTAGCGACAAAGAGAGCCCGACGACGAATGGTTCAGGAGTTAAACAAAGCACAAAACCGACAGTGAGGTATGTCGTGGTCTGGGCCTAAACAGGTGACTCAGTAAGAATGAAAATCTCTGTGAGGTATTTGCTTTCCACAGACAAGACAATTGTTAACTTTTTCTAACATCAGTTAGAGCAAGAAAAAAGGATCCCCAACAGGGTACTTAGCTTTAGAAGACTTCAGGATTATTAAATTCGTAAATGAAAATTCAGGCAGCGGCAGACTGGCACTTGCGAACTGCTTCTGCTTTGGCCTCCTCGGCAATAAAGACTGATGTAATGGTGTTGGCTGCCTGTTTTTATACCCCTGACGACCTGACTTCAGTCCTGGAGTGACAGCATCCGACGAAGAAATACTAAGTCTTTGGTATTCGGGCCGACTGAGGGCTACCTGCAGGCAGATAACCCAAGTGTGATGACTGCAACAGTGAAACACGAAGAACATCTGGACAAGGGTGCTTGGTATTCCTGGAGACAAGGGATAACGGATGAAGTCCCAGCACTATTAGACCAAGTCTAAGTCTTCAAAATGATTTCCTAGACAGGAATGAATGGTCTTCTATATTAGGAGACTTATTTAAAGACCATTTCAAGGCCTCTAAGATAATGTCATAGGTAGATCTGAAGGACCATGCTTTGGTTGCAATTTGACTCAAAGTTTTAACACTGACATGAAACAGATAATCCTCCAAATGACACATAAACTTACTTGGCTGGAATTTGAAGCAAAGCATTAAAACTGGTAATAGAGGCGCAAAGAAAGTAGTACAAGTGGTGGCATCTTGGAAATCATTCAAGCATGGAGATACACTCAGGTCACAAACTTCTGTTGGCCTACAAAATAAACAGCAACTGGGAGACCACCAGCCCCATGTGGCTGAGTAAGAAATGCAAAGACCTATCCCTCCTAGGTGCACACTGCTGGCAACCATCAACAGCAGTACACTTAGAAGAGATGCACACATAGCAGAGGCATATTGTATACAGCAGATGCAACCAAGAGTGTTACAAGATGTTGGAGCTAAAAGCAAGAATGTCATAGAATGTTGGAGGTAAAAGCAAGAGCAATACAGGATGTTGGAGCTAGACAGCAGCCCACAGTACTTTACTGAAAAAATACTCTGTCTCAGGAAGCATGAGTGTGGTCAAACAGAATTATACTGGTCTGCCTAATGGCATGGAGGGATAACTTTCATCTGTGATACTGGCGACCTGAGTCACATTAGCCGTCGGGGTTTCTAACGGTCAGTCATGGAGGGGAAGACTGAGTTAGGTTTACAGATTTCAGTTCTTATGGGGGAGGGTAGTCTACATTGCCTGTGGAGAAAAAATACCACTGTAGACCAGGGGATCAACAACAGGCATGCAGCATATAATCAAGTCTCCAAATACATTGGTTCCTAAAAATATTAAGTGTCCAAACAGACTAGCTCCTAAAAACAGAGGTGGCTAACTTCTCAGCACCCATGCCAATGGAAAATAGCTGCATGACTGCTGAATCATACAACAATGCACTGTATGAGCACGTACACAAATGCATGGACCTTGCCATACCAAATAGAACTAAGACTCTCTACTCCAAAAAAAAGGAAGCCAATCTGGTGGTCTCCAGCCATCAATAAACTCTACAACAGAAGGAAGAAACTGTTGCAGAAAAAAAACGAAGTCACAAGACTAGAAAACCTCCCTTATCAGTCTCAACAAAAAGCTGAGATCCCTTATCAAATCCTCTAAAGCCAGCTATGAAGGCAGAATTGCGGCTGATACCATAAACAACCACAAAGTCTTTTACAGCTATATCAGAAACCAATACCCATATTTTCTCTGCGTTATTGCACAATGGCACCCCCTATACTGAGCCAACAGATATAGCCAGAAAACTGGCCGACAGATTCAGTGCCAAATGTACCGTCCCCAGGGCCCTATCACAATACCAGAAGAAAGCGGGTCTATATCAGAACATCGAAGTATTAAAACTTCGAATTTTCTGATATCGAACACTATTCAGTGAACGCTAATAAAAGCGAAGCTGCAGAACAGAGAATTCTTTCCTCGGGAAAGAATTCGGTTGGCCGTTTCTGGGGCTTCGCTATTCTTAGCGCTGTGGTGGAAAGTTACGGGTTGGGTTCAGGTAAGTGTGCGATTGTTTGTACATTAGGGTTAGGGTGCGGGTTAGGCGTGTGTGCGATAGTGACAGACTTTAGGGTTAGGGGCGGTTTAGGTCAGTTAGGGTTAGGGTGCGGATTTGGGGAGTGTGCGATAGTGACGGACCTTAGGGTTAGGGTTTTGGTTAAGGTAAGTGGGTAGATAGTAGTGTATGCTTAGTTTAGTGTAGCGTTAGATGTAGGAATTTAAGTGTATGTGTGTGGTTGCTGTTTGTTTGATGTGCTTGTGTTGTGTGTATGTGTTTCGGAGCAGCAATTTTTTTTCATGGGAAAAAATTTGCTGTTCTGAATGTTCGATATTTTCATGTTTAGATGTTTTGGGGCTGATGAAATAGCGTTCGCTATTTTCATCTTTTGATAACGTGATATAAACGCAAGAAAGCTTGGTACCCACCATTTCTGCAGCACAGGTAAAAGCTGCATTGTCCAAAGCCAAGAATACACCATCCAAGGGACCTGATAATATCCCTGGCTGCATTCTACATGAGCTACAAAATGAACTGACACCACATGAGCTACAAAACGAACTGGCACCACATCTGTGTGCCCTGTTCCATCACAGCCTTACCTCAGGCTATGTCCCTAACGAATGGCACACTACTACAGTCATCCTGCTCCATAAAAGGGGCAACTACAAACCCTGGAAACTATCACCCCATTAGCCTGATGAGTCTGGTATGCAAAGCTATGGAGCGCATCATAATGGACCTGCTTAACAAAGATATAGGCAATCTCCAAACTCTTGACCCCACACAGTTTGGCTTTGTCAAGGGGAGATCCTGCCTGCTGAACCTGGTTGACTTCTTCAAGGCAGTCACCAAGGGTGTGGATGAGGGTAAGGCAGTGCATACAGCCTACCTCGACCTGGCCAAGGCCTTTGATACCATTCCCCCCCACTCAGGTATCATTGACAAACGCAGCTAATTAGGCATCAATCCTTACATCACTAGGTGGGTTGCAAATTGGCTCACAGACAGGACCCACAGAGTGAAAGTTGCGGATTCCAAGTCAGACTGTTGACCAGTCATGCATGGAGTCCCACAGGGCTCTGTCCTGGGCTCTCTCCTGTTTGGCATCTACTTCTCAGACATCCAGCCCAACACAGAAGGACACTGACTGACAAGGTTCACTGATGACTGCAAGTTAGGAGTCATTATCAACTCCCTAAGTGATGCTGACATCCAACAGAAGGGCATCTCTGAGACCAATGACTGGTGTCAGAACCATGGCCTGAATCTTAAAGCTAAAAAATGCGTTGTCATCCCCTTTGGAAAAAACTCAGTTCCCATGAATTACCATGTTGATGGGAGTCCACTGAACACTGAAGAGGCCATAAGAGATCTGGGCACCCAGGTCAACGGCCACCTCACCTTCGACCACCACATTGCCACTGGGATCAGAACGTCCTTCTACGTGGCACATCTTATAACCAAAGGTTTTGCATCCAGGAAGAAAGAGGTCATCATCCCTCTCTACTCATCCCTCATTAGACCAATCATCGAATATAATGCCCCATTTGGCATATACCTGACCAAACACCTACAACAGCTGGAGAGGCCACAAAAGGATCCTAGGCCTTAACACATGTCCTACACAGACAGATTCAAAAAACTTCAGCTGTTCTCAGTCCCTTATCGTCTAATTAGAGGTGATCTCTGTTTGACTTACAAAGCCATGTCTGACCCAGCCCTACCTGAAATGCTACACCTAAAGAAATCCCAATCCCCCCACACCACACACTCCAGAGATCACAACCTCATTACGACAATTAACAGAACATGCTGGAGGGACAGGTTCATCTCCCAAAGACTGCCCATACTCTGGAAAAAGCTTCCCATTCATGTCAAGCAGAGCACCTCGTTGGCCCTCTTCAAGAGAAATCTTGACGAGTGAACGGGTAACAGAAATTTCACTCCAGGGACCACTCCAGTTGCCTTACTGGATAGGGGCACTGTGAACTAACATTGGGTGGCACAGTGCCTGGGCAATTTTTTTGGGCTAGGCTTGTAAAGGCTCCAGGGCCATTAGCCTAGTACACACCTATGAACCTATAACAGTACCATCCACACAAGCTTCAACAGCCAAGTCCTGCCCCCCACAGAAAATATGTGATACATTTGCTGGCATAAACATCACTGATACACTTAGGTTCATAGGTTAATAACTTTGTTCAGTTAATAATCCGCATCTGGCTACAAGAACTGAGGCTAGAGTCTCACCAAGGCAGAGAGTAAAACCACTCCAGATGTTACAGTTTATTTAGAGCTTACAATGTTTAAAAGCTGAAAGAATCATAACTTCTCAAGCACCTTTAAGGGCATTGAATTTTTATCCACAAAGTTCTCAGGAACCAGTGCAGAGTTTGGTTTAGGATTCTCTTTGTTGGCCTCCAATACCTCATCTCTCACTTAATTTTTCATACAGATCTAACCTTCTCCCTAGGTAGGCAACTCATGTTACCTTTAATCTTCCATTCCTGATAGCAGTTTTAAAATAGTTTTACAAAGACCACTCTAAGATATGGTCCAAGCTTAGCAAGATACACATTTGGTGTGAAAATCTTTACAGTGGTCACATCTGTTAACTGATGGCTTGACATCACAAATGTAAGACCGAAACCTGCAGGCTCCAAAACTCCAAGAAATAAAATGTAATTCAAATTTAAACACTGTTACACTATTAAAGAGTTTTTGCAGTGGTCTTTTCCCCACTGTACCCTCATACTCCTACAACTTAAATAACGCTAACTCCAAGATAACTGTAACACACATAAGGAGGGGTACTTCTGAGGTATAAAAACTTGGTTCTGGGGTATATTCGTCATCATTACCACATGTAGTTCTGCTGCTTCTGCAGACTGCAGTTATTGTCATCAAGACTTCCAAAAGGTTCCACAGAAGACTCAGTAAGAGAAAATAATAAATCAGAGTAAATTTTCAACATAATACTGTAAAAATGAACTTAGAAAGTAAACAAATACTTACAAAATGTCTTTTGAAAGAAGCACTAGAAAAATATCTGACTGGAAATGTTTAAAAAGAACTGAAATCTGAAAGCATCCATAGCAGTCTGAATATTGTTTGCATAGCACTGACATCACTAAGTCATAGAAAGACACTGTAATGTATATAATATAATATAAGAAGCCACTCTTAAGGTTAAGCTGCAAGCTGGATGTTGCATGGTCCTTCCACTACCATCTTTTGTTGCCATGACAGTAAATGGAACAGATGCAGAGATGGCTTATCCATCTTTATTGATGCAGCTGTTAATAGTGGTCTAGACAGTAAGGAAAGAAGCCTCTATGTAAAATGGCATTACTTACACTAATGTTGTTGACTTTACAGAGGTGTGACTTAACAGTTGCGCATAAACCTTGCAAAAAGATGCACATAGCTGAAGGAGTAAGCAGAGCTTACATAAATAAAGTAAATAGGGACTACTGAGCAGTGACTTAGAATTGATATTCATCATCCTCTGCCCAGCAGTGCCTCAGGAACAATTGATAGCAGATGCATGGTGTATGGAATCAGACAATGAAATGAATCTGCTGAGAGACAGTGTAAAGTCAAAATAGCAATGTGAAAGGAAGAAATTTTCTCTTCAAATTCAAATACTCTACACCTTTTCAGAATGAAATCAATTAAGTATAAAGTCTGTTGTTTACAGACAATAAATAAATAAATAGTACCTAGTAACCAGCTCCACAATAAAATGCTTGAAAGAATACACAAGGCATATCTTGGAATTGTGACATGCAAAGAGCATGAAAGCTTATGTTTTGGCCATGTACTTCTCACCAAATGATGAAGATGATGGTGAGAAACTGTCAAATGTGAAGTAAGTTTCAGAAATGTACTGTGACAGAAAAAAAAGAACAGTTGTTTAAAATCTTACTATAACCATAGATGTCCTTCTCCTCCATGTTGCAGTATTCATACTGTGGAATTTCCAGCTCTCAGGCAACCCGATGTCGGCTCCTTATACAAAAACTTAAGTCTGGCTGCCGTAGGTGTGTGGGACGTCACATGTAGGGCTATAAACCCAGACCTCAGAACCTGAACCCAAAAGAAGAGACTATACGGCCAAGGAGAAGCAAAAACAAATGTCCTTGCAGGGCTCTAATGAGTGGCCTACAGTGAAGGTATACCCTAGAGAAGATAGAGGCTATCAGGGGGGTGGAGGGTGGGAAGGAATACTGCAACATGGAACAGAAGGACATCTATGGTTATGGTAAGATTTTTACACAACTATTCTATGTCCTTCTATTCCCATGTTGCAGTATTCATACTGTGGAAGAGTACCACAGTTAGGAGGAATGTTGGGAGGTGGCAGAGGTGGAAGATTCTAGGAATCCTTGCAGGATTGCCCTGGCAAACCCTGCTCTGGCCCTAGAGACCTGGTCCAGCTTGTAGTGCTTGGTGAAATTATGGACTATGGACCAGGTGGCTGCCTCCAATATGGAAGATGCGTTTAGTCCTTTTATAAAGGCCTTAGAGGTAGCCATGCCTCTGGTAGAATGCGCTCGCACTCCTTGAGGCAATGGTTTGTGATGATGAGAGTAGCAAAAAAGGATGGATTTTCTGATCCAAGAGGAAATAGTTTGTTTGGAGACTCCCTTACCCAAGGTCTTGGGATGGAAGGAGATGAAGAGTTGGTCAGACTTTCTGAAAGATTTTGTTTTGTCCAAGTAGAATCTCAGTTGCCTATGTACATCTAGGGAATGGAGGATCCTCTCCACAGAGTTAGTAGGAGAAGGGTAGAAGGTGGGTAGGTGAATGGACTGGTCTAAGGAAAGCTCATTAACTACTTTGGGCATAAAGGAGGGGTTAGTGCATAGGGAAACCCTGTCATTATGGAAGGTGGTGTAAGGAGGGCAAGCCATCAGGGCCTGTAATTCAGACACTCTTCTAGCAGAGGTGATGGCCACTAAAAGGGTGGTTTTCCATGTGCACATTTGCAGAGATGCTGTGCTGGCTTGCTCAAAAGGGGGTAGGATAAGCTTTTCTAGTACAGAGTTGAGATCTCAGGGGGGAGGAGGAATGGGCTTTCTAGGTGGTCTGATGTGTAAGACCCCTCTCAGGAAAAGTCTTACATTCAGTCTAGAGAGAAGAGGCGGCTGTAAAGGCAAGCATGCAGAAATGTCTGAGAGATGGACTTTGACAGAAGAGTAAGCTAGTCCCTCCTTAATGAGTCCACTGGTATAGTTCAGGACCAGGGGAGGATCTGCTAGAAATGAGTTTTTATTTCTCAGAGAACACCATTTTGAGAATCTCTGCCACTTGGACAAGTAGTTTATTCTAGTTGTTGGTTTCCTGGCCTCCCTCAGGACAGAGAGCATGCCTTCTGAGTAGTGTTGTCTAAAAGGGATCAAAAGTTGATCACCCACAGAGTTAGTTGCAGTAGAGACAGTTGTGGGTGCAGGAGGGATCCCTGTTGCTGAGTTAGTAGGTCCACCTGTTGGGGTAACTTGTGGTGATTGCCCTTGGCTACTGAAAACAGAAGGGAGAACCAGTGTTGCCTTGGCCAATAGGGAGTCACCAGCAAGATTTTTGGGTGTTCCTTCTTGATATTCAGAAGGACTCTTTGAATTAGAGGGAAGGCATATAGGAACATTCCCTGCCATGAAAAACTGAAGGCATCCACTCTCCAGGCTAGAGGTGAGTGAGTCCGGCTGCAAAATGTGTTCAGTTGTCTGTTCTGGGGGAAGGCAAACAGATCCAGTTGTGGTGTGCCCTACTGCTGGAGTATGAGTAGGAAGGTATCCCTGTGCAACATCCATTCGTGTTGCAGATACATTGTTCTGCTGAGCTAGTCCGCTTGCTTATTTTCCAGAGAGGGGATGTGTGAAGCTTTCAGGAAGAGGTTATATTTTGCTGCTCTCTCCCAAACTAGCAGGGTAATCCGACATAACCTGTATGCCTTTGCCCCTCCTTGTTTGTTTAGGTACCACATGATAGTAGTGTTGTCTGTCACAATGTGGAGTATCCCCAGTGGCGGGATGGGAAGGAAAACTTTTAGAGCTAAGAAACAGCAGTCATCTCCCTGACATTGATGTGCTGTTTTTGCAGGGGAGGGAACCAGCACTGTTGTACCCTGTAACCCTGCAGGGTTGCTCCCCATCCAAGGTCTGATGCATCTGTGTGCATAGACTGGAAGTGGGAGGGAGTTGAAGAGGAATTCCCTGGTTGTTGGAAACCTGCTGAATCCACTACTTCAGCTCTAATTTTAGACAGGGCAGCAGGGGGATGAGTTTGTCTAGAGGTTGTTGGCTCTGGGACCAAACAGTCTTTAAGTACCGCTGGAATTTCCTCATATGCATCCTTGCTAGTGGGAGCATGGGGATGGTGGCAGCCATGAGGCCTATAATTTGGAGAAACTGTCTTGCAGTGAAATGTGATTCTATCAACAGACTTAGAAAATGGGAGGAGAGGGACTGTAACTTGTCTGGAGGTAAGAAGGATCTCATTAAATCTATCCTGATTCTGCACCCCAGGAAAACCTTGTCCTGTTGTGGGAGGAGAGAGAATTTCTGGAGGTTGAGAGTGACACCAATGTTATTTAGAAGGGACATGGTGAATTGGAGATTTGCCCGAAGGGTGGACTGTGATTCTGCCAAAATGAGAATGTCGTCCAAGTAAGGGTAGATGTGAATTCTCTTGGTTCTGCCGTGGGTGATGGCAGGGACCAAGCACTTTGTAAAAACTCTGGGTGCCGTAGACAAGCCAAAAGACAATGCAGTAAACTGAAAATGAGTAGAGGGTCCAGAGAAGAACAGGAACCTCCTGTGGGAAAGAACAATTGACAGACAGGACAACAGGCCAGTGTGACATTGATGACTCTGACCTTGGACATGAACTGAAAAACCTTTATCGAATGCTTGATACTGAATCATCACCAATGACTGTGTTAAATGTCCTTATTTGCAACCAGTTACAGGACATATACAAATACTCATGTTTTTACTGTGCATTTATTTGACTGCACCTGTTACAGTGCCTACTGCAGAATGCAGCTTTTCTAAACTGAAGCTTATAAAGACGTACCTACACTCATTACTGACTCAGAAGAGACTTTCAGGCTTAGCTGTGCTCTCAGCTGAGCATGAAGTGGGACAAGGTTTATTGTGCAGCAGCTTCATTGAAGACTTAGGAAGAAAATTAGTAAGATACCAGTAAAACAAGTATGTTCACCGCACACAAAGGCAAAGAGGAAGCTGTAGGTCACCAACTTAAACTTAACTTTAACTTTTAACTTTTTTGCACCACAAAATAATAAAACATAAGTGCTTTTCTTAGATAAAATACATAAATTCATCAGATAAGGTCCAAAATTCAAATGAACGCATATATAGGCATACCTTGTCACATGACAAAACCACCAATTAATAAATTAAAGCAACAATGTATAAAAAGTAATTTGTAACACATAATTCCTTAAATTTCATAAAAAATACTGAAAGAAAAGTAATGAGTTAATTAAATAACCCAGTAAGGATTATATCCACTAATTAATTCCCCTAAGGAAATAAATATTTACTTACAAAAACATAAAAATGTATGTACAAGTATGTAAAAGAACACATAAAACTCTAAGTATGTGGACATCTTTCCTTTCCAGCAGTCTTGTAGAATGCTGTATGGCAGTAAATGTCAGGTTGCACCTTAGCCTCACTTGTATACTATTACGCTGTGCATTCACTCTGGTTTTCCTTACTCCAACAGGGAAGACCAAGTAGGACAAAGAGGAAGAAAAAAGCAGCAAGATTTGTTGTGGAAAGACAGAAGTGACAGGATTCATCTTAAGGCAAGGACAGTTAGGGGCGACAGGATTTGTCATGATGCAAGGACAGTTAGGAGTGGCAGGATTCGTCATGAAGCAATGACAGCTAGAAGCAATCAAAAGTGCCAGCACTCTGAAAAGCTGAGGAGCTAACTACACATTGAAGGTAAATGACACTCTGGTGTCTCTCATCTGTGTGCTTTTTGACTTCACCCATTTCCCTTTGGGTTTGAGTTTGTCTGCTTTCTGTGTAATCCCCACTGTTATCTATGCACATTTTGACTTCACCTGTTTCTCTTTAGGTTTGAGTCTGTCTGAAGTCTCTGTAATCCCCATGGGTTTCTCCTGTATCTCTTGTGCTGTAATCTTTCCTTTCCTACTTCAATCCCATGGCTGCCTCATGTGCCTTGCAGTCTGACTGTTCTGATGTCTGTACCAGTCTTCTGTGTTGTGTGGTGGGGTCAGTTTGTCTAATGCGTCTTCTGTATTTCAGTCTTGCTGTAGTGCTGCTTTCATCTTGTTTGGGCCTCTGTTCAGTCCTGCTGTAGTTTTGTCTTAGTCTTATGTGGGTGCCTCTGTCCTGTGTGTGGGAGTTTGCGTGGGTGTCTCTGTCCTGTGTGTAGAAGTCTGTGTGGGTATTAAATCAGTGAACGTTGATTTACAGACCCCATATAAGCGAAAGCTTACAGTCCCAAACACTCGGAACAGCGATTTTTTTTCCCGGGAAAAAAAATTGCTGTTCCACAAAAAAGTAAAAATAAAAACTTCTAAACATTACATAAAGTGGGGGGCTTTGCCCTCCACACCCCACGATGAGGGGGGCTGTGCCCCCACCCCCTTACTTAACTATACCAACTCCGAGATCGCACTACAGTGATGAAAATGGCAAAGTAACGGAGGCGGCCAAGCGATTTCTTTCCCAGTTAAAGAAATCGCTTATATTCCGTTTCGCTATTTTGCTGTTTCGTGCTTTCAAGTTCGATCAAGATGCATTCGAAGGATTGCGTCTTCAATTATATAACAGGGACCCATCTGTGTGAGTGTCTCTGACTACTCTTGTCATATTGCTGTCTTTGCCTTGTGTGAGTGCCACTATACTGTTTGTGAGTATCGCTGCCCTATGTCTTTTTAATTTTTCCAAATTTTTGGGGTTTCTAATACCATGATGGGAATGGACCCCATTCCTAAGTCAAAGTATGATTAAAGTTCATAGAATTAGTATTGTTTCAATCTTTGATGTCAGCCAGAAGTGCTATTTGTACCACTCGCAATGTGCCCAGTAATGACTCCTTCTGCAATTCGTACAGAGTTACATGTATCAGTAACATACCTGAATATGGCTGTAGATATTTTTTTATAAGACACATTGCTCCTAGTACTACTGGAACTATCTGGGTATCTTTCTTCCACATTGCTCTCATTTCTGCCTGCAAATCCTGATAGTTTATGATTTTGTGTCTCTCTGTATGCAAGAGGCTGTAGTCACTGGGTGTACAAATTTCTACGATCAATGCTACTTTTATCTTTTTTTCATGGACCACTATATCTGTTTTTTTGCATCTGTCTTTTGAACTCTTGGTATTAGGTGATCCCATGTGATTTAGACATCATCATTTTCTATGATGCTCTGTGGTTAATTTTTCCAGTGTTTTTCAGCTACTTCAGTATTATAATGTTTGCACAATACCCTGTGCAACAGTCTTGCCACATTAAAATGCCTTTCAGTACACAGTCATTTTGCCATTAGTATGTCACAACCAGCAACAAGGTTTGCAACTGTTTCCAATTCTGTTTTATAAAACCTACATTTGTCTGTTTCTCTCACATCTTCAATGGACTTTGTACACCAACGTGTACACAGTTCACTATCTTGGGCCGCCAATATTAACCTTTCATCCTTTGGCTTGAATTCACCTCTCCTTAACCATTCCTACATTCAATCCTGATCAACATGAAGTTGTTCCATGAGTTTTCTATACTTGCAACTATTATTTAAGCATTTTCCACATTTCTCTGTCTTTTCTAATTTCTCCAAATCTTTTGGATTTCTAATACCATGACAGGAACGGACCCCATTCCTAAGTCAAGGTACAATTAAAGTTCATGAAATTAGTATTGTTTCAATCTTTGATGTCAGCCAAAACTGCTCTTCGCAGCACCCGCAATGTGCCCAGTAATGACTCCTTCGGCAATTCATATGGGGTTACATGGATTGGTAACGCATCTAAATATGATTGTAGATTCTTTTTTGTAAGACCCATTGCTCCTATGAGTCTAAATTAAAATGTCGACAGCTCACAATGCCGACTCTGAAATGTTTGACACCAAAATGTCGAACTACAAAAATAGCGAATGGCCATATAACCAATTTCTTTCTAACGGAAAGAAATTGGTTGGCCAAACAATGGCATACATAAACAACTATATTTAAGTGGGGGGCTTCACCCTCACAACCCTCAATGTGGAGGGCTGTGCCGCCCACACCCCCCAACTAAATAATCTAACTCCGAGACTGCACTACACTCAGGGAAAGGGCAGGTGTCAGAGAATGGCCAACCAATTTCTTTCCATTGGAAAGAAATTGGTTATATGGCCGTTCACTATTTTTGTAGTTAGACATTTTGTTGTCGAACATTTCAGAGTCGACATTGTGAGCTGTCGACAATTTAATATAAACCCGCTCCAATTACTATTGGAACTGTCTGGATATCTTTCTTCCACATTGCTCCCATTTCTGCATTCTACAGGTCCTGATATTTTATGACGTTGTGTCTCTGTACGCAAGACTCTGTAGTTACTGGGTGTGGTGATTTCAATGATCAGTGCTACTTTTGTCTTCTTTTCTTGGACCACTATATCCAGTTTTCTAGCATCTATCTTTTGAACTGTTGGTAATGTGTGATCCCATGTGATACAAACTTCATCATTTTCTGTGATGCTTTGTGGTTCATGTTTCCAGTGTTTTTCAGCCACTTCGATACCATAATGTTTGCACAATCTCCAGTGCAGCAGTCTCGCCACATTATTATGCCTTTCAGTATACAGTCCTTCGGCCATTAGTGTGTCTCAACCAGCAACAAAGTGTGTGACTGTTTCCAATTTGGTTATACAAAACCTACATTTGTCTGTTTCTCCCACATGTTCAATGGACTTCGTAAACCAGCGTGTACGTATAGCCCACTATCTTGGGCTGCCAATATTAATCTTTCATTTCTTGGTTTGAATTCGCCTCTCCTTAAACATTCCTGTGTTCATTCCTGATCAACATGAGGTTCTTCCAGAAGTTTTCTATACTTGCAACTATATTTATGTTTTTTCCACATTTCTTGCCTTTTCATCTGGTCCTTCACCTTTTATTCTTTCTTTTTTGGCACATTCAGTTGCTGCCTGTTTTTTATCTACTTCTGGTTTGAGTTCCATTCCTGCTTGACATCAAAATGCTTCTGCTAAATTAAGCAGAGAAGTCATCTTAGATTTATTCTCCTCATGTTTCAAAACTTTCACTACATTTGGATGTTGTGCGGTCAGTAGATAAGTGTGGAGTTTCACGATTGCAGAGCTATATATGTAATCGATTTCAAGGAGGCCCATCCCTCCTTCAGAACAGGGCATATATAATCTTGGTATACACTGATTTTTATAAATCATTTGGTGAGCATGAAGCATCCTTCTTGTTTTAATATCTAATCTATCCAACCCTTTTTGGGGCCAGTCAATCACTCTAAAACTGTACGTTAGGACAGGAAGAGCAAATTGATTTATAGCTTGGATCTTGCTAAAGATATCAATGCTGTTCTCAGGATTAATTTAAGTCTTCTAAAGTATTCCTTACTGAGTTTTATTCACATTTGTTCATGTTTTACTGCTGATCCTTCATCAATTCCCAAGTATTTATACACTCCCTCTTGCTCAAGTTCGTTTATATCACATTCTTGTCCCAAACTGATGTTTTCTTGATGCTGCAGTTTTCCTGCTTTAAAGCTTACTTTTGCACATTTATCAAGACCAAATGACATTCTAATATCATTTGAAAAAGTTTTGGCAACCTGCAGCTATGCTTTCAGTTCCTCATCTGATGAGCTATACAGTTTTAAATCATCGATAAAGAGAATATGAGAAGTCATTAGGAGCTAAATTGCAGCCATGGCCTAAGCTGTTAAGTAAACAGCTTAATGGGTTAATGGCAAGGCAGAATAGCAAAGGTGACAGAGTGTCACCCTGAAATATCCCCCTTTGAATCTTTATCCCTGGGATAATAATCTGTCCTTTATCATGGCTTAATTGCAAAGTGGTCTGCCATTGTTTCATGGTTACTGTAACGTAGTCAAGCAGTGTAGGGTGTATCGTATGCATTTTTAAGCACTCTTTTATCTATGAATGTAGGATACGATCAAATGCTTTTTTTGTAGTCAATCCATGCCATACTTAGATTTTTCCTCTTTTTACAGTTTTCCACTATAACTTTAATAACAAATGATCCTTTGTTCCATATGACTTTCTTTTATTGCCCTTTTGTTCTACTGGCATAATTGAGTTTTCTTCTAAATGACTATAAACTGTCGGTGTCAGTTCCAATGTATAATTTATACGTTGTCGGAAGGCAAGTTATTGGTCTATAATTTTTAGAGTAGCTTGCAGGTTCACTCTTAAGTAAGAGCATTGTTTTGCCTGTTGCTAGCCAGTGTGGTGTCTGTTCGGGGTCCACATATAAATAGTTTTTACTCATAGCTAAATCCTTGTGCAAAGATGTTAATACTTTTAACCAAAAATTAAGTACTGCATCTGGGCCTGGGGTTTTCCAGTTAGAGGCTTTTCTTAACTTTATTTGTCTCTCTGGCTGTTACTTCATCCCATTTCATATCCAGTACCTTTAAACATTTTATTCTTTCTTTTACTTCTTCTATCCATTTAGCATCATTGTTATGTTCTTCAGGATCTTCATAAAGACTTCTCCAAAATGCATCTACTTCCTCTTTATTTGGCGGTCTTTCAATTCCTTTTACCTTATTTCACAATTCTCTATAAAATTGTTTGGGTCATCAATAAATTGCTTATTTTGTACTTTTCCCTTATATTTATCTGTGCTGAAAATTTTAGTTTGTTATATGTGACAGTGCATGATAGATCCTGGTCTGTTCTAATACTGTGCATTGCTTTAATCACATCTATCTTTCTTGGTATTTTTGTTGATCTATTCCCTCTTCTATAATCTTCTAACAGTGACACTTCTTGTCTTAACTGCTTTATAGTTTTCTCTAGTCGATACTTCCATGATGGTATTCAATTTCTCCCCTTCCTTTCCCCCACTACCTTATGATCTTGTGGTAGAACTTTTATCAGTTATTAATTTAGCTACACAGTAACATATCCTGTTTACTTCTGTTATATCACAGGGATCTCTATGGACAGTCCTAATTACTGCATTCATTGTTTTATCAGATTTCTTACTTTTTGGGTTTAATTGACCTTCTGCAGTCTATTTCTGTCACTGATCTTAATATTAATATAGGTATCCATGTCCATTAAATCAAGCAACTCTTATCTTAGCTCATTTTCTTCCAAACTGAGGGCACATCCCTTATTTTCCATTTCCTGCAGGCATTCTATAGCAAGTTCTTAGCATCTTCCTGTGGCACCTTCTCTTCAATTTCATCCTGTGCCATCCATTGCTCTGTCATATGGGAACTCACTGTCCTATCACTCCTTAACATTGACTGTATCAGAGTTTCCACAGTTTCCTGTTCCTTTCCTTGCTCAAGTGAACGTTTATACTGGTTTCCTGTGGAAGGCTCCAAAATATCTTGATATGGCACCTGACCAATTGCTTCCTGTACCACTGGTTTACCCTTAATTTGGGGTCTCTGTCCTGTGTGTGGGAGTCTGTGTGGGTGTCTATGTTTCGTGTATGGGAGTCTGTGTGGGTGTCTCTGCCTTGTGTGTGTGGGAGACTGTGTTGGTGTCTCTGTCTTGTGTGTGAAAGTCTGTGTGGGTATTTTTGTCATGTGTGTAGGAGTCTGTGTGGGAGTCTCTGTGGGTGTCTCTATCCCGTATGTGGGAGTCTGTGTGGGTGTCTTTGTGTACCTCTGTGGGACTGTCTGGCTCAAAGCGGTACAGAGGCTTATCATAATGTAACAACATTGCTGCTAAATGCCAGTCAGTGTGTGTATATACCTCTGTGAATGGCTACCTTGTTATGGTACTGAGGCTTGTCATAATTTAACACTGGTACTAAATGTCAGTCAGTGTGTGGACCTTGATGCAGTACTAGTGTCCCTACAAGTCTGTGTAATGGTCCGAGTGTACTAACACTTTATATAGTGATCGTTAAAGGGTGCTGGCTGAGCTTAACAGGGAAGGTGGCATGGAAAATGTGGTCATACCTTACATCCTCCTGAGTATGGCCCTCAAACTGAAACTTGCTGGAGGACCCATAATGAAAGCACCAGTCCTGTTGAGACTGCTAAATTAGACTGAGCAACTCTCGCAGATAATGCAGGCACTGTGGAGACACAGACTGCTCCTGATTTGCAAGAGGATTCTGAACATGACACTGCACCTGCTTGTGACTCTTACCCCCCCCCAACTGTGATGCCTGTAACAACCTACTCAGACACTGCTATTTCTATCAGATATGAATCTAAAGCAACCAGTTAGAGAAGACTTGTCAAGATGCCTTAGAGAGGGTATGGCTGTTCTACTTATTAAAACAGCAAAAGCTGATGCTTACAGCTACTATACGTGCAAGTAGTAAATGGTGCAATGTTAACTGATTGTATATAAAATGCAGAACTATTCAAACATATATCCCATGTGGTAATCTTACAATAATGCAGTATAGTAAACCTTAATTTACATTGTTTCAATATTAAAGCTAAAGCTTAAGGGGTGCAATGTATGCAGTCAGAGTACTACCACTTTTAGAAGCAGCTACCCATAAGGCTGTGTTGGACACTGGATGTTGCATGGTCTTTCTGTCTCCATCAGTTGTTGCCACTGGAGTAAGTGGAATAGACACATCCAGATGTCTCCTCTGTAACTGCTGTTTCACTTGTTAGTGGTGGTCTAGGCAGTACTGAAAGGGCCCCACCATATTGTAGACACCAAGATAAGCATGACAAGAGGAAAGAACCATGGAAGCTGCTGGAAAAAACTACCATATGGAGAAAAACATTCATCCCAACATTTATATATGTTTTAATGCTGTAATCATTTTGAAATAAAACCAGATATTTTAAGAATATCCTACACTTTGTACAATCTGGTTACAAATGTGACAATAATGTGCACAGATTTACAACTCCTTGGTCAGGAAGTAAAACATTTTATTCTGTTCAATGTGTCCTAACCCAAAAGTAGTACCTAAACAGCCACTGATGACATTTAAATATTGTCACAAGAACTGATCTCAGTGAATGACTTCAGAACACTGTATAAGGCAACAGGAGGTGTAATATGGACAAAGCTGAGTTTATCTTCGGACAAATCTTCAGACATCAGTGAAAGAGATGCAGAATGTAAATTTTGCAGCATTTATATTGGCTATTAGAAGGCCAACCTCATAGTTGGGTCTGGTGGTATAAAAGAATGAAACTGTGACTATGACCCAGACGACCCAAACTGAATTAGAGACACCGGCCCTTAACAAAGCTGGCAGGAGAGAATAGGCGTGCCCCTACTGGGTGAGGCAGTAGTCAGAGCAGGACGCATACAGCCACGATCCCTATTAGGAGGGGGCATTACAATGCACATCCTAGGGTGGGCTTTTGGCTCACCAAGCCACCTTATAGTGTTAGTCTTCAGTAGTGTGTATATGGGAGTGTGCAGTCACAGTGAAAAAGTACTGTGAGTTCCTCATCCCCCTACCCACAGAGTGAGGACTGGCCATAAAAAAACTGATGGTTCTCACCCCCTTACTGTACTGGGGCAATTCTTCTTGTACAGGAGAACAAATGGGCAGAGTCCAACTGGGAAAGGTTTGAAGGTCTTTAGGCATGGGGTGACGAAAAGTACCTAAAAAAAGGTTAGCCTCATATTTAGTCCAATCAGACAATAGAATCATGGTAGTTTGAATGTCCTGCATTTGTAGTACAGGCACACAATGGAATCATGGTAGTTTGAATTTTTCTGCTTTATAACTACTACAATTTATGCAGTTGTGACCGTCCCCTTTTTTCATCTTATACCAAGATTTCACCTTCCTGCATTATCTTCTCCTTCTTTATAATTTGCATGTTTAATTACAGATCAATAACAAACATTTTCAATGAAATTTATTAAAAATAAAAGAAAAAAATATGTAATGAACCATGTGCATGATTTGTACAAGTGACTTGCAATGATTAACTGTGGGAAACAAAAGAGGAGACAGAAAACGGGAGTCTCCCTTTTTACTTGTATCTACAGGCATATGACAGGGGAATGAAATGCCACTGGATCTGAAGATACATCATCTGGTGCTACTGCCCGGCCTTAAGACAGGTAGTACCAGAAAAGGCAGAAACATTGAAACAGATAATGTCAGCAATCCTTTGTCTAAAGTCAAAAACAACACACTACAAACTGTAGTATTAATGAGGCTGAGAAAAAGTAAGATGTTGCCTCCTTTCACTACGTGACCAATGACTACTTCTATTAAAGAATAAAGAAAAAGGATGTGGAAAGTTTGATGGCTGCAGTCCATGCATCAGTGAAGGGGACTCATGCTGAAATAGGTTCCAGGCGATTCACAATAAACAGCTGTGCCCATTGGATAGCTACTGCTTGGTCCACTTAATCTGATGATTTACCAAGACTTGCATAGGCTGCAGATTCTAGTTAATCAGTACCTACCCTTTTTGCTCCCTCAGCCATTAAGCATTTGCCTTAAGCTTTGCATAAATTTAAGGAATTAGCCCCATGTTTAACTCCACAGTTTCCCAGGAAGCCACAATGCTGTACAACGTTCTGTGTGTACAAGGACACTTGCACTTCCCTACTGTTGTTCAGATAAAAGTGCTTCTTATTTTTCACAAGGAAAGCATCACTGAGCACATGCACTTATTTTCAAGGGCTACCTGGCATGTCTGATCTGGTACTGTGACCAAGTCAGAGTCTCTTAGTACTTAGGTACAGGTGGGCGCAATGACTAGGACCCCAAGGTTTACATCAAGTATGTTAACAACAGCTATTCTTAGTCTTCTCGGCTGCACTAGAAGCGCACCTCTGAACCATCCAGTGTAGTCTTATTTCTGCAGTTACCGGTCTCTCTGTGCACACCTCCCTTGTTTGATTCATTTCTGCAACTCTTAACTCCTATTTTTGGGTCTATATCAGAAGATTGAAGTTTCAAAACTTCGAATCTGATATGGTCAACACCATATGATCGAAGTCTTGAAACTTCGAATCTTTTTAATGGAGATCTCCTTACACAGCAGAAAGGGAAGACTTCCCTTTTCTGCACTGTAGTGTGATCTTGGAGTTGGTATGTTTACATAGCGGGGGATATGGGGGGTGCAGAAGGGCTTTGCTCCCTGCTTAGAGCGTTTAAATGGTTTGTTTTTTGTAGGTTGTTGTGTTTTATTACATTTTCGATGTTTGAAGACTTTGATTATATGGTATTGACCATATCAGATTCGAAGTTTTGAAACTTCGATAATGTAATATAGACCCCTATTTTTAACCTTTCAAGATGCTGGCATACTTCTCCCCATACATGAGTGCTACTACAGTGCTCTGTTATGTCTGGAGTGAAGCACAGCTTTCCTTAAGCAGCCTATGCAATGTCACTTACAGTGTTAAAAGGGACACACTTAGTACTAAACCTCACAATACCCCCACCACACACGCACTAGGGGCTGCACTTTTTACAGTGGAAATGTGGGTAACACACTTCCGAGATTAAATAGGATAGTCACATTTATGGTTGAATATCACGCTGGTAAACATCGCCATGGGATTCATGAAAACTGCTAAGATAGTAAGCCACGTTGTTAAATGTAAATATTTTACAAAGCAAACACTCCATACCCTCATATCTGTAAATAATACTAATTCCAATATTGTACGTCTAATGTGAAGGAA
Source organism: Protopterus annectens (assembly GCF_019279795.1). NCBI lineage: Eukaryota > Metazoa > Chordata > Ceratodontiformes > Protopteridae > Protopterus > Protopterus annectens. The sequence goes on from NC_056725.1 coordinate 551,551,027, forward strand.
ACAAGTCCTAACTTTCGGAGTTCACTACCTCAGTAAGTGATTAGCTGTACTTTGCATAAAACACAGGAGTTTATTAAAAATATCAATTGTACCTGTTTAAAGAACAGCCAAGGAGAAGCGGAGATCATACTGAGGACACCAAGATATTTCTACCCCTGGGATAAGACATAGTGAGAGAGTGTATGGAAGAAAGTGACGGTCCGTAGCAAAAACACTGAAAAGTTATTTTCAATGACATTCACATATTCAGTTTCAGAATGAAATGATTTCCAGTTGCAAGCTGCTGTGAACCTCACCTCATCCAACAGTGTTAACAACCAGTTGTTTGGAGTGGATGTCGTGTTTTATGATATCTTATTTGACTCTGTTACTGTAGATGTGCTCTGAAGACAAATTCTAACCTATAAAGTTCAGCTAATAGATTGTGAAACGTTTGTTTTTTGTTGTCAGAATTTCCTAGTACTGTACACTGTCTATTGTGTGCTCTGTAATTCTTGTCACAATTGCCTAATACCACAAACTCATTTGCTGCATCATAGAGAATGTTTTACTAATGGGATACCCACCCTTCAGTCATCTTGTCATTATAGATGTTCAACTGTTCTTGGGACAAGGGGCTACATAAAAATCTGAAACTTGTAAATTGGACAAAGTCAGAGACATGGGGGTGAGAGAGACTTTTTGGATGTACAAGTGAGAGTGTATATGTGTGGACAAATATACATATTTTGTACATTAAAGTTTGTAAGTACTGAAAGAAGTACATAATAAAAGTAGAAAGGATGCATAACAATCCATATCTTTGGAGGATTGGGAGGCATAACAAGTTTTCCTGCTACACATTTCTGCATCATTATGTATTAGGGCTCTTGCCAACCTATAGACCTATTTGTTCCCCAATCCTGCCTGATATAAATATACATGCAAACAGACGGGGTGAAAAGTGGGTATTTGTAGGCCATCATACATATGTGTCTAAGATTTACTCAGTGTGCAGAATGTGTAATGTGTATGATGCCAACCCTGTTGTGGTTTTGACAAATCATTAATTTTGCCATACAGGCATGCGGTCACTATGCTGGCAGCCACAATGATACTCATGCTTGGTCTCCCGGGAATCATCAGGGCATGCTCCTCGGGCAAGAAAACAACTACCCTCCTACCACAGCCAGCTGGTCTCTCGGTAGTCAGCTCCACTACTTGAGTCAGGTCTCTGGCTTCTAAGTAAAGTTAAAATAAATAAGTAAATAGCAATAACTACTTCATATTCACCTGTAGAACATTGCATTACCTTTCACAAGCAGCTTCTACAACACTGGAATGTACAGATGACAAAACAATTTTCATTGCCAAGTTTTTATATTCAGAACTTTTAAAAAATAAAGACAGCAATGCAAACGACAATGGATAAATCCATATTTGGTTAGCCTACAGTTTCCCTTATTTCTACAGCCTTATTTGGTTATATCCTGTTTCTTGCAGTTTTAAACATTTAATGTGCTAAAGAATATGGCCATCCCATCCAAACTCTTCTTTAGTCAGTTCAATGACTATGAACATATAATGGACGTGTATAGCTCTAGTGAAGACACAGGTGTGGAACTTCAGGATAAAGCAGGGATGAAGTCATATCAAACATGCTGCCAAAAACATTGTGGCCTATTAATACAATGATCAGGCACCTGTAAACTGCACTGCTACACAAAAATGTCACACTGGCTTTTGTGAATGAATCCTATGTTGGGGGGTTGCTATTACAAGAAGCAGACACCTGTAAACTGCTGCACAGAAAGGTCACACTGGCCTTTATAAACAAATCATGTGTTGGGGGCTACTATTACAGGGAGCAGACACCCGTAAGCTGCTACACAGAAATATCACACTGACCTTTGTAAATGAATTGTACGTTGGAGGTTACTATTGCAAGGAGCTGACATCTGTAAATGGCTACACAGAAAGGTTACACTGGCCTTTGTAAACATATTGCATGCTGGGGGTTACTATTACAAGGAGCAGACACATGTAAACTGCTACACAGAAAGGTCACACTGGCCTTTGTAAATGAATCCTATGTTGTGGGGTTACTATTACAAGGAGCAGACACCTGTAAACTGCTGCACAGAAAGGTCACACTGGCATTTGTAAATGAATCCTATGTTGTGGGGTTACTATTACAAGGAGCAGACACCTGTAAACTGCTACACAGAAAGGTCACACTGGACTTTGTAAACAAATTGTACATTGAGGGGTTACTATTACAAGGAGCAGACACCTGTAAACTGCTACACAGAAAGGCCATACTGGCCTTTGTAAATGAATCTTGTGTCAGGGGCTTAACAGATGCATACACACATGCATGACATGAAGGACCAGCTAACACACAAGCAACATTTCAATGAGGCAGAGCACATCACACACCATGCTACATGGGCTACTGCTGCTGAGAACAATTCCTGATGCTAAAAGCTTCACAGAGGAATGTGTATGAAGGAGCATTTCAAACAAACTGAAACATGGTATCTGAGCATTCACTACTGTTTACTGTTACTCTTTCACTGTAATGTTCTTGATTTGTTACGTGTACATTTTTTCTGTGGGTAGCACAGCGGTGTACTAGTTACTTTTGCTGCCTCACATCATTGGTTTCCCCCCGTTCAATAGTAGACTGGGGTGCATGATCTGTAGTGTACATGTGTTTGTTTTTTTTTTTTTTTTGGGGGGGGTCTCCTGTTTCCATACACCTTCCAAACACATGCCAACAGTTGGACTGGCACAAGATGTCAGTGTGGGTGTGCATGTGTACATGACTTAAAATGAACAGGCACGGCTTTCAAGGTAGCAGTGTACATGACTTAAAATGAACAGGCATGGCTTTCAAGGTAGCATCCTACCGTGTGCCTTTTTTTTGGTGAATGAAATGGATAAACTAGACATTGATTCGTGGATGGATTTTTTTCTTTGTAGTACTGTACTAACAATTTCAGAGAAATGCATTTGAGATGCAGTTTGACAATGTAACTGCAGCAGATGAGGGAGGCGTTTGGTTCAAGGCAGTTTTATCTGACAATACTTTTACATGACATCTCACAACTTTGAAAAGGAACCCAACACTCAGGCACAAGCATGTCAGTACATTTCTAATATCAAGTCACCAGTGAAGTGGTTCTGCAGAAGGCACCTGTCGTGCACCATGATGATCTCGCATTTGCAGACAAAGGGATATCATTGCCATCATAAAATATGTTAAACAAACTAGTGACAGGGTAATCAGCTATTCGCCCTTTGCCCTCCTTATTGCAAGACTAAAAAGTTTTTTTCCTACTGACACATTGATTAATGGAGTGAGGACAGCTTTTATGTACATTAAAACAAACAAATTACCTGAATGCTAGACCTGAACTTAAGTCCTCAAACCAAATTATGTATTTTAGTGTCTGTTAAATGTTAACAGTGCTTCAATAACTTGGTGCTTCAGTTCTCTTGTTGAAAATGTACGTACTGATATGTTACTGGAGGAGGACCCCAGGTCAGCTTATCTGTCTGTAATGTCAGTGGGAGTAGCACAGAGCACAGTTTCAAAACATGACTAACAGCAGTTTTATCCACTAGCTAATCCTTTTTGCAAAATGAATCCTTTTGGTCCCTTCACATGATTAATAACTATTTTTTTTGCTATCATGACTGGAGACTTAATCATAGTACCTTTGCATATTTTCACTCTGATGGTGAAATAATTAAATGTTCCTCATTTCCAGAAGATCTTGCCAGAATTTTTAAGGAATGTTGTAACTCAGTCCATGCACTCTCCTTCAACATTTTTATCATTCCTCCCACTATCTCACGCTGGCTGGCAAGAAACAATGTTCAGATTTAACTCCTACACCTGGGAGCTGAATTAATTGCTTTCTTCTCTAAGGGCCTTCTGATCTGACTTGTGCAGCTTTTTTTCATAAGGTCTTAGGAAAGACAAAACAGATGACTGTAGCTTTGCAAGTACCAGCCTTTAATTATTAGCAAATTAATAATTTCCTACAACATGTGGTTTATTTTGTCTTCTGTATAGTAAGGTGAACAGGTGTAGGCAAAGAAATATGTGACTTCAGGTGCAAGACTTGCAATTCATTTTCCCACAGTAATCCAGTTAATGTGCAGTACATTATATTATAAGACACTGCATCTAAATGTTAACACAGCAATCAAGGTTTTCGCACAAAACTGTACATTAATTTTTGTTTACATTAACTAGTATTTTGTGATGTCTTGATTCTCAATAGGGAGTTATAATGCAAAAACCTGTCATCAAATTAACATATTTATACCCTGCCATAGCCATCCCTCTGTTTATCTCAGTGGACTTTACTCCAGGAATATGACTCAATATCATACAGAACTGCGCATGTTTTACTGACCCTCAGTCCCCTGACTCTACACTGTAACTGTCTGCAACTCCCTCCCTCATTTCTATTGTCAGATTCCTTGCACACCATCCTCCTCCTCACTACAAACACCCCCACATGACCATCTCTAGCTTGTTAGGCTGTACATTCTTCCCTAACGTTATAACTAGCCCTGCTATAAATAAACATTCTAGCATCTTACCAACCTCACTTACCCCTTTCATCTTTGTTTATAGTTACTTCCCCACAAAGTATCTCAGCAGCCTCTCAGCACTTTCATCCTTTTAGAGCTAAAACAGAGCTTGTTCCTATCGTAACACCTTCCCAGGCTCTACCCCATCCTCCAATGAGTACATGTCTCTCTTCTTTGATCCAGCCCCTGACTGAACCATTACGCTATACTGAGTCCTTTCCTTTCTTAACTTACTGTTGATTGGCTCATGAAGCACTTCTTAGAATGATGTCGCTTGTTCTCCAGCTCCTCAAACATTCCCTCCAGAATGTAAGTTCTCCTAAAAGTGTCCTCTGTGGTACCCAAGGGCAGGCTGTTACTACCTTCGTGTACCACAATATGTGGTCTCTCTCTCTCAGATGTTTGACATCACATCAGTTACTACTAGCCATATTCTCTCTAATGCTAACCATGGAACCACTTTCACATGCACTGAACTTCCACATTCATCTTTACTCTCCTACATGATCCTAGAGGTCAGATAATCCCTAACTACAACCTTCTTTCCATAACTTACATACACATTTTTCCCAAACTCACAAAAAAAATGTTCCTAAACCTCAGCATTATCTCATATCCACCCCCATCTCAGTATCCATATTTCTTGCTGCTAAAGAATCCAAATTATACATTCCCTCATAAACATTGTTTTCACTAGTATCCTCCAGGAGAGGATAAACCTCACTAATCCCTTTCCAACTCCCTCCCTCCATACAGCCATCCATCTGTTTCTCATTTCTCCATGCTCTGAGTATTCTTACATTTCTTTTCCTACCACGAGCCAATAATGTGCTGTCTGCCTTTCTCCAACCATTAAAACTTCACTTTCCTTACCTCTTCCTTTCCAGTGACTCCCCACCATCTTTATCCCTTGCATTTTCAATTCTCAGCCTCCCACTTATGTACATGATCTTTCTGTTTCATTATCTCTTCACCCTATTCCACTTACCAAGTTCAGATTCTACGACCAGCTTTCCTGTATTTTCTTCTCCTACCCTGCCAATACCTCTGTACTGCCATGATCAGCCTTCCCGTGCAAACTTTCCTGAGTATATACAGTATCCCCATCAAATAACCATTCTCTGTTTCTAATTCACACTTGCAACACATTTTACACCCCAAACCCACAAATTCCTAAGCCAACTTGTTGTCCCATACCCTGCATAACTACACATCACACCCTCTTGTCCACATTCTATCATTTACACACACACACACACACACACACACACACACACACACACACACACACACACACACACACACACACACACACACAAACACACACACAAAATGACAGTAAGCCTTTCTCTGTGATGCAGAGGAATTGAGTCTTGACTGTAATCTAGGTGGCCAGGCAGGGACAGTAGCAGTATGGGGGGTGCTTTCCTCCATCAGGGTTAGCACTAGGAGGCATCACATCTTGAAACTGCTCTGGATGATAGCTAGGAAAACCACCACTGAGTGTTTTTTTTTTTTTGAGGGGGGTGGGGGTGGGAGAGAGTGGAAGGGTCACTAGGAGGGATTATCCAGTGCAGAAGTGAGAAGATGATTCCAAGTCAGCCAACTGCAGGCCTCCTCCCCAACACTTTGTTAGGTGTGTGCAAGCAGAAGGACTTAACAGTGAAAATCTTAACTAACCCCTGATGGCTGCGTAAATGATTGCCCTTTTCAGTTAACCTTTGCCTCATGTGGAACTAATAAGCCAACTGAACAGGAGGGAACTTATGCTCAACATACATCAGTCGAAAAGCATAAAAAAGCAACAGTAAGTGGCAGAAACAAAAACAAAGCTTTAACTACACAAAGTACATGCGTGTACTATCTCACTAAGGACAGGCAATATTCACTTTCGCAGTCTTCAATATCAGAAACTCCCTTTGCCAGCATTGATTACACCACCTTCTTACTTGTTTTGTTTTCTTCTTGGTCCCTGACCCCTTGGTGACCATCATGCCTCTCTCTTGCCCACTCACCTCGACCTTTCATTGCTCAGAATGTTGGGGTGTTTTCCCCTTAAGCCCTGACTAGTCTAATTGCACACTGTCAAAACATGCATGAGAAGTGACATATAACAGGTGTAATTAAGGCCTTGTCTCCTGCTCATCCATGAGAAGTGACATACAACAGGTGTAAGTAAGGCCTTGTCTCCTGCTCATCCATGAGAAGTGACACACAACAGGTGTAAGTAAGGCCTTGTCTCCTACTCATCCATGAGAAGTGACATACAACAGGTGTAAGTAAGGCCTTGTCTCCTGCTTCCAAGAGGCATTCAATCATAAGCCCTGCCTACTTAAAAGGCTAAAGTATCTGGTGATCTCAAGTCTTCTCTTGAGATTCTTCCCAGAGTTCGAACCATGGGCATGTGCTCCCTGAACCTCCTTCCCCGAGAGTGAGCTAAGTAGCCTCAGCCTGGTCACGCCTCTCTCATCTTCAGCCAGCTCCCCGACCCTAAGCTACTGACTCATTTTAGTTCATACGATGTCACCTTTACTTACTGCAATACAGAGCTGGGCAAGATAGGAATGCCCTAACAACCAACTTTCAAATGGCAGAGCTATTTGCTACATTCCTTACATAGTCTTAAATTAATTAAACAACAAAAATTGGAGATGTAGGCGCCTCAAAAGTCACTAATACCAACCAAGAAAAATGAAGCACCTGGAGCCCCAATAACCAACGAACCTCGACTTTATTATTACAAGTCAAAATACACGAAAGATACAAAAGGCTCAATAAATGCTTAACTTATTCACCGTGTTTTTCATTATCAGTGTAACTTCCTTAGCAAAGCACAAACCCATAACACCACGCCTTTATATGTAAAAATACTCCCCCCGCCATTATCCAATCAATATAAAGTTGCAGTAACTACATCATTATTTAAAACACAAAGGAAGCAGTACAACATTATTCACAAACATTCTTATACTAATTGACAGCAGTCATGACTTTAAAAAACATTACATGTACACACAAACTCTTCATAAAATTCTCATATACAAACATATATAACACATAAATATGTGGTCTAAAAACCTGTTCTAGCAACCTAACTGTGAAAAAACTTTTATATAAACTAAAAACAATGTCATCGTACCCTCTTGTGTCAGACTGATTTATTACACCTAGCCCATATTTCACATATAATTAAAACTAACACATTATTCAATAGACTTATGCCATAAAACACATTTATATACAGCAAAAAAATATATATATAAAACATTTTCATAATCTAACAGCTCTTAATTTTAAAACAG